>NC_141904.1:86013029-86351139 GCF_057802395.1 Ceratotherium simum simum | reverse complement strand
AATACATACATATTTTTATATTATCTATAAATGTGAAGACATAATAAAATGTTCAGTATTGGTAAGTGCTATATCAACTAAGATCTGATTCAGCTGCATGACAGGAAAACCCAAAATGTTAGAGCAGGGATCGGAAACCTTCCCTGGAAGGGGCCAGATAGTAAATGTTTTAGGTGTTTCAGGCCGTGTCGTCTCTGTTGCAACTACTTGACTCTGCACCACAGAGCAGCCACACACGACACCTAAACAAATGAGTGTGGTTGTGTTCCAATAAAACTTTATTTTATAAACAAGTGGTGGGCCAGATTTGGCCTATGAGCTATACTTTGCAGATTCTAGTGTTAGAAGCTTGAAAAAGATAGATTTTTCTTTCCTTGTAAATAAATCAACAAATAAGAAGGCCGCAAGTGGCTACACACTCCTCAGCCCTCTTCTGCCTTGCTCTGTCATCCTTAACAGTAGCTTCCACCTGAAAGTCACAGATGGCTGCACTTAATTTAAATTCCCACGCAGCCAAACACTTGAATGTAATGTTTCAATAGGATGCCTCTAGCGCATCTGCACTGTAGTGTACTGGATACATTATACAGTCACGTGTGCACGTCCGCACGTCCGCGTACAGGGCTCTGCACACAGCACTGCGTGTGCTGACCATTCAGGCACTCTTCAGGGGTAGCCTTGACCATGTGTGATTTTCTCCCGAGTCACTGACTTTAGAACCTGAACTTCGGTCCCACCGTGTATTCTTTGCCATTGCCCATTCTGGGGGCCGCATGGGGAGAGGCAGATAAGGCTCAACATCTGCTTTCCAGCCAGGAGGAGAGAGACAAGGCGAAGAGAAGCGTGTGGCAACCTCTCTTCTCTTTGCAGCTCAGGATCCCCTCCGTTGAGTACACGGAGCAGTGCCGCCTGGTGCACGGTGGGAATAAGCGCGTTGACGACCACTGCCTCCCGTCCACCATCCAGGGGGAGATGAACGAGCTCATCAACAAGTCCCGCGTGAACGACCTTCTGGTCTACCTGAAGTGCCAGGAGCTCTGTGGGTACTATGGCCTCCTGGTGACAGAGGACACCCTCATGAAAGGTAAGGGCCTTGGTGGCTGGCCCTCGGGAGGATGCCAAGAGGGCCCAGAGCCCGGGCAAGGGTGGTGTCCACCTGAGGCTTGTCCTTTCCCAGCCAACATGCGCCCAGCCAGGCTGCTGTGGCCTGTGGTGGAGACACTGGGAAGAAGGAGGGGGAGGAGGGGAGGAACAGCCCAGCCTGTTTTGCTGATAGATGAGATTTCTAGATCTCAGAGGTGCACAGGCTCCACAGGCCTGGGGGTCCGGGTTCCCCAGCTGAGCTTGGTGAGCTGGCATTTTAGAGCAGGAAGCTCCCAGGACAGGAGTTTTGGGTGAGGGAACCCTGAGGTTGAGCATAAAGGAACAATGCCAGTTTCAAAGAGGGAGATTTGGTAGAAGTGATACTGCTAGGCTGTGTTGGGCATTTCCAAAACCACCTCCCTCGGCCAGGCCAGTTTCTTGATTCTTCTGCAATCCTGAGGTAGGAATGCTCCAGGAGACACTTTCTGCTGAGGCCCCTTGCTCTCCGCTCAGACAGCAGGACTCAACTCTGAGATTCCCACACTGGTTCTGCACTCTGCTTGGGGGAAGAATCGTGTCTTCACATATCCAAGCAGATCTGAACCTTCTACATCTCTGGGTAGAGTATGTGCTTCTGAGACATGGGGGTGGGGGAGTGCCCAGCTCCCGATGACCACGCAGCAATGCCGGCATCCCAGATTTATGAATTTATAAATTTAATGGGCAGGTCCCTCACTGTGCTTTAACAACATGAAGGAACAACTGCATTTGAGGGAAGAGGTTTTCCCATAGGACCTTTGCAGGGAGGAACTGTGGTCATACTGGGAAAGGTGGCTTTCTGAGAGAGGGGCACACAGAGAGTGGTGTGACTTCCCTGAGAACAAGAGTTAACAGTCACAATTAATTATTTCCATCTTCTTCCCAAGAGGGAGGGGAACAAGTGCTAAATGTATAGGGCCTTGGGTCTTGTATTAGTCTGCTAGGGCTGCTGGAACAAAGTACCACAGGCTGGGTGGCTTAAACCACAGACATTTATATTCTTACAGTTCTGAAGGCTAGAAGTCCAAGATCAAGGTGCCGGCAGGGTTGGTTTCCTCTGCAGCCTCTCTCCTTGGTGCGCAAGTGGCTGCCTTCTTGCTGCCTCTTCACATGATCTTTTCAGTATAGACACCAGTGTACCTGGTGTCTCTCTATGTCTGCAAATTTCCTCTTATAACGACACCAATCAGACTGGCTTAGGGCCCACCCTAACAACCTCATTTTAGGTTAATCACCTCTTGAAAGGCCCTATCTCCAAATACAAATTCTGAGCTTCCTGGACTTATGGCTTCAACATATGAATTTGAGGGAAACAATTCAGCCCATAACAGGTCTATACAGGGAGATGTCGCCAAGGGCCTTCAGGAACACAGGCCAACCAACCTAAATGGTCATTGTCTCTCACACCTGCTGCACACCCCTCACTTGGCGGCTGCTTGCTGCCCAACTGGGCTGGGAGGGCAGCCACAGCAGGAGATCCTGCAGCTCTGGACACTGACTTTTCACCAAATCATCCTTTTTTCCTCCTTCCCTGATTGTTTCCATGCCTTGGTCTTGGCTAATGGTGGAGCTGCAGCTATGTCCTCTAAAATGCAGGCAGGCTAGCCAGGCACCCCACACTGCTCCTGTGGGTTAGGTCTTTCCTCTGGATGTGCCCCCTTTGTCTGTCCCCACCAGACTATCAAGCCCCTGCTGATTCTCCACCACTGGCTTTTCCTAGCTTCTGGGTCAGTACATGGGTGAGCCTCACCTTCTGCAGGATCTCACATTCATGGGCACACAGGAGCAGCATCCGTGGGCAGGCTTCCTTTTGCTTCTGATTGGTCTAGATGGAAAAGACTCTAGTCCACCAGTGTCCTGGCCACCATCCATTGGCTGTCCTTATGACACACGCGTGATCTGTTGTGGGCAAAGAAGCGCAAACATCAGGACTCCCAGGTCTGTGTTCTAGACTCGAGGTTGGTGGGCTCCGACTCCAGGCCTCAAGCTCATAGGCCAGAATTCTAGAACATCATGGCAATATTCCTCTTCCCAGAGAATATAGCTTTATTGTTTTTCTCTCCTTTATTTTATAGATAATACTTGGACACTTAATTTTTTAAAAAAACATAAAAATAAAAATCCCCCCAGCCTTAGTTGACCGCCATTAATATTTTAGTGACCGTTCTCTCACAAACCTCTTTTTCTTTTCCATTTACACAAAATTATTTATGTAAATCGTTTTTAAAAATCATGTATATATATTTTAAAATGTAGTTTTAAAAATCACTTTTAAAAGTTACCTTTTAAAAGGTAATACAGGTAAATAAAAGGTAAATTAAAAAATACCTTTTTTTAAAAGAAATGTTGATGTTGCACATCTCCCTTTCCCTCTCCTTTCTTCTCATCTGCACAATCCCTGCCCTCCCCCCAAATAACCAACATTAATAACCTGGAGTGTAACCTTCCATCACTTTTTCTAGAACGTGAGCTATTTGTGTGTTACCATCTTAGGATAAGCAGTGCTCAATAGTTGCAGGAAGATGGAGACCTGGCCCGGTGTTCTTGATGTTCTGCACTTCTTAGAAAGGTCTCCCACAGATATCTGTGCGACTGATTCTAGACAAGAAGGAAACTGCCATCAGCCAGGTCTCAGTTAACCTGGTGAAGTCTTGGTGCATCTCCCCTCCTCCTTCCGGGACTCCTGACCAGGACGCCCCACAGGCTGGTGGTGCAGCATGGGCCTGCTCCCTGCCTCGGGCCTTTGCTGACCTGGTTACAAAGAAGCTCCCTCATCTGTAGGCCACTCAGCAGCATTGTACCACCCCCGTTTCCTGATGTCACACTATAGTTACATGCCGTGTCACAACTGGGGGAAGCTGGAGATAGGGTCTAAGGGACCCTCTGCACTCTTTTTGCAACTTCCTGTGAATCTGCAATCATTTAAATATAGAAAGTTTTGAAAATGTATGTAAGAAAAAAATCAAACAAAAATGTGAATTTATTTTTAAAGAAGTCCCCCTCTGCCCCGGAAGTTCAGGGAGGAGAGGGGTCTTGGGCTGACCGGCCACATCGCTCTTGCTGCTCCCAGCCCTGCTGTACCCGGGACACAAGATCCTTTTCCAGAAGGACCCGGTGTGCCGGATCCGGCAGCCTGGAGGCTACTACTCGGACTTGAAGAGCTTCAGCCCAAATCTGGGCCTGCGCAGGCCCCAGGGCCGCAGTGAGCCTGCGGCTAAGACGACTGACAAGCTGAGTGTCAAACCCCCTTCTTCCCCTGCCATTTGCTCCTGCCCCGCTGCTGTCCCCTTGGCTGAAGGGGCTGGGATGCTGACAGACATGGGGTGTCACGTTGTGCCAGTGTCTGTGTCCTAACCCTGCATGTCCAACCCAACTGGTCATCATGGACTGGCCAGTCCCCAGTGTCACCCTGGCGCATGTCTCAGGCTGCAGCCTCCTCACTTCAGCTCCCCCACAGCTACCCTCCTGACCAATTCTGACACGATCTCAAGCTCTCTGGAAAAGATTAAAAAGAGGGTCTCCTTAGAGAAACAGGGGAGGCCCCTTCACAGATCATGGGCTGGGTGTCGGGCCCTGCAGAGGTCAGTGGTGGCACCCGGGCTACTCCCTGAGGCCCCGTTAACCTGGACTTCGCCTCTCCTGACAAGATGCCTCCCTTTCTTCTCCACTAGGAAAACGCCGACAATAATAAAGAGAATGTACTTTAAGGGGTTTGAGCAATTCATCAGGCTTGTTGCGATCACCTGACTCTGGAAGAGGGGAGGGTGGGAGGGAGATGCCTGGGACTCTGCAGCTTGCACGGTGCTCCTAGCACAGCATCTGGGACTCAGTGCCCAGGAGCTGAGAGGCTTAAAACAACAGTTAGAGTGTCAGGCAGACCCCGCTCTGGGTGTTTTCATGTGTTAACTCATGTACATCCTCTCAACACCCCTATGAAGTTACTTTTAGCATACCCATTTTACAAGACAGGAACTGAGGTACAGAAAAGTTGAATATCTTGCTCAAAGTCACACACCTATTAAGTGGTGGAGCAGGGATTTGACCCCAGCTCTGCCAGCTCCAGAGGCTGTCCTCCGAACCCCACATTAAAATGCCTCCAGAGAACACATGGTGTACACTTAAGAGTTTGGTGTTTAGAGGCAGCAGATTGGAAGTCGAGCCTGCACTCTGCCACTTGCTCACTGTGTGACCTTGGAGAAATGACTTAGCCTCTCTAAGCCTCCGGGTCCTCATTGGTAAGGTAGAAGGGACAACAGAACCTACCACAAGGAATTGTAGCGAAGACTGAGATACTGAAGTGCTTAGCGCATTTCTGCGCTTGCACTCTGGTCACAGTTGGTTTGCTCCACTGAGAAGGAGCCCTGGACCTGGCCTGTCTGCCATGATGACCTTCCCTGTGTCGTCGTCTTTTCCAGGAAGCTGAAGGTGAAAAAGCCCAGTGGTCGGCAGTGAACCTCCCCCAATTTCTTCTGGCCGGGTCACCTCCTGGACAAGCTGCAGCTCTACCTGCCGTCTGTGACTGTGGACCAGACTAGCCCCACGCCTGCTTGGCCGCCTACCACCCCAACCACTCCCGGCCCATTAGGAACAAGAACTATGGATGTGCAGTTTTTTTTTTTTTTTTTAGGAAGATCAGCCCTGAGCCAACATCCATGCTAATCCTCCTCTTTTTGCTGAGGAAGACCGGCTCTGAGCTAACATGTATTGCCAATCCTCCTCCTCTTTTTTTTTTCCCCCCCAAAGCCCCAGTAGACAGTTGTATGTCATAGTTGCACATCCTTCTAGTTGCTGTACGTGGGACGTGGCCTCAGCATGGCCGAAGAAGCGGTGCGTTGGTGGGCGGCCGGGATCCCAACCCGGGCCGCCAGTAGCGGAGCGTGCGCACTTAACCGCTAAGCCACGGGGTGGCCCAGATGTGTAGTTTTTAAAGGTTCCTCTTTGCTGACTTCTGCCCTTTTGAAATAAACCAAGGTGGAGCTTTTTCATGTCACCTGTGATCCAGCTGATGTGATTTCTTGCTCAGGAGCTGTGGCCAGAAGGGTGTTTGGAAAGCTGGGGTCCTGAGCCTGGGGGAATAGAGCAGGCACATCTCCTGTGATGTTGACAAGGATGCGTGCATGGCACCTCCAGCCTCTCCTGGAGTCTCCTGGGGTCTCTCCCCCAGGGGGAAGCAGTAGGCAGTGTGGGTACCCCTGTGCTTTCCTCTGTGAAAGAAGTTGACAGCATGTCCCTCCTCCCCCAAAGACTGAGCCATTTGGGTCACTCCTTCCAAATCTCTAGGGTCGTTCACAGTTGGAAGCATGCTCTCTGGTTCATGAGCCCGTCACTTGATCCACCCACCTGCCCCCCCTCAAGAGCTTTTCCTTCATAACACGCATCATGTGGACTACTGTTAGCACAGTGCTTCCGGGCTTGGCTGCCCATCTGACTTCCCACAGGCCGAAGGATAAGCAGGATCCGTGAGGTGTGGTACAGTCACGGACACAGCAGGGTTTTGGTCTCAATCCTGCTTGCCAGCTGTGTGACCTCGGACGGGCCGTTTCACTTCACTTTTCGCCTCACCTCTCTGGTCTCCTCCAACTCCCCTTCCCTTCACAGTCAAATCTCATGGAGTTGTCCACACTCTCTTCCTTCCCTTCTTGCTTCTCATTCAGTCAGCAACACAATCCGTTGAGCTTCTGTCTCCAGCTGGCCCCTGGAACTACCTGGTCAAGATCCCTGATGACACCTGTATTACGTTCGAGTTGTGGAATCAAGGGGCATTTTTTTCTCCTGAAATTCGATTTTCACAATAATCTTAAAAACAAAAGTGAAGCAAAACAAACCAAGAAGAACAATGAAAAACTAGGCAGTTTAGCCTAATGGTTAGAAGTGTGGATTTTTTTGGATTCAAATCTCCAAACTTCACTCTCTACACATGTAAAATAGGGAAAATAATAGAACCACCTCAGAATCGTGGGAAGGATAGTAAACCCCATTGGATGGCAGCTGTTATACTTTGATTGCTGTTTCACTTCACGTGAGGGAATCATTGGGAAGTCTTTGTTTTGCTCCCTTTTGGCCACTAAGAGGCGCACTTTGGAGCAGAAGAAACGCGGGGGAAATAATCTGAAAATTGAATTATTCTCCGGCAGAGCGGCACCTACTCGTGGCGGAAGCGGATGCCCGCCATCAGGTCCTAGAAGCTCAGAAAGAATTCCAAATTTTCTACGCAGTCCCAACGGCAGGTATGAAAAATGTTCAGTACTACTCCCGGATACTACACCCTAGGAAGACACAGGCAGCGTTCGACTTTTTCACTGTTACTTCTCTGGCGTGTCTATTTTCTTTGGAGGACCGAGAGCCGGAAGCGCTCACTGTTACCTGCCAGGACCTGAGGGCTGAGTCCCGTCAGCCCTCGCGCGCCGCCTCGCCCTCTCTTCCTCGCGCTGGTCCCGCGGCGGCCGACGTCTCCATTCGGTGAGTCTTTATGCTTCGCCGTGCGCGTCTCTTCAGTCCGCGTCCGGTCCCATCGCCCCGTGGTGGGCAGGCCTGTCCTTCAGCGGTCGCCTCGGTGGGCACCGTCCTTGTCGGCTGGCTGGAGCGCGAGCAGGAGAAGAGCGAGGCGGCCGGCGAGTGACTGAAGTTCGCTTCCCGGGCGCTTGCCCTCCTGGGGAGGCCGCTGGGGTCAGTCGGGCCTGCAGGCCGCTAGTCCCGGCCCTGGGGGCGCGGGGCGCCTGTTGGGGCCGGACTAAGGGGGCCGCTGGGGCGGCCGGGGCTTCCGTCCTGACGGCCCTGGGCTCGGTCCTCGGATCCATCACCGCGCTTGGTGCTGTCTGCCCACGTGTGTCCTTCTGCTTCCGCTGCCCCACGCGCCCTCCCTCCAGTGTCGGGGCCTGGGGCTGCTGCTGCGGCGGGATCGCCGAAAAAAAAAAAGAAAATACGAGCTGCGAGGCGGCTCGTTCCATTCACAGAAATTCTGGTAGCGGGTCAGCACTTCTGGGAATATGAAACCGCGTCCTTGTTTTCGATGAAATCATGGCGCCGGGCGCGGAGGGAGTCATTCCCTAATTAAACACATGTTCATTGAGTACCTACTGTATGCCGAACAAAGAAATTGATCGCTGAGAAGAGAACAAAAAGTGGCTACAGCAGAAGAAAATAGGGTAGCTGGGAAGGCCACCTCCCAGAGGTGGAAGTGACAGAGGAAGGTCACTGTTACGCTGATACTCAGATGAGCTCCAGGTAGAACAGTATGTTCAGACCTAGAGGCGTTTTAGAAGCACATCCTGGTTTTGTATAGCGTCTGAGCATACTGCAGAGCAGCAGCACCTGGGGGAACGATAGGTTTCTATTTACTGACCCTCTTGGTCCGGGCACTGCAAGCATTCAGTGTGCAATATCTCATTTTACAAGTGAGAAACCGGACTCGGGTTCACGTAAATTCCCCAAGGCCTGCATAACTAAAAGGAAATGCGACCATCTGGGGGGTGGGACACTTTGTGGAGTGGCATCTGCTGCCCCTGTTAAGCTGAGAACGTTTTAGGTCGGCTCTTGGCGTTCCTTCTTGGCTTTGAGTGGGTGAGGTGACCCCTCACCTCCCAGGATCGCGTCTGGAGAGTGGCTAGTACTCTGCCAGCTTCGGAGACGGGAGGGAAAGCAAGCCTGGCAGAGGGACCCATTCCATTCCCAGCTGTCTCAGTAGCTGGTGATTGGAAGACACTCTGCAACAATGTTCAAGTCCTGGGCAAGAAGGCCTCCTTCCAGGGCTCTAATTGGACACAGTCTCTGCCTCTTTCTTGAAGGCATCATGGCTGCCCTCAGACCCCTGGTGAAGCCCAAGATCGTCAAAAAGAGGACCAAGAAGTTCATTCGGCACCAGTCAGACCGATATGTCAAAATTAAGGTATATGGCCCTGGGATGGAAGTGTGTGTTGGGGTGAAGAAGGGGTTCTTCAATGGGCTGTTGGGTTTCTGACGTCTAGTGGGAAGGTTACTGTCGGCAGATGAACCGGGCTGGTGCTGGAAGAGCACTGGGCAGAAACCCGGGTCTCCCTGAGTGTGCCTTCCTGCCACTCCGTCTTTTGATGTGTAAACTCAAATTTAAATGACGAGGGACACTTGGCTGTTCTGAGGTGTCTAGAGGCTTGTACTTGTATCATATTTCAGGTGGCCTCGTGACAGTATGAGAGGTAGATAATCCTTATTTCGTAGATGAGCAGACTTAGGTCTTGAGTGCAGTATCAAAGCCCACGCTCTTCATCTCACTGTATACACAGTCCCCTCACGTCGCATTGGTATGTAGTCTGCTTTTCCTTTGCTTAGGAGGAGTGGATGGGGGTCTATATTCCTGGTGGTCAGATGTAGGAGCCTCATCTTTTTCCACCAAAATATATAAAGAAGTAGTGAAACTCTGTTACCCAAGGACAGCTACTGTTTGCCATGTTTCCTTTTCATTTGGTCCCGTTTTTCCTCCAAAGGGAAGAGTTGGCAGTCCATGCAGACCCTGACCTTCCTGTGTTTTCTTTCAGCGTAACTGGCGGAAACCCAGAGGCATTGACAATAGGGTGCGCAGAAGATTCAAGGGCCAGATCTTGATGCCCAACGTTGGTTATGGGAGCAACAAGAAAACAAAGCACATGCTGCCCAGCGGCTTCCGGAAGTTCCTAGTCCACAACGTCAAGGAGCTGGAAGTGCTGCTGATGTGCAACAAGTGAGTTGGGTCCCACTGGGTTCAGGTGTCAGAAGTCTACATCTCTGTGAGCAGTTTTGGCAGGGGTTCTAGACCTTTTAGAATGCACTTAGAGGAGTTGCATATTCTCCCAGGAGCTTCGAGAATGCTTGTTGGGGACTTCACAATGCTTCTTTTGCTGGAGGGGGCGGAGCCAGACAACTTGTCCTGAGAAGTGTAGACATCCAAGACCTGGAAAGAGAAGGACTTTGCTTGACACTACGAACACCACAGTGTCGTGCTGGCAGTCATTTCGAGAGCTTGCTTTATTTATGCGGGAGGCAGTGGAGAGAACAAACATCGCCCCAGAGCTAAGGGGCACTCCACGCCGGAGCCACGGGTATCTTCAGAATGCTGCAAGAGGGCCGGCCCCATGGCTTAGCGGTTAAGTGCGCGCGCTCCGCTACTGGTGGCCTGGGTTCGGATCCCGGGTGCGCACTGACTCACCGCTTCTCCAGCCATGCTGAGGCTGCGTCCCACATACAGCAAGTAGAAGGATGTGCAACTATGACAGACAACTATCTACTGGGGCTGTGGGGGGGGAAAGAAAAGGAGGAGGATTAGCATGGATGTTGGCTCAGGGCTGATCTTCCTGACAAAAAAAAAATGCGCAGGAATAGACGAGTTGCTGCCTGATGTAGGGCTCAGTGTGATCTGAGGCGGAGGAGAGGAGGAGGACTTTGTTTGCAGGCAGAGAGGACGGCCTACACAAAGTTGTAGAGATGCATGGAGCGTTCACAGTGTTACTTGCAAGTGTTTTGAGAAAGTTAGACACTTGGTGAGCTGTGTGTGTGAGACTTTTTGGGTCTGCTTAGGCCAAAAGTGGAGCAGTAGGATGAGAAAAGATTTCTCAAGGGAAGAGATTTAGACACCTTGACTCTAGATTGGAGGGAATGGTATTTTTTGGTTCAGCAGAGGACAGTTTATTTTCTTCTCTTCCTGTGAAAGAGAAGCTAAAAACCTGGATTGTCCTAAATCAGAAAGGATGTGGAGAGAGGGTGACTTACTGGTAACATCTGAGTGCGTGCATGTTTACAGAGACCTTTTATCTATAGTGATTGTAGACACAAGTAATAAAAATGAGCAAAACCATTATTCTCACTCGTGGTTGAGTTTCTAGGTTGGAAGTTTAACCAGGTGTTGAAACACTGGAAATTTGCTTTAGAAAAGAGTAGTGTAGGGATTAATGGTGGTTGCCCAAACAGCAAGAAGCAGGTTGATAGAGAATTATGACAGAAAGATGCAATTTAATGCCTGTCGTGTAGCAAGATGATTACAGTGCAGATGTTGCTGATGCCATAAAGATACTCTTTTTTAGTAGCAGCAGCTTGGCAGTTTGTATCTGCCAAGAGCCATAGAAATACTCTGAATCGATGATCTTTAATCCACAAGTTCCATTTTGTGGCATTTATCCTTAAATGATTGAAAAGCAGGGGAACTTTATAAGCTGATCATTGTAGCAGTAACTGAACAATTGAAAATATTGGTGAATGGTGGGAGTACAAGCACTGGGTGGACTGTTATGCATACATTACAAATGTTGGGGCCAGCCCGGTGGCACAAGCGGTTAAGCGCGCACTCTGCTTTGGTGGCCCAGGGTTCGCAGGTTCGGGTCCCGGGCACACATTGATGCACTGCTTGTCAAGTCATGCTGCAGCGGCGTCCCATATAAAGCAGAGGAAGATGGGCACGGATGTTAGCTCAGGGCAGATCTTCCTCAGCAAAAAGAGGAGGATTGGCAACAGATGTTAGCTCAGGGCTGATCTTCCTCACACACCCAAAAAAATAATAATAATTGTCATGTATGGAAAATGCCCAACAGGGTATTTAAAATGATATGTATTTAAGTATTTAAAGTGGTATGTGCAGTGTGATCGTGATTATTAAATACACCTACGGACAAGGACCTGAGGAGTTTTTGAAAATACCACTTAAATC
Source organism: Ceratotherium simum simum (assembly GCF_057802395.1). Lineage (NCBI taxonomy): Eukaryota > Metazoa > Chordata > Mammalia > Perissodactyla > Rhinocerotidae > Ceratotherium > Ceratotherium simum. The sequence goes on along the minus strand of NC_141904.1, from coordinate 86,339,369 downwards.
TTGAAAACAAAGATTTGGGGAACATTTTAAAATTTAGCTACTTTGAGGTTGAAAGGACTTCATGTACAACAAGAAAATTCTTTGTCTGGATTTGCTTGTCTCGCTGTTAAGATGTTTTCCTACAGAGCTCTTGAAAAGAACTGTGTATATGCCCACTGCCTCATTTAATTACTCCTTACAGTCTCTTCTTTGATGAAATTCGTCCATGGGTAGAGTGTCTTTTCTTAATCCACTGTTGGTGGCTTCATAAATTCTCCTTCCTGAAATGTGCCCATTAGGCCACTTTGTTATCAAACTGGGGCACGTGTAGCTGTGAGTAATGCGTGAGTTAGAACGGTATCTGGCACACAGGTGCTCATGACATGTTAGGTGTTGTCACTCACTGGGTAACTTTAGGCAAGTGTTACTTCTCAACTTGAACTTTGTCACAGCAGTCAAACAAGTAAAATGTTTATGGTCTGAGCCAGGGAGCCCTTGGCTCAAATTGTTGGGTTCAGCTCTTGACTGCTTTGCAGAGTTCCAAAACTTTTCATGGGCAAGTCCAAGCTCCTGAGACTGCCCTGAGCTGGGCAGCTTGGCCAGAAGGACTGAGGGCAGGAGAACCTTTGAACCTGGAGCTGGGCTGAGCTCTCCTGACCCTGTCTCTTACTTAATGTGTGACTTGGGAATTCACTTCCACCTTTGTGGGCCTTGGTTTCCTTGTCTGTAAAATGGAGGCAATACCTGGATTACAAGGCTGCTACGAGGATTAGATGAGGAGGACAATGAGAGTGCTTTTTGTCACTACCAGGGAACACCTCGAGAGTCTTACTGCCAGTACCATGGAATTAGGGGAGTGCTGATTTGGGGCGTGCAGGTCTCGTTCAGCAGCCATTTACCAGCACCCTCTTTGCTCAGTACTGTGGCTCTGGAGGTGAAGGGACCAAAGCCATTGCCTTCCCAGTGTTGTGTATTCCCAGGCTGGCTTGCTCCTTACCCACTCACCGATTCTCTTCCAGATCTTACTGTGCTGAGATTGCTCACAACGTCTCCTCCAAGAACCGCAAAGCCATTGTGGAAAGAGCAGCCCAGCTGGCCATCAGAGTCACCAATCCCAATGCCAGGCTGCGCAGCGAAGAAAATGAATAGACAGCTCGCGTGCACATTGTATTTGTGTTAATAAAACCATAAAACTGCCATCTGGCATTCCCCCCTTTGTTTTACTCTTCAGTTTCTTACTTTGACAGCTTGTCACAGGGACTGTTCTTTTGCCTGTTGATGCTCTGTGGAATCTTCCATTTGGAAGGAGTTGGTAAAGGATACTCAGTCCTTCACAGGGCGCAGACCTCAGGTGTCCACACCAGCCTTGGTTGGCTCCAGTCGGGGCTGGGGAAAAGGGGGGAGACTTGGCCCTCAGACCAAGGTAGGTTCTGAGACCCTTGATTAAAGGACCTTGCAGCTCGGAGCAAGTAGTCACTCTTAGCCTCAGTTTGTAAAGCTGGGTCACAGTTACCCTCTGTGGTTCTTGTGAAGATTGAGAACATGTGCATGAAAGGATCGAGATGAATTTTTTCTTACTCCCTTAAATGCTTATTTGGTGCCAGAATAGCACCCTATAGCTTCTATCCAAAAATATACAACAGGATGACACACAAATCCCTCCACTACGTAATAGCAGCCTTAAAAGTGTCTTCCAGTCTCCCTCCTGTGACCTGCCCCAGCCTGCTGCTTCAGGCAGAAGTGAATGGTTTCTGAAGGTGTGGGATCCTTAACTGATGGTAATGGTAACGGGCCTCTTGATTGGTACAATCAAGCTCCCTTTTCAACTACAGCCCTAAACCTTAAGCAACAATAGCTAGAATTTAGCTAGTTTAATGATAAGGTTATGATACCACTTTTCCAAGAAATGGTATTAAGTGGCACTATAGGTCACATGGGTATAGCATGTGGTACTTTAGTACAAAATCGATGCTTATCGGGTGTTTTTGTTTTCACCATCCTGGTCAACTGAGCAGAAATACTACACTGATGGTTTTCTTGGTGTGCTAGGCATGATGGGACTTAGGTCCCTTAGTTCAGTAGACACATGTCTTTCTTATAGGTTGACGACCACCTGTTCAAAACCTAGTCAGAAACAGTTGTTGAGTAAATTGTTGGTCATTTCTGTGATTTCTGTAAATTGACTTGGGAGGTAGACTGATAGTGCTCTATTGGGGAGAAGAATTGTGCAGAGAAAACAGTGACAATTTAGGATCTCTCCTTTATTAGCCTGGGATAGCACAGAAAATTCTCTGGCCTGTTGCTTAATATCTCTGTGTCCTCGATACTAAAAACTAGAAACAACATGTTCAAAACCTTCCTCAGAAGGACACCAACCAACTGGTTATGCCTACGTGGGGTGACGTGAAAGGTGGTTGTACTTGTCTTTGTGCTCTCCTCTTTGCCGGTTTGCTACATGAGAGTTTTGAAATTAGGAAAGAAAACACATTAGATCTAATTCCCTGCCGCACCCACCTCCCCCTGCAAAAAACCCGTACTTGCGATTCATCACTGCCAATTAGAAATAAAGCATTTTGAATTCTAAAATATGATTCTCAGAATCTGAGTTTTTAAGGTGCCCAGCCAAAGTACTAATTTTTGGCACATCAGATCAAGTGAAGTGAAGAAATTGGAGTGGTGTGAGTGGTAAATCTGGGCTACTAGTGGGAAGGAAGGCCAGCACGCTGCCTCCCAGCCCTCTGCAGCTGTGAGCGCGGGAGTATCTCTAAATACTACCTAGGACGTTGTGCGGCAGGCCCTCCCCAGTTTGAAGGGACCAGGGCAGTGTAAAGACACATCCATCTTCGAGGGAGTCATGGAAACTCTGTGTTGTGTTTGAATGACTGTCCTGAGTTAAAGGGCTCAACTGCTGGTAGCCTTGTAGCTCCGGAGCTGGGGGCCTGAGTTGGGGTCCCTGGAGAAGACACTGTAAACCCCGACCAGGAGCAAGAGTGCCCCCAGTGAGATGAAAGGGCAAAAGTAGAGGCCTCAGACTTGGGCAGGCCCCCTTCTCTTGAGTAAGGGCCCACCTGGGGACTGGGGGAGGACTAGCTGAGCTCCATTGAGTCTGTGCTGGGGGCTGAAGCAGAATCCTGGATGCTTTCGAAGAGGGCTGCGAGTTCAGGGTTGGATCGGATTTGAGAAGAAAAGTCGGCCATGATGGGGCTTTTCCCCACTTCAGGGATGGTCAGCAGGGCGGCCACTGCCCTCATCGCAGAACGCTTCAGTTCATCTTGCTTCTCAAACTCCTGCTTCACGGAACCAGCTTTGACCTAAAGCCAGAAACAGTGAACAACGAGCCATCCTTTACTGACCTGGCCTTGTACCACAGCCTCCTCATTGGGCCTTGTTTCCTCGTGACCAGCTGTGATCCTCACCAGCTTAAAACCGCACACTCCCCTGCTTCGGGCTCCTGTGGTTCCAGCCTCCTGAAGGCTTCCTCCACCTCTGGGCTTTTACACTGGCTCCTTTTCTCAGAGGGTGGTTCTCTGTCCTTCAGATCAGCTCCCATGTCACCTAAGGGGCCTCTGACCAGCTGATGTAAATTGCCCATTTTCGTTAATAAATAAGTTGATGGTGACAATTGCTGTAAAGTGTTCAGTTAATTGTCTCCTTGTCCTGACAGGGGGCATCAACTTAGCTTTATCTACTGTGCTGCACACAGGCTCTTGGTACCATGTGACTTAACTGCATGAATGGATTACCGTGACTGGCTCTACTGGCCTCTTCGCCCACCCAAGTCCCTGCCCCTGCAGTCCGTTCTGCAGAGGGCAGCTAGAGAATCAACGCCCCAGACTGCCTTGCCTGCTTTCTGTTTCCCCATCCCCCACCTTCTCCCACTTACTCAGAGAATCTCAGGAACCCCCCCCCCACTGCTTATGGAATAAAGTCCAGATTCCTCCTGCTCGCCTCTCAAGGCCCTCCACGACTTGGCCCAGACAACACTTAGGCTCTTCCATAAAGAGTCTAGTGGTTAAGAACTTGGCGTTGGGGTTGGACAGTCCTGGGTTTGAATGGCTCTGCTCTGTAGAGCTGTGACTTCAGGTGGTCACTTCTTTGAGCCTCACTTCCCCATCTATAAATAAGAGCCTCCTTTTCACAGAGTTACCATGAGGGTTAATGACTTAATACAGGTCCATTACCCTGTCTCTGAAACCCTTGGGGCCAGATGTGCTTTTTGAATTTGGGATTTTGGGGGGTTTTAGGAAAGTGATACTGTACAGATAACATGGGTCTGGTACAATACCCTGTAATCAAATACATTAATATTTCCCCCACTAAATTTATGAAAAATTTAAGAATATTATTAATATGACAATAAGAGAGAAATAAAGGTTATAAACAGCCTCATGCTAGTTCAAGTCAAGTTTTGTTGCCAAACAAGTTACTAAAAAGCTTTTGGTTTCCAGAGCTTGGTAGGTTTCAGAATTGTGGGTGAGGGGAAGTGGATGTCACAAGCTCTCATCACCACGGCATCCTCTCAGCAGCCAGACTGACTGGCTTTTGTGTGGGTGGGCCTCAGATCAAAGTGAGTGAAGGGGTCTCCTGACTCTGCAGTGCCACTGGCAGCTCCTCCCTGTGACTGGCACTTTTCTCCACGCTGTCCAGTTCAAAGAAAACGAGACAATTTGGCCGCTGAGACTGCCCAGAGTTCGGTGGCCCTGCAGAACCACTGTTTTCTTTGATTAACTTCATACTAAGCAAATGTTAAAAATGGAAACTTACAAGGCAGGTTTCTATTAATAAATTACTAATTTTATCTGTTTCATCCACATAAGATTTCAGTTTTTTGGAAAAGGTTTTGCTACTTGAAAATCATTGCTCTACAGGTATCCTCTTTAAGCTCCAATCTAAAATACTCTGCCCTCTTTTTGGTTAATTCCCACCCTTCCAAAACCCAAATTAGTTCTTTCATTCAGCAAGAATCTCCTGGGTACCCCCTGGGTGTGCCGGGCTCTGTTCCCAACACTGCAGCTTTCCATGAGGCCTTCGTCCCAGATCCTGACCCTTGAGGCACTCCAGTCTAGCAGCAACTCTGCCCTATATCCATCAGTCAATCAATCGATGATTTCTATCTGTCTAAGAGTCTGACTCAGTTTCCCAATTAGGATGTGAGAGGAGGGAGCCTACCATGTTCAATGTTGCATCCTTAGTACCTTGCACAAGGCCTGGCACCCAGGAAATGTTTAATGAATGAAAGAAAGAGACAAAGCTGGGTTTGAATCCCAGCTCTGCAATTTACTAGCTGTGTAGCCTTGGTCAATAACTTAACCTCTCTGAGCCTCCGTTCCCCTGTGTGTACAATGGTAAAAATAAGAAGTACTTTATAAGGTGATGCTAATAATCAAATGAAGCACTTCATACACCACCTGTACCGCGGGAGGTTCTTGGTAAATGGTAACTATGAACAGTCTGCTGAGGACCCAGCAGGTGCACCCAGGGCTGGGCAGGGGGCTTACTTTGGCGGTGCAGGTGGCCCTGAGTGGCTCAATGAGCCGGTCCACCCTCTGCAGGACGGGCGCAGGACACAAGGTAGCCAATCGAGCGAGCATGATGAAGGTCAGCATCTGCCCAGGGGGAAGGAGACAGAGTTCTTGGTAAAATGGCCCAAGACCCAAAGCAGCAGGCCCCGGGGAAGAGCAGAGGCTCTGGACCCACACCCAGAGCTCAGTGCCAAACTCAGCACTGATTCCTGCAAGGCCCTGCCCGAGTCTCGCCCTCTCTGGGCCTCAGTTCTCGCATCTGTAAAGTGTGCATGATAAGGCCTACTATGCCAACTACACTCGGCTGTCCTGACGAGGATCAGATAAGAGAGGTACCAGGAGGCGGCAGTTCTCAAGCTCAGATGCCCACAGGGCCAGGCAGATACTGTCCATGAAAAAGAGGGCCAGGTGGGAACTGGGAAGGAATAAGTAGTCCACTCTCCAGACAGTGGCTAGTTAGCTCCAGCCGGTTGTGGCTAGGTGGGACTGTGGCCAGGATTGGACTGTTTTCAAAAGAAACCCAGATTTTCATGTAAAATCTCTCAGTTTTTAAGTGTTGGCACCTGATTAAAAACAACAACAACAACTGTGTGAGCCAACTAAACACGTCTACAGGCCTGGATTCAGCCTGCAGGAGAATAACAGTGCCCTCTGTTGAAAATGGTAAAGACCCTAAAATGATACAGTTGTCTGAAATCCACATGCATGCCCTACCCATCGCCACCAGCTATGCACTCTGCCCTGATCTCCCCAGGCCCCACAGCAAAGGAGGAGCACTGGGGCCAGAGCAGCAGAGAGCACGGCATTAGCCATCACAAGTTACGACTGCGGCTCTTCCACTCCTGGGGTGTGCGACTGAACCAGCCAGGTCGCTGTTTCTCCCCTGTAAATTGGGCATCACAGACTCACTCTCCAAGGGTTAATGTGAAGACTTGACAAGATAAGTGTCGGTGCTCAATAGATGTCACACCCACCCTCTTCAGCAAAGAGGGCCTGGACACGGGTCCAAAGGCTGCTCTGACGCCCAGCTCTGTCCTGTGCTCCCTGGAGGGCGGGCAAGAGGGGCGTGTGGCCAGAGTGGGCGAGAAGAGTAGAAAGACATGCTCGAGCGTGGGAAAATTTCCCATGAAAACAACTCACTTCTCTCACTGGACAGTGGGTCTTGGCTAGCTTTCACGTCAGTGCGCAGGGATCCTGCCCCTCTTCTCAGTGCTGCTGGCACTCCGTGACCGGAGGCACCCAGGTTGGGCCAGCCAGAACTCCCGGAACTGCGTTCTGGGGACACCAGCCCCCTGAGACATCTCTCGAACACCAGTCATGCCCAAATGGGAGAACCATGGCGCACCCTTCCCCCACCTGGAGACGCTCACTTAATGCTGTGAATCCCAGCATTTTCCACTAGTTCTCAAAGAACTAGTATTCCATGGCATACACTTTGGAAAAACCTAACCCCTCTTTAAACCAAGAGCTTGGAGCTGGAACAGCAGGAAGCATAATTCTTTCTTTCTCTTTCTGGGGGGGTGGCAGGGAGTAACGGTTTAAAACAGTAATAATAAAGGTGAGGAAGAGACAACTAAGACTAGACATGCAGGAGGGAAGGCTTCCGTGGGCTCGAGCCCAGAGTCGTCAGAGCGTGCCCACCACTCTCCAGCAATGCTGGGGGAGGCCTGGCCTTTGGGGGCCCACTGACAATGGGCACCAAACGCCTAGAAGGACCAGGCTTTTCGCTCAGGATCCCATTGAGAGCACCAGGTGTCACGGTGAAGCACCAGAGCGTTCTCTGCAGTGTTGTTTATAATAGTGAAAATGTGTCAACAACCCAAGTGTGTAACAGTGAGCTCAATGGAAGTGGTAATTCCTGTGGTCATGAAACATGAGGGCGAGGACTGATACATATCGACAATAAAAGAGCAACATCCAGTAAACATAAGCTAAAAGTCAAAGTACCATACGTGGTGGGCTCTTACTTCTGTAAAATACACGCCACACACCCATCTCCACGGCTTTGAGAACAGCGACCCTGCCTGTCACGCTGCCCTCTGTGTGTTGGCACTCACCAAATATTGGCTAAGTAAATTAATGAATGGTTTTTTGTGCATCATCCCAGGAAACATACTGAGATTTACAACAGTGGTCCTCTCCAGGTGGAGTGGAGTTTTTGCATGATTATTACTCGCTTCTTTATTTGCTTTTATATGTCTAAATCTTTTAAAACAAGCATGTATTACTTTGGTTATTTTACATTGGTTTTTCATTATAAAAGTGATTCATGCTCATTGTATATATTTTTTAAAGCTACAGAAAGATATAAAGTGAAATCTGTCTCCCCCTTCCCTGCCAGCCCCTGCCTAACTCACATGGGTAATAATAAAATGGCGCAAACTTCTGCAACTCGCTTTTATCACCCAACAGTGGGTCTTGGCCATCTTTCACATCAGTACACAGAGGTCCAGCTGACTCTTTTTAACACTGCTAGAATTCCATGACTGGAGGCACCCCGTCTACTGAGCCCGCTCCCAGTGAGTGGACGTTTAGGTAACTGCCAGCTTTTCCCAACCCCCAGAGAGCTGTGATGAACAATCTTGAACATAAAACTCCGAGCACGTGTTTAGGGATCAGTCCAGAGGAGACAGAATTGCTGGGTCAACGGCTGTGTCTGAGATTTCTAAATTTTTCTGCTTATTTCCAAACCATGCTCCAAACAGCTTGCCCAGTGTAGACACCCACCAAAGGTGTTTGAGGTGTGGGTTCTTTTTCTTATCGGAAAAGAACAAAGCAGCTATTTTCACGGGGGTGCCTGGGGTAGGGAGTGGTGGAAAAACAAGCAATGGGCCCGGGGCGCCTGGCTGTCCGCTTGGTGCAGGGTGGGTGTGGGTCCGGCAGGGGATCGTCCTACCCGGATATCGTAGTGGTCCTTCAGGCCATCTTCCACGTGGTTCAGGAACTCGCAGATGTCCAGCTGGCCCAGGCAGCTCTCGAGCAGCGAGTACATGCATTCGAAGGCCGCCTTCCGCACGTCCAACCCATCGTCCACTGTGTGCTTGAAGGGTCCCATCTCCACCTGCAGGAAGGAACGATGACGAAAGGTTGGGGGATGTGACCCAGGGTGTAGGAAGACCTCTCCTAGTTCCTGCTGCACACCCCACGCCTGTTGTTCAGTCCTGTGTCCCACCCCCAAATCATGCCTCATACACTGAATCTCCACGCCTTTGCTCAGCCTGCAATGCCCTTTCCACCAAATGGTAACGGCAGTAACAACAATTACTATCATAATCTACTGAGCAGTTATGATGTGCTAGGCATTGTACTGAGTGCTTGACAGATGACATTGTACACAAGCATCACAACAGCCCTAGGAAGACAGTGCTACTATTAGCCCCATTCAACATATGAGGAAACTAAGGCTCAGAGAGGTTAATTAACTTGCCCGAGGACACACAGCTAGTAAGCAGCTGAACCAGAATTAAAAACCCAGGTCTCTCGGAAGCCATGAGGCTCTGCTCTTTCTTTTTCTTTTTTTTTCTATTCACAAAGAAAAAGGTCCAGTCCATCTTTTAATCTTTTTCAAAGTTCCTGAAATTACAGAACTAAACCGAAATGTATTGATATTCCACTCTTACATTTCCATGACAAACAGAAAAAACAAATTTCATGAGCCAAAAAAAAACGGAGAAGCTTATAAAACTAAATATGGATCTCAGCATTGACAGCTGAGCAGAGAAAGGAATTAAAACACTTTCTTTAAAAAAAATCACAAGTAGATGATCAAGTGTGTAGAAACTGAAAATTTACAAACTATTTAAAACCTGGCATCGCTGACTGTTCAGAAACTACACAGATAGATCATGGGCGGTGATGAACAGCAGAAAGGGACAATGGATGACCTGCATGGTTCTGGCTGCTCCCCATGCCGCCCGTCTCCCAGGACAGCCTGACATTGATTAGATACTGTGCCAGACTAATGCCGGCAGCAGATCCAGTGATGGTAACCCACTCATCAGTAGGTCCTTCCAACGCGTTCGCAATTTGATTTGCACCCCAGACACCGACGGATCTCATCGATTGTGGCACCTTGACGCCCGATTATGCAGCTCATCACATCGTTTGAAATGGTAAGTTCATGAGAAGTAGTCTGAGCAGATGCATCCAAACCCCAACAGCCTTTCACCCCTGGAGAGCTGGAGTCAATGCCACTGAATCCGGTGTTGCCATGCGTCATGGGAAAAGGAGGCTGTTGCACTGCCAACCGGTGCAGCTTGGTCAAATCTGGCTGTGGAATGGCATACTGTCCTTGAATGGTAAAGGCCTCTAGAGGTCCCTCCAGGTCAGGGCTGAGGCACACGGACGGAGTGGTGTGGGGAAAGCTCGTGCTGTCACTGCCTGTTGCTGTACCTGTCCTGACCACCTGCAAAGATGACGGAGAACTGGACGGCTTGGGCTAGTAAGGGACAGTCATGCCCCTCGGGGGGACTCCAACATGACCACGCAGATCTGTTTCACACACTCAGTGATGGACTGTGGAATCCCAGCAACAGTGATGGCCCGCTCAGCTGAGTTGGGGAGCATACCCCCTGCCACCTGGACCTGAGCCCCAGTACTTGCTCGTATTTCCTTGATCTTGCAACCACCTTTCCCAGTGAGGGAGCCACACTGACTAGCAGGGACCACCAGCCTCAGGGTGACTGGGGGTCTACTGGCACCTGTGCTATTGGTCATAGTGCTGCTGATGTCCTCTTCCAGTTTGTCAAGGATCACAGCAAAGGCTTTGAAGATGGCATTAGTGGGCCCAGCCAAAGTAATAATTCTCTCGGGACAATTCCCTTCTGAGATGTTAATACGTGCACCGCTCTCCTTGCACATCTTCTTAACTGATTGTCCTTCCTTTCTGATGATACTGCCAACTTCCTTTCCAGGCATAAGTAGCCGGATGGTGAGTGACACTTAATCCACCTCAATCACACTGGTGTCCATGTCGAGCAGTGTTCTGGGGAGCTGGACTTCAAGTGGTTAAGTCTTTGGTCACTGGTGGAGTGAAAGCCAAAAACTGCAGGCATGAGGCCACTGAGGGGGAAAGGGGAGCGGGCGGGAAGGGAAGGGTGGGAGGCTGGGGGTGGAACAACAGGGGGCAGGAAGGTGAGGGGGGACCCCCAGCCCGCCAGCGGTGGGTGGAGGAGGAAGAGGGGCCTGGGGGAGGAGGAGGAGGAAGGGAGAAAGAGAGCCGGGGTGGGTGGGAGAGGGCACAGGGTGTGGCTGCTCCGGCTGCTGGGCTGGGCGAGGCTCTGCTCTTAATGGTAAACTCTTTCTCACCCCTCAAAGCCCAGCTCAAATGCCCTGTTTTTTGGGAAACTTTCCTAACCCCTCTAAACAGAGGGGTTAGGAACCACTGACACCAGGTGGTTCAGACCTTTTCATTACATCGTGCGATAACTTAGCTATTAAATCACTTTTAATCTCTGCTCTGCCCCTTAAATCCTTACTGCACCAAGTGGGCTCTGAATAAGTTAAATAATCAGCAGAGTGGGCGTCTCTCTCCTTCAGGAGGCCCTGAGCTCCCTGGTGGCAGAAACCATAACTGGTCCAGCTCTGAGTCCTGGCACCCGGACCCAGGGCTGGCGCCCCATGGACACCTGCTGAGTGCTGAGTGACAAGCGAGCCACCATTACCGAGTGCTGACTGTGTGCAGTTCTGCAGTTCCGAGCACTTGCGAGATTTAACTCTTTAGATCTTCTCAAAACCCTGTGATGTGAACGTGTGAGGAGAAACAGACTCAGAGCAGATCAGGCTGCCCTGGCCGGGGTCACTGTGAACTAACAGAAAATAAATATATTGGTCTCTGCCCCTGGTTCCTGGCTCAGGGCTCCTAAAACTCTTGTTAATGCCCACGTGATAGGAGCACTAGGAGAAGCTTTTGTTCTGTTGAGGCGACTCTGGGCGGGCTCCTGGATGGGGGCTGGTCACCAGAAAGACCAAGCCATGATTAGAAGCTTGGCATTTTCAGCCCCACCTTGATCATGCCTATGTGAGGAAGCCTCCATAAAATCCCAAGGGCATGGGGTTCGGAGCGCTTCCAGGTTGGTGAACACATCCACACGGCGAGGGTGATGCACCCCAACTCCATCAGGACAGGAGCTCCTGCACTCAGGACCCTCCCAGACCTCCCCACTGTGTATCTCTCCATCTGGCTGTTCATCTGTGTCCTTGATCACATCCTTTAACAAACTAGTAAAAGTAAGTAAGTGTTTCTCTGAGTTTTGTGAGCCACTCTAGCAAATTAGTCAAACCCAAGGAGGGGGTCATTGGAACCTCTGATCTATAGCCAGCTGGCCAGAAGCACAGGTAACAACCTGGGCTTGCAATTGACATCTGAAGGTCGGGGGCAGTCTTGTGGGATGTGTTCTCTGTAAAGGTAAAGGAAACACACTGGAAAGAACTGGGCTTTTTTCCTACACAGAAGGTGGAAGACTGGGGTTTTCCCTTTACAGTCACACAGCTGGGAAGTGAAGGGGCCAGACTTGACCCAGGCCATGTGGCCCCCGCGCCTGCTCTGAGGAGCTTGACCCTAATCCTCGCCACAGCCCCACCCAACAGGCCTGAGGGCTCCGGCTCTGTCCCCACTGGCCTCACCTCTCGGATGAGGTCCCGGCGGATCTTCGTCTCCTGGTAGAGTAGGGGCAGGATGTCATCCAGCAGGTCACGGACCAGCGAGGGCTTGTTGTGCACGGCCGAGTTGAAGAAAGCCAGAGTGGCTCGGCGCACATTCAGGTCTGGGTCCCGCAGGCTCTCCATGAACTCTCCTGGCAGAAAGATGAGAGGGGGTGTGAGGGACAGCAGAGCCAAAACACAAACCACCTCGACCTCCCACCCAGTTATCGGCTTAATGTGAGCTGTGCAGACCCGGCTGGATGCGGTGAACATGTTCCGAGCATCAACTCTGTGCCAGGCACAACAAGCTTTCAAAGTCCAGATAAGAATGCGGACTCAAATCTGGCCTGGGCTGAAATCCAGACTCTACCACTCCCTAACTGTGGGACCTTGGACAGCCTCAATGTCCTCATCTGTAAACTGGGGTAATAACAGTATCTACACTGTAGGACTGTTTTTAGGATTAAAAACGTGGTAATGTCTACAAAGCACATGGCGGAGTGCCTGGCACAGAGTGAGGACCCTCTAAATGTTAACTTGATATTATTACAGATGAGGCTCCTGAAGATCAGAGAGGTGAAGAAACTTACACAAAGTCACACAGCACTTCTCTGAGCATACTTTTTTGTGTAATTTAGACTTCTGAATAACAATGTTAATGTTTCATATACTCAATAAACAAATAAAATAAAAAATGAGAGCGATCTCTAAAGAAAACTAACTGTATTTCAAATGATTAATATAACCACCCAGGTTATGAAGGAGAAAACAACCAACCAAGTAACTTCCCCAGTATTTTGACTAGATGCCCTCAGGCTAAAGACAAAAGAACTATAAACAAAGATTGATTTTTTGCAGATAAGGGTTAGCAATTCTCAGACTACTTTCTGGGTACTCCAGGATTAAGCAAATAAATATCTTGGAGATAACAGGAGTTGGGTGTCTCACTGCTAAAAGAAGCGTATATGGAAAGGGAGAAGCTAGAATGAACCCTGTAGGACTGGACTGGAATAGGAGGTAGCTATGAACACATGGTTTCAAGACAGCCAGAAAGAAAGAATGACAGATAGAAAAAAAGAAATTGATGTGAATGAACGTATGTATATATAAATACATTACATATGTGTGTCTGCCTGTGTAAATACATTCGTACCTACATGCAGTGCCTGGGTCTGTCTGCTGAGAGGGCCTAGAAGCAATGGCACCCCAGCAGCAACAAGTACACCCAGTGTCCAGATCTTGGATTCTAAATGCCATTCTCCACTAAAAGGAATAAGGGCTGCTTAGAGAAACGGCTGATTTCAGGGCTGGGGCAGGAAAGGTTCAAGATAAGTCTGGAGCATCTTATTGTGCCAAAAAGTAAGGATATGCTCAAAGAATGATGGAAACATGTCAACAGAACACAGGAACTAGAATGAAGGGCTCCTGCTGGCTAAATATGAGACAATCCTGAGAATCAAAATAACAAAGACAGTAATAGATTATAACCCACTGAATGAAATAGGAATCCGTGAGTCTATAATGATATAAATAAGTAAATAAAGAAATAAATGCGGGAGAAGGAAAAGTTCTTCCTGAGAATAAAATGCAAACTAATAAATATGGAAGGAATGCTGGAATTAGAAAGCTGCCATTTGGCAACTGTCAGTAATCATTGATTCAGGCAAGAATCCACCGTGGACGCAAAACACAGTGGGCAAAAATTTGATCAGGAAGAGGATATTTTGATAGACTGAAAAATACTTATTCACAGATATCACCTTACATCCGTGAGAATGGCTATAATCACCAAGACAAAAAATAACAAATGTTGGAGAGGCTGTGGAGAAAAGGGAACCCTCATTCACTGCTGGTGGGAATGCAAACTGGTGCAGCCTCTATGGAAAACAGTATGGAGATTCCTCAAAGAATTAAAAATAGAAATACCCTATGATCCAGCTATCCCACTACTGGGAATCTATCCAACGAACCTGAAATCAACAATCCAAAGAGGCTTATGCACCCCTATGTTCACTGCAGCATTATTCACTAGAGCCAAGAAGTGGAAGCAACCTAAGTGTCCCTCGACTGATGACTGGATCAAGAAGATGTGGTATATATATACAATGGAATGCTACTCAGGCATAAAAAAGACAAAATCGTCCCATTTGCAATAACATGGATGGACCTGGAGGGTATTATGTTAAGTGAAATATGCCAGACAGAGAAAGACAAACACTGTATGACCTCTCTCATATGTGAAATATAAACCAACACGTGGACAGAGAAAACTGTATTGTGGTTACCAGGGGGAAGGGAGTTGGGGGGTGGGCACAAGGGGTGAAGGGGCGCATTTATATGGTGACTGACAAATAATAATGTACAACTGGAATCTCACAATGTTATAAACTATCATTACATCAATAAAAAAAAAACTCTCATAAAAAATAAAACTTATTCATTCCAAAAGAAAAGAAGAACTTGAGTGTGTAGAAACCTCAAGGTCGCCACATTAACCAGGTGATCAGAGTTACCATCACCAGAAACGGGACAATTTGCCATCGTGTGCCTACCGATGTGATGCATTGGGAAGAACATAAAGTCTCCTAGCAGAGCAGGATTCAAACCCAGGGCCGGCAGCCCCTGAGCCCCTTCTACTGTGCCATGCTGGCTCCTAGGTTCCCCCACTCTCTGTGAGAACACAGCTGTGGGGAACTGGCAAGACCTGAGTTCAAATCTCCTCTCTGAGCCTTAGTTTCCTCATCTGTAAAATGGGGCTAGTCCCACATTCCACGCAAGGGGCCGTGGGGATTAACTGAGATGAGGTATAGGACAGGGCCTAGCATGGCACCTGGTGTACAGTGAGAGCTCAAAAACCGTGCTTCAAACACACAACAACCACCACCAAACACCCAGGTGGAGACCCCTGGGGCTGCCAGCCACAGACAGCTCAGGCAATGGAGGGGACCAGGGCTGGGCAGCATGTGCCCACTGGGTCAGGACACAGAACAAAGTTGTTGCTGACGATACTGCTGTAGCTTCTGGACGTGTTCTCCAATTCAGAGTGCGGCCACATCTACTGACCCCTTGCTTTCACACAACAGTGCCCCAGCAGGTGGGGATCAGCACCCCCATCTCATAGCAGGAGGAGATGAGCCGTCCACGCTCACACAACCAGGGAGCGGCAGAGCCAGGATGCAAACCCGAGGCTGGCAGACTCCAAAACCGCTCCACTCTCCACTAGGCCGCCCTGCCCGGATGCGGAGGGCCAGACTCCAGAGCAGTCCAGTTAAAGGCCTGCAGGCTCGGAGCTTTAAAGGGCTGAGGGGTCCGTCTTCTCTAGGAAAAGCCTGGTCCTGCAGAGCCCAAAAGAGGGCTCACCCTCCTCCCAACGAAGGCCACTCTCCCCTACCCCTCTGCAGCCCGACCCAGCCTGGTGCCCGCTGAAGCCAATGCACGTGAGAGGCTGACGGTTTCCACTTCTAAAGGCCTGTTGTGCTCATGGAGCACTTTCCCCCTCAGAAACCCACAGGGTCTCCAAAATAACCTTAGAACGTGTAGGTAAGGTTTCTCACCCCCAATTTACAGATGAGGAAACTGAGGCTCAGAGGTGAGAGGGGCAGGCTGGCTTCACCCAGCAATTTAGTGGCAGTGCAGGGACTTGAACCCAGGCCCCGCTGCCCGTCACAGGGCTGAGGTGGCTTCCCGGGTCTCCAACACCCCTTGGCCAACATGTAAGAAAAATCAGCCCAAGCTCAAGGCCTGGGTGGAGGGGACTGCGCGGGGCAGGGGGCAGAGGGGAGGGGTGCTCACCAGTGAAGCTCTTCAGGAGGGGGTCAATGGAATGGGGCTGGTCCGAGATGAGGAACTTGACTGCTGTGATGACAGTGCTCCGGGTGTGTGGCCGACCTGCAGGACAAGAGGCAGCAGATGGTGAGGGGCAGGGCCAGTCCTGGATGCCCACAGGCGGGCAGGTGCTAAGGCTCTCCTCTGCTCCGTGGGAGACAGAACTGCGCCCCTCCCCACTCAAAACCAGCCCCCAACTTTGGGGAAGTCGATGCTACCATTTCCCTTGGCCTAGAATCTCCCTGAACGCTTCCCACTGCGGCTGAGAAAGTAAAACGGCCAGTTCTTAGCAACCACACTGCAGGACACTGACGGAGAACCAAGAAGCCGAGATAGCAGCGGTCAGACCAGAGAAAGACCGTGCGCAGGCCGTGGGACTGCACTCTATTTTCCAGACACGTTATTTCAGTTAATCCTCAGGATGGTCCTGTGATCTGGTTGATAAATAAATAATATAATATTAATTAAAATAATTAATAAAAATTATCATTAATCCCTATTTTACAGATGAGGAAAGAGAGACCCAGAAAGGGTCTAAGGTCACACAGCAGATCCAGAATTCAACAGCTGATTCTGCGCCCCTGCCGGGCCCTCCTCTTCAGGCCTGCGTTCTCCAAGCAGGGGCAGCTGTGCTTCAAGCCGGCTGAGGCCAAGGGGATTCCAACAGAATTCAGAGCATCCGCAAAGCCTGGGAATGGAGAACTCACTCAATTTTGCTTTTCTGCTTGCTTTCTGAGTAGAGAAGCTGAAGAAAGGGAGGGGAATTCCCATTATGTGAAGAAAGCACAGAAGAAGATTCGGGGTGGCTGATGAAGATATGTACACTAGAATAGGATTAGGTGACTTTAAAATAAGAGAAACAAAGCCAAGGGAAAACACCGACGGAAGTGAGATGGAGACTGGAGTGAGGGGTGTGCGGGAGAGGCACCTGGGAAGTCCCATGAACTTGCTAGGAGCAGGCCACTAATTTGGCTCTAAGCTTCCCAGCAGCCGGTGGTAAAAAGGAAATGTGAGGGGCTGGCTGGTGCAACAGTGTGCATGAGCTACCAACAAACCAGAGCCTAGAAGAGGCAGGGCTGTGCCTCATGAGACTCCCGCCTCTCATGGTTCCTCGTGAGGAGCCCTGTGCACGTAGCAGGCAATGTCCTCAACATCTTCTTCCTGTCCACACAGTGGTGAGGGCCACAGGGTGCTTGTTATAAAGCCAGCAACCCAGGGCCGGCCCCGTGGCTTAGTGGTTAAGTGCGCGCACTCTGCTACTGGTGGCCCGGGTTCAGATCCCGGGCACACACCGATGCACTGCTCGTCTGGCCATGCTGAGGCAGTGTCCCACATATGGCAACTAGAAGGATGTGCAACTATGACATACACCTATCTACTGGGGCTTTGGGGAGAAAAAGGAGGACTGGCAATAGATGTTAGCTCAGGACCAGTCTTCCTCAGCAAAAAAAAGAGGAGGATTGGTGTGGATGTTAGCTCAGGGCTGATCTTCCTCACAAAAAAAAAAATAAATAAATAAAGCCAGCAACCCAGTAAGGGCCTAACGTAATCACGAACATAGCAACAAGAGCAGTTATTAACAGTATTAATTAGGTACCACACACTACACCAAGCCCTTTGCCTGCATTATGCCAACTAACACACCCACTGACCCTCTCAGGGAACCAGCTGACCGGCTCGAGGCTGAGGGCTTCTTTTCTCAGGGGCTTTCTCTTGCCCGAGAGCCCCACAGCCCCACCTCCCGGCTTTCTTCCTCCCCGAGCTGCAGAACCCCCTGACGTGCTCTGACCTGACCACACAAAACCTGCGCCGCCCCCAGTTCTTGCCTGGCCTCCCCAAGCCCTGGGGGCATGGCGTCCCATCCTCCTCTACATTCACATCTGCTCCGGGCTCAAGCTAGCCCAAGAGAGCTGCACTCTCTGCTGGCTGCTGTATCTGGCCCCTCAGAGAACTGCTTTTTTAACCTTAGCCTGGAGCACAAGGAGCTGTCCACACCGAGGATTCTGAAAATGGCATCATGAAAAGTTTACTGTTGCAGGGACATACTAAGGATTCTGTGTCCTCCATCCCAGAGGGTCCCCCAAGAAGAGGCCTGTAGGTCTCAGGAAACACTGTTGTCACGGCTCCTCTGCCTTGATCTCATACACACCTGACTTGCAGACCCAGTCATGTGAACTAGCTCACTGTGTGGGCCACTCAGACGCTCAGAGGCAAACTGCCCACCTCCGATCTGGGCCACCTGTGCCCACACCTGTGCCCCTACCTGCCGCAAGTTGCTTCCGGAATCGGGGCAGAAGGAACGGAGGGTTCACGAGGACCAGCTTCCCGATGCACTCGGCCACCACCCCCCGGGTACCCTCCTCGGTGCCCTCGCAGCGCTGGAACAGAAGGGCCCAGATGTCCTCAGCATAGGGCTTCAGGCTGTCGGGCTGGGCAGCGCCCAGGGCTTCCCTGAGCGAGTGCAGCAGCAGGTACTGCCGCCGGGGCTCGGCCTCGATCTGCCCCAGCAGGAAGGGCAGGAAGTCGGGCAGGTTCCCAGCGCCCACGCGGCCGAGCGCGTAGGAGGCAGCCGCCCTCACATCCTCACTGGGTGACCCCAAGGCTTCCAGAAGCACCACCTTCAGCTCCCGCTGGGGGCCCGGTCCGGCCACCTGGCCCACCTCAGCCAGTGACAGGAACGCCAGGACCTTGACAGCCGTGCTGGAGTGAGGGGACCTGGCATCACAGACCAGGCGGTTTGCTGTGCCTGCCGCCTCTTGGGGACAGGCGGCTGCGAGGGCTGCCACACACCGAGCCAGCGAGTGGAACACCTGCTTGTGCAGGCTCGGCCTGCCATCCACAGCCTGGTCGTAAACCGGCGTAGTCAGCAGGCTGATGAGCTCGGCGTAGTCCACACACGGGGGGCGGGTCCCCACCAGAGCCTGCAGGAAGCCTTCGGTGGCTGCCAGCACACTTGCTGGCAGCAAGGGCGAACGCAGCAGCCGCAGCAGCTCTGTGAGCACGGGGCCACTGACCTCGGCCAAAGAGGCCGGCTGGGCCTGGGTCACCGTGGTGAGGAAGTCCACAGCCATCTGGGCCACGTGCATGTCGCTCTCGCTGACCAGGGCGGGCAGCTCGGCCAGCACGGCCCGCATGGCGGATGGAGGGAGGCTGTGTCCCTGGCTCTGGGCCAGGGCGTTCAGGGCAGCCAGCGTGGCCAGCCGCAGCGCCCGCTGGTTCTTGCGCAGGAACGAGGCCAGAGTGGGCAGTGCCTCGGCCAGGATGGGCTGCAGGTCAAGCCGCAGCGGGGACACGGCCACCAGTGTCAATGCCTTGACGGCGGGCAGCCGGGTTATCTCATTCCGCAGGCGGTCCAGGAGGAGCAATAGCGAAGGCTTCAGGTCATCCCCGAGCCGGTCACCCAGGTGGCCCATGAGGTGGCCCATGCAGGAGATGGCCCGCTCCTTCACCTCCTGGTCCAGGTCAGTGGCACGGAGCCGTGCCAGGGTGGCGGCAGACATCTCTCCAATGTATGGCTCAGGGTCCAGTGCCCGAGGCCTGTCCAGAGGCCACAGGGCCCGCACCAGCTCCTGCAGCACAAGCAGAGCCTCAGCCGCGATCTTGTAGAAAGGGTCAGCCACGCAGGCCATCACAGGTGGCAGGAGAGTGGGCAGGTGTGGGTGGAAGGCCTCGGCTGGCTCCGTGCCCAGGAGCCCCTGCAGGAAGGCCAGGGCATCCATCCGGATGGTGGAGGAGCTGGAGCCGTCTGCCAGCGAGAAAATGATGCCTGCGGGGTGGGTGCAAAGGTTACAGGGCCACAGACCCTGACCCAACACAGCCCTCCCTGGATGCGGGGGTGGAGCTCCCACAGGCGTCTGAGCTGGCCCAAGGCATCTGGGCTCTGATGCAGCAGATTCCAAGAGGGGAGGGCTTGGCTGGGGCCAGGGCTGAGGGACACAAGGCCAGGGAACCCATGTGAAACCAGGAAGTAGGGCCTGCACCCCAGCCTTGTTCTAACCGCTGGCAGTGGGGAGCCACCATAGGTTGCTGAACAGGGGCACCCTTGAGGACTGGGGGCTTGGGTCCAGGTTGTGGAAGAGGCCCAGGACAGCAGACACCCGGGTTGCAGTCCATCCTACCTGCTACCAGCACGGGCATGTGCTCTGCCAGGCTGCCAGGGAGGACGCCCGCCAGCTCAGTGAGGAGGCTGAAGCAGCCCTGGCGGGCCCTGCCACTCCGATCTTTAAGCTGCCGCTGCAGGGCCTTGATCACAAGGGGCACCTGTGGGCAGGTGGGGGGACGTCAGGGACCAGCCAGGAAACCTCAGCCCACCACTACTGGGGGGCTGTGCCCAGGTGCATGCCCATGGAGAACCCCCAGCATGGAGAGGATCACTCTATCCCAAGCTTCCCATCACTCGCTTTGTACCAGGGCCCCGATTCCATACTCAGACCCTCTGAGGAAGGCACTATGCCAGGGCCCACTATTCAGACAGGGAAACAGACACAGAGAGACTAAGTAACTCGCTCAAGGTCACCCAGGCAGTCTGGCTCTCGCCCCTACACCCTGTGAGGGGGAAGCACTGGGGCCCCTTTCCTTCCCCAGCTAGATTCTCTCCCCAGATGAGTTCATCTGCTCCCTGAGCTTCTCCAGCGAAGCAATAACTCCCAGATCGACATCTCCAACACCAGGCTCATGTGCTAACTGCCCGCCCCACATCTCAACTCGGGCATCCAAGGACCTCGAACATGAATGTCCAGAACAGAACTCTAGACATCCCCCACTCCACTGTCTGCCATCTCGCAGAGCTGCATTTCATGCTTTAGCCAGAGCCTGGAACTCGCGTGACACCTCCCTGTACCTCACCCTCCACATCTAATCCAGCAGCAAGACCCAAGAGCTACCTCTCAAGTCTCACTCCTCCTCTCTGCCCCCACCACCTCAGTCCAAGGGACCACCCCTTTCTCCTGGACAGCTGCAGTGGCCTCCTGCTGGTCTCCAGCACCTACTCCCGCCCACCCCGTTACCATCCATTCCCCACACAGCAGCCAGAGTGAGCTTTTGCAAATGTGAATGGGATCCTATAATTCCCCTCCTGTGGCTTCCAGGACCTTAGAATAAAGGTGAAACTCCTTCTCAGGGCCTGGAAGCCCTATCGGTCTTGTCTATCTGCCCCCAGCCTGTGTGGTCCGGGGCAGGGACTTCATCTGTCTATTCTCCAATGTGCCCCAGCACCTAATACAGAGGGCCAGGCACACAGTAGGTGGTCAGTACGCACACTTCAGTGGGTGGCTAGATGCTAAGGCGGGCAGAAGGATGGGAAGACAGGTGGATGGAAGGGCTGTGAGCAGGTGGGATGGTGAGTCATGAGCGGGGGGTGGAGGGCTGGGAGAGAGGTGAAGGCATGCCCACCTGTCCTCGCAGCATGTTTAGGTTGCTGCCGGTCTGGGTGGGCTCCTCCTCGGCCTCCAGCCATCCCTTCGGGGGCCGGGTTTGCCGCAGCAGCACAATGTAAGCTCCGAAGACATCGGCCTTGACGTTCTCCTCGCGTTCCTTGAAGCGGCGGATGAGCGCGGGCGCCAGGGTACAGTGGAAGTCGGGCAGCAGGTCAGGCCTCGAGCTGATCAAGGCCGCCACGCACTTGGCCGCTGCCCGGCGCACCTTCCAGCTCATGTCATCGTCGTCACTGTACTCGTCCTCACTCTCTGGGGCAGGATCAAGACACCATGGCAGACGGGGAGCCGCCTGGCCCACCCAAGTTGTCTCCGAGGATGGGGAAGTGAGAAGTGAGGAGCATGGAGGAGGCAGCTGGGCCTGTGCTTCACCTCTCGATGACCGTTATTGACAGGCTATTAGGTTACCTGCCATTTAATGAGCACCTACTGGGTGCTAGGGATGGTGCCAAGCACTTCAAACCCACCACCTCACTTTAGCCTCACAATGACCTGCGCCACAGGGATTACTCCCTGCTGTGGAGACGAGGGAACCAGGCCTGGAGAGAAGCGGCTCAGCCCGAGCTACAGGGCAGGGAACAACTGGAGTTAAAGCCCGGTCCTCCCTCTGCCTCCAGATCTACGCTGTTTTGACTACACCATGGAAAATCTGACTTCTAAGTCTTCAGTGAGGACTTAAGAGAGCCCATTCGGGGCACAAAACCCATCCTCCGGTTTCAGGACTGGCTGTGTTATGGCTCATTTACTGGGATTCCAGAAGAGAGAGGCGATAGGGCCTCTCTTTGGCCTCCCCCCTCCCCCCAACCAGCCTGCCCCAGTCTCTCAAGGGTCCTGATTCCGGCTTCCAAGCAGGACTAGTAATAAGGAAATGCTGTTTTTGTGGGGCTTTCTACTCTCCAAGCTCCCCTGAGAGGCCAGAGCTCATCAAGTCTTCACCACACCTCGGGAATGAAGGTGCCTTGAGCTCTATTTATAGGTAATAACAGCAAGGCTCAGAGACGGTGAGAGACTCTCTTGAGGACACACAGGAAACAACTGAGCTGAGATTCAGGCTTACAAGGCCTACCCATATCACCTGGGGAGACACACATGAGGCTGAGAGGGGGATGGTCCTACAAGGGATACCCCAGGCACAGGCTCAGAGGCCAGCGTGTTCCTACCCATGCTGCTCTGTAGACAACTCAGACTCGCAGAGCACTGGCATCTGGACAAGCCATAGTGGGACACATGGACAGTCCCACGGATGTGTCCTGTCAGCTTAGCAAATGTCCCTCTTGCAGGACTGCTGTTTGTTACCTCTACCATATGCCACCCATGAAGAAACACCTATAGCTCCCTGTTACTGACAAGAAAACGCCCAAACTCCCTTGGTGAGGCCCCAGTATGCCTGTCCAATCTCGACTCCTACCACCCCATCTTGTTCCAAGTACCTTGTCAGGCCCTATGTCCCTTGCCTCCATCAATGCCCTGCTTCCAGGGCCCAGGGGCATCTGTCTGAGTGACAGACAGGACCAGAGGCATGGAAGGGAGGCAGCCAGTGAGTCCATTCCCTATCCAGGTATCTCTCCCCTGTCAGCGCCCATCATTCCACCATTAGAGCCTCACTCTGCTGGGTTAGAGCACCGTCTCTTGGAAGCCATTACTAAACAGGTACAGAGTTGGCAGCACAGAGGTGCGGGAGTCTGGCTGACATGGCTCCACGTCCCAGCTATGCCACTTCCTAGCTGTGTTATCTCAGACAAATCTCTTCTCCAAGTCTCAGTTTCCTTGTCTGAAATATGGGGATGATAATAAACACCTGGTTTTCTAGGGTTATGGTAGGGAACATGAAAGAAGAGAGTGCTCAGGACACCAGCAGATGCTCAATAAATGACAGCGATGATTACTATCGTTACTGTGAGCTGTGCAGAGAGGGTGGAGACCTTGGGGGCTCCAGATTTCCCAGGGCAGGGCTGGAGCCTGAGGAAGAGTTGAGATCAGGATGGGGGCACCAAATGTGGCGCTGTCTTTGGATGGGGGGGTCCCAGGAAGGCTGCATCCATTCCACCCCTCAGCCCCAATGACAAGTCGGCCACCCACCTTGCTCACTGAATTCACTATCCTCTGTCTCCATCTGGTCCTCGTCCTCGTCGCTGTCATAGTTATAGTTGGGGTCATACTTCATGTACTGGAGGCAGAGGCTAGTCACGTTGGGCACGTGAGGGCCCATTTCCTTGGGGCACCTGTGAGGCAGGATGGGGGAGACTCTGCTGGACCCAGGCATGACAGTGTAGGGGTTGTGGCCCAATGGTGAGTCCTGAGATCTTACTGCTTTGAAACCAACATCCTGCCCCCACCCCATGCCCGCCAACTTCCCAAAGAAACCCAGGGGCCCCTGTCTTCTGGCACCCCCACTGCACCTACTTCCTCAGGAAGGCCTCGAAAGCCTGGAGGCAGGACTCCCGGAGCTCATCATCATCCAGGTTGCAGAATTCCTCCACCAGGGGCACCAGGCGGTCCAGGTGGGCTCCTGCAGGGCCAGGTGTGTCACTGAGGCCAGGCCAGACCCTTTCCTGGCTCCCCCAGCCTGCAGCTCTCAGCCTGTCCCTGCACCTGCAGACTTGACCACTGTAAACTCAATTCAGAGGCTTCAGAGTGGAGTAGATGTGGGTTCTATCCTTGACTCTGCCACCTATAAGCTACAGGACCTTGAGCACGTCCCAACTTCTCTGATCTCAGTCTACTCATCTTCACAGTAGGGATAACAATGTCTACCAGGCAGAGATTTTGTGAAGATTAATGATATGTTGCAAAGAGCTCCACCCGAGTTCTGGCATACAGTAGGCACTCAATAAGCAGCATCTGTTGTCGAAACTATTACTCACGTCCCTGCCTTATCTCCTGCACTAGGCTGTAGCCCTGGATGGGCAAAGCCAGGAAAAGGAGGGGCCCCCCACCCAGTCCCTGGGCTGTAGATTCCCCTCCAGCCCTTCTCGAGCCACACCCTGCCCCACCTTCCTGCCCAGTCAACCCTGAACCCTTGTCTGGTCTTGTGCAGGCCTCTTTCCTGGGTCCATGCTCCCAAGGGTGGCCAAGGGGTGGCTGCTGTTTGGGGGAGATGTGGGCAGAGCGTGGACTGCGGGCTGGGCCCCCACATGTGCTCGAAAGGTCCCTTGCAGTGAGAGAGCCAGAGGGGAGGGAGGGGCAGACCTGGGGCGCCTCTACCCACACTGCCTTGTTCTAGCCCAGAACTGACTGCAAGGTGTTTCACAATAAATTGAAACCTGATTGCAGGATTCCATTTCTATAAAACTAATCTCTGGAGACAGAAAGCAGATCAGTGGTTGCCTGGGGTGGGGTAGAGGGAAGGATGGACTGCCAAGGAGTACAAAAACACTTTTGGGGGTGATGGAAATGTTCTGCATCTTGCTTGCAGCGGTAGTTTCAAGGGTGTATGAAAAGGTCAGAAAACACTGTACACTTTAGTGCAGTTTATTGTATGTACATTACCCCCCCATAAAGATTTTTAAAAATTCAAACCTGGCGTACAGGTTGTTATTAAGGTATATTTGTCAAAATACGAAGACAGAATATACTTCATTTAACTTTGCTGACATGATCTGTAATTATCGGCGAGACTGGCGTAAGAAGGTAAGGCTCAGAAGCACCTGCAGCACGGGGTCTGCCCTCCTCCTTCCAGGAGCTTCGGCCGCGCCCCCTCACCTAGGAGGCGGCCTGCCCTCTTCCCCAGCACTTCCCTGCCTCAGCTACGCCCCCCAAGTAGGAGGCCGTCTGCCCGGCCCCGCCCCTCAGCCCGGGCCCCGCCCCTATCCCAGTACCTCCCCTTCTAGGCCCCGCCCCCTTACCGAGGCGGTGGCCTGCCTGGCGGCCGATGCTGCCCAGACACTGGATCAGGGTGCGGATGGCAGCGGGGCTGGCGGGCGCGCGCGGGCCGGGTAGCCGGTCCAGCAGGTGGTCGGCGAGCTCGACGAAAAGGTCGGCGCTGCAGGCGGCCGCCAGGTGGCCGAGCGCCCCGACGGCCCGCTTGCGCACGGCCAGGCGCGGGCTGCTCAGCTGCGGCAGCAGACAGTGCAGGAGGCTGGCGTGGAAGGCGCCCAGCGGGGCGCCCAGCCTGGGGAGCCGCAGGGGGCGTCGGGCGGGGCCCACCCAGCAGGCAGCCTGGGCCGGCACCTCCCCTTGCCCCAGCCTCTCCTAGCCTCCTCCCGGAATTACGACAACCCAAAGGCCCTTGGTGAATGCAAAGGCGCCCTGCAACTGTGTGGAGTGATTATTTATCCTGATTACAGGAGAGAAAGCAGAGAGGGGAAGGGACTTGCTCCAGGCCACTCAGTCAAGAAATGCAAGGCCTGGACTTGAACCCAGGTGACCAGGCTCCCAGTCTGGGGAGAAGGCCTGATGGTGATGGAGTGTGGGGGGCTCCAGTGGGGCTGTCCGGAATTCCTGAGAGTCTGGGCCTCGCCTCAGTGCCAACCCCCCTCAGTCTATCCCCCTCACTGAGACCAGAGTGGCCTCACGTCTACTTCTGTCCTGGTCACTCCTCTGCCTGACTCCTTCAATGGCTCCCCAGTGCCCTTCGGATAAGCTGAGCCCTGGGCTCAAGGCAAGAGGCAAGCCCAGAGAATGGTTTCTGCACAGGCAGAAGCAGCCTGGGCTGGCCTCAGCAGCTCCCATCCTCACCTTCAAACCACGCCTGTGCATTTGCTGTCCCACACGTCGCCTGAGACCTTTTCTTCTCTCACTCCACAAGGACACACTGACCTCAGTCTCCCATATCTCTCTGCCCTGGGTTTCCTTTATTTATTTGTTCACCTACTATGTGACAGGGCCTGTGCTGGAAGCTCCAGTAAGCAAGACAGACTCTGGTCCTAGGGCCCGACCCCATGGAGTTTTCAGCTGAGTGTAGGCCTCCCAGGCACCTCAAATTCAACATGCCCCAAACTGAATCCATCGCCTTCCACCCTACACACCTGCTCCTGCTCCTGTTCCGGGAGGACTCCCCACCACAGCCAATGGCCCTGTGTCTGCGCCCCCGGTGAGTAAAGCCAGAGACCTGGGTGTCACCCCTGAGTCTCTGCCTCTCACCTGCTCTGAGCTCTGTGGAGTCTACCTCCTAAATACACCTGAACTCACCTGCCTGCAGAGCCTCCTAACCAGCCTCCCCACCTGTTCCACCCCTTCCCATCCACCGTGCATGCTGCAGATAGAAAGATCAGTCTAAAACACACAACTATGCACACGGCGCTCCTCAGCCCCTGCCGAAAACCCCTCCATGGGCTCCTCACACCTGCAGTATAATCCTTAGCCCGCCACACTCCCTGGCTTCTGCCCAACCCTCAGGCCTCACCTCTCCACACTGGCCCCTCCACATTACACCCCAGCCCCATGACTGTCTTGCACAACCCCTGGGGCCCCATGTCTTCTCCTGCCTCCGCCCTCTGGGCTGAGGGCAGTCTCCCCTCTAGTGTCCCCCTTGTGCCCAGCCACACCTGGCTAAGTCCTGCCCATCCTCGAAGGCTCGGCTTTAGCAGGACCCTCTCCAGGAAGATTCCCCACGCCCCAGCTGGGTCAGGGGCTCCCCCAGGCCCTACTCTTGATTGTTCTCGCTCCACTCGCAGTTTATGTGTCTGTGAGCGCCTCCCTGGGAGCGACGGAGACTAAGCTGACTCCATACTCCCAGCACTAGTCCAGCACCTGACACTCTCCTGGCCACAGAGCAGGTGCTCCAGGCTTGGGAGGTGGAATCAATGAACACTTTAAAAATGCACAGTGCAGTTTAAAACAAAGGCCCAGCTATATTAGCCCAAAAGAAGAAAAAGAAAGAAAGAAGAGGGTGAGCGGGAGGACGAACACACATGGGCTTTGGCTACAGAGGGACCTGAGTTCAACTCCTAGGTTCTGCCTTTTACTGACAGTGTGACTCTGGGCAGGCCTCAGAGCCTATAATATTGTGACAAAGGAGTTCTCCTTCACAGGGCTGCTGGGATGATTAAGGAGGCCCGAGCACAGGGCCTGGTGTGAAGGAGGTGCTGGCTCTACGGATTTGAGTCCCTCCTTGTTCCCTCTGCTCCCCCTCCCACCCTGCTCCTCACTGCCCAGGGTGGCCTCCTGCACCTGCTCAGCATGTCAGAGAGGATGTCTAGGGCTTCCAGCTGCACGGCCACGTCCTCCTGCTGGGCAATGGCACTGGTGAGCTGGCGGGTGATCTTCCGGCACACGTTGGTGGCCAGGCCAGAGCCTGCACAGAGCACAAGACGGGCACCATAAGTCCCAGGGCTGGCCTCCACCTCTGGTCGGCCTTTGCTCTGGCTGTGTTCCCGAGCCCATGTCCCCAACAATCCCGCTGACCCAGGGAAGCCAAGGCTCACATGGTCCAAGGTTTGACCCAGAGTCCATCCAAACTAAAGGAGACAGCTAGGAGAACTGAAGAACTGATGGCTGACCTGCTGGCTGGCTCACCCTACGCCCGACCGGGAGGCGGGTAAGGTTAAGCACATCCTTTCCTAGACTCCCCTGCTGCTAGGAGTGGCCAGGTGACCCTGTTCTGGCCGGTGAGATATAGGTCAATGTCTTATGGGGCCTTCTGGGGAAATGTGTGCTTTTCTTAATAAGGGCAAGAGACGCGGGCAGAGACTTCAACCCTGTCCTAATTGAGCTGCTAAATGAATTGCTGCAAAAATGGAGTGGCTGATCCCTCCAGAATTATGGGAGAAAAACCACCCTCTACTTCTTCAAGCTGCCATTAGATTCTGTTACTTGCAGCTAAAAGCATTTCTAATACAGAGCCATGAACTTAAATAGATCTGGGTCTGAATTCTCTGCCACTTACTAGCTGGTTGACCTTAGATAAATCCCTTCACCTCTCTGAGCCTCAGTTCCTTTAATGGTAAACTATGACAGATGATAATAGTCCCTAGTTTCTTGGACCTGGGTACCTGTGGCTGCAGGGGGGAGCTCTGAGAGGATGGTCTTGAGGCCGATGCCAGCGATGTCTCGGAGCTGCTCCTTGTCTGACCGCATGTTGGCACAGAGGGCGTCCACGATGGTCTCCACCTGGTACTCCTTCACTTTGCCCACCAGAGGACCCAGGCTGAGCAGGGTGGGAGGCAGGGGGTCCAAAAGCCCCAGGCTCAGCCTGAGTCAGGCTGCCCCTTAGGTCCCCTCATGCCTATGGGGCCACATGTGCTGCAGAAAAGGCCCCGGACCCACGTGGAACTCCCTGTTTTGCCAGAAAAAGAGGCACCCTCTGGCTATGCTAACATCGTTCCCAGCACCTCCCAAACCTGCATCTCCTCCCGGGTTTGCATCTCAGTATATGGCCAAACCATCAAACCCAGTACCCTCAGCTGAAAAATACGAAATGCCCAAGAGCAGTGGTTCTCAAACTTGAGCATGTACCGGAATCCCCTAGAGGCTTGTTGAAACACAGATTGCTGGGGCCCACTCCAGATTTTCAGATTCAGGAGGTCTAGGTGGGGCCCAAAAATTTGCATTTCTGGTAGATGCTGATGCTGGTGGTCCATAGACTACACTTTGAGAACCTCTGCCTTAGAGCCTTGCCTCTCAAAGTGCGGTCACGGATCAGCATCAGCAGCATCACCTGGAACTTGTCAGAAATGCAGAATCTCAGGTCCAACCCTACATCTATTGAACCAGAACCTGCATTTCAACAAAGACCCCAGGTGATGCAAACACACATTAATGTTTAAAACCGGATGCACTGGATGCACTGCTTCTCAGCCTTCACTGTGCATCGCCATCTCCTGGGCCTTTACAAATCTGTTACCTGAGCGCCAGCCCCAGAGTCTCAGTTAATTGGTTTCAGGTGTGGCCTGGACGGTGGGAGGTTTTGTTTTTATTCCCCAGGTGATAATAACACGAAGTCAAGGCTGAGAACCTCTGACCTAAACAAGTAGATATCGGTGTTATTAGAATACAGATTCCTCGGTGCCACATTCTCAGCTGCCGGCCTCAGCCCCCTCCCTTTGCCCTCCGCCCTGAATCTGAATCCCTGGGTGGGGAATACACACTTGTAACAAGGGCTCCAGGTGAGCACAATGCACACCAGTTTGCAAACCTCGGCTCTCTTGACTTCTCTCTCCATCACCTCCTCCAACTAAGTAATCATGGGGTCCTCCCACTCCACCTCCTACAGCACTGGTTCCCACCAGGGGCGATACTGCCCCTAGGGGTGTTCTGGAAATTTATGGGCACCTTTTTTTGGTCATCATAACTATTGAGATGGCACTTTTGGCTTTTCGAGCAGGGGGTGGCCGGGGATGGCAGAAAGACAATGTTGCAAAACACAGGGTTCTACGCCCTGCAGGAGTTTCTAACATCCCACTGGGCGCTCATATAGGTAAAAAACCTTTCTACAATGATCTGAGTCCAGAACCTAACTTCAGTTTACATATAAACACAAAGTATTTTTTATACTATTTTAATATACCCTAAATTTTCCAGGAATGTAATTATCAGGTAATTGAAGGAAGACTGTACTTCATTTTCTGAGAAACTTGACAAGGAGATGGTCACTTCAGAAAATCTCCTCATGAAGAGCAATGCCGCTTGTGGTATCTGAGTGCCCCGTGTCTGTGCCTGTCCCCACCCGCGCTGCTGTGGCACTCAGGTGCAGCTTCTCCTGACGTCACTATCACGTCTACTGTCAACGCGCCCAGGCATTCACATACTGAAACACATGCTATTTACTATAAATGATGTTCCTTCTATTTCTCCCTTATGTTACAGTGTAGATTATTACATATACCATTTTGTAATTATGTGTAGAGGTAGGTTATATTACGTATGAACTTCAATTCATGATAGGAAAAGGGCATTTCAGCCCACATGTTGTAAAAAGGGGGTGTCAGTTCTGCCAGTGGGAAACCACAGTCCATGCTACCTCTACTCCACAGCCAGAGGAATGCTCCCAGACCACAAACCCGACCACGTTCCTGCATAAAACCCTTTACTGAAGGCCCTCTGCTCTTGAGATTGAGTTGAAATTTATTAACACGGCCCAGAATGTCTGCGCCCGGCTCACAGAGTGCTGTTTCAAAGGCAGTGCCCAGTTCTCTGTTGACTGTTGACCCTGCCATTCTTCAGTCCCCCATGCCCCCACCCCTCCCCCACACACATGTGCCCTGCACACACCCTGTTCTTGCTTTTTCAGCTCCAGAGGTAACTGGCCAGGTCACAGGACCACCACCTCATGGTGCCTAGGGCAAAGGCTTCTGGGGCCCCCGTGTCCCTTCAGCCCTGACCACTCTTGTGCACCAGCCTGACCTTCCAGCTGCCAGCATCTGCTTCTGTGCCTGAGGGCTTTCTCGGGCTGGAGGTGCCAGGGAATGCACAGCCCTCCACCCTACCCCAGGAGCAGCCCTCAGCCAAGGACTGACAGAGAGCTGGCGGGTGGGAACACTCCGAGGGGCACATCCTACCCCGTGTCCCAGGGGTCTCCAGTGGGGTTAAGCTCCACTCGCCCACAGTGGTAACTTGCTTGACTGCACAGTGGTAACACGCTTCATTGGCTTTCTTCTTTCCCTGCCTCACTTTCCCATTCCCCTAGCAGAGTTTCCTGGGATCAGTTCCCAAATAAACTTACAATTGAATCCTTGTCTCGGGGTCTTCTTCCAGGGGAACCCAGACTAAGGCCCCGTCGAACTCCACTGTGGCCCCAAGAGCTGCTCAGCATTTCTTCTCTCAGAGGCTGTACCCCAAAGAGGCACGGACCCCTGGGGTGCTCCCACCAGGCAGGCACCCTCTTCCGTCCCCACCAAGGCTGACACTCACCACTTGACCGCCAGGTTCTGCACTTCGCCGTTCTTGTCCTCCAGGAGCCTGAGCAGCATCTTCACCACCTTGCGCTCACTGTCCTCGTCCAGCTGGATGGAGTCCTTCTGCAGCTCCGACATCAGGTCACTGGTGGCCATGAACCTGAGCAGGGAGAGCAGAGGACCGCTGAGCGGCTCCTGGGCCCTGGTGACTTGGACAGTCTCTCAGAGTTCCCCTAGAAGCAGACCTCCATACAGAGATTCAAGGGCAAGCAGACCATCTGGGCTGCGGTTGTGGTCAGTGTCACACACACCTGGGCGGCCACAAGGAGACCTACCAGTGTGTGAAACCAACTGCCACATCATGGCAGGCTAGGAGTGGGACAGCACACTGCCTAAATGCTCGAGGCACCTGAGTTGGTGGCTCCTGCCTCTGCCATCTACACAAATGTGAACGTGGGTGAGTCATCTCACTTCTCGGAGCCTTAGTTGGCCTGTCTGAGAAAAAGGGATGAGAACAGCGCCAGACTCATGGAGTTGTATGGAAGACACAATGAGATAATGTATGTGATGTGCTTAGCATGTGGGGAGCCCTCGGTGGCCCTGCCATTATTACAATGGCACATTGCATCATTCACCTCTCACAGCTGCTGCGGGAGGGACGCTAGAAGGTCCAACAGACATCTTGAGACGAAGTCAGGTGTTAGCAAGCCTCCCTACCAGACAGGTGGAGGGGGGCTGGCCCTGCCCACCCCCACCTCAGAGAATCGACTAGGCCTCTGCCCTTAGACCAGTGGCTCTCAAACCGTAGCCACCTGCAGGGCGTGTGGACACTGGAGGGCCCCACCCCCAGAGTTTCCCAATCAGTAGGTCTGGGCTGTGGCCCAAGAATTTGGGGCATTTATAACAAGTTCCTGATGATGCTGAGGGGCAGGGACCACAGTCAGAACCACCGCCCAAGGCCACGCAGTTGGGCCATGGGCATATTTTGGACACTAATGTCAACAGCTGACCAGTGTCCAGACATGACTCCCTGACCCAGGGTGGGCATGAGTCAAGGGCTGCCCACCCACAGGGCGTGTGAAGTTGCAGTGGGAGTCTGAGCTGGAAGGCCGTGGGGCGCTGGGCATCATGGAGCACCATTCCTGCCGAAACGAAGCGGGGAGAGCAGCGTCTTAAACTGGCAGCCTTCGGCTGTGTCCACCTTGCAAATGTTTTTCAAAAATTTGAATTACTTACCAACATTTGACAATTGGGAGAGTTGACATAAAAAGACTTCCAGATTTTTTTGAAAACAGAGTATTTGAATACAACTAGGCCTACAGTCCCTGGTAACACTAACTAACTGGAGTCGAGTGGCTGCCCTCTTTAGGTGGGACACACATTTTCCAGGTCACCAGGTTCCCACCAGGCCTACTGCACCCACTTACTGGCTCCTGCAGGCACCTGAGGGGAGACTTGAGGAAAAGGCAGGACAAAGCAGCAAGGAGAGGCTGTGAAGGCAGGACCAGAGTGTGGCGGCCCCAGAGAGCCTCCAGTTTTGCAGACCCACCAGGCCACCCCGGCTCCTCACACCAGCCTTGCTTTCGGGGTTGAGCGAGTCAGCCAAGAGCCCTACCCTCCAAACCTCCTGGGGCAAAATCAGTCACAGTCAGGATTCTGGCCTCATCTTTGCAGGCTCAGACCTGCTGCTTATTGTCATGGGGCCCTCAGCGCCCTGCTACCAGGAGCGCACTTGTCAATGTCACAGCTGTTTATTTTTAACAGCTGGGATTAGCCTCAAGCTGCTGAGAGAAGGAGGCTGGGCTGGAAGCGAGGAGGGGGTGGCAGGGGTGACTATGCCCACCTCTGGGCCTGGTCACTGCAGGAGAAGCAGCCAAGGTAAGGTGAAGGAGGAGGCTTGGACCTGAGCCAGGCCAAGGCCTGGGGTGGGCACATGCACTCCTAGGCTGCCCAGCTGAGGGGATGTTCTGAGAAGGCAGGCACGGTCTCTAAGCCGTGTTTCTGCTGCAGTCCATGGAGACCCAACTCAGCCTGGCAAGCAAGGGATGTGCTCCTTTGCCCAAGACAAGCCTCCTGCCTCCCTCTTTCTTCTCTATCAGCTGAACTCCTATTCAATCCTCAAGGGCCGAGCTCAAATGTCCCAGCCTCAGGGATGACTCCTCTGACCACCCTGCCCTATCCCCAACCCACACTCTCTAATCACACTTGGTTTCCCTGGATAGGATTCTCTCAGAGCACTCTGCACTCCTCCATTATAGCACTTCTCAAACTGCGCTACAAGCTTGGTCACCAGTGTGTCTCTGCAATTAGATTCTGAACTCACAGGGGCCCATCAGGTTCAGCTCTGGGACTCCAGCCCCAGCCCCAGCAAAAAACAAGTCTGAAGAGGGCCTGGGAGGCAGGGCAAGGGCAGAAGGGGAGGGAGGGAGAGAGCCAGCCTCGTACAGGGCTCAGAGCCAACCAGCTGTGTGGAAACCCAAAACCAACCCTTCTGAAATATGCCTCAGCATTTTAGACACCCCGGGTTCCTACAAACACCCAGCTCTCAGAGAAAGCAAACTGTATTGTGCACATGTGTATGGTGGTGGTGGTGGGGTGTACAGGAAAGTGTATAATTTGGTAGATAAGAGCTTGAGCACTGAAGTTTGGCTTTAAGTATCCGTCTTGCCACTTATCAACTAGGTGAACTTGGGCAACTGACTCCTCTCTGAACCTCAGTTTTTCCAACTATGAAATGGGACATTTTCTTTGCCCTACCTCATAACATCCTCAGGAGGTTTTAATAGGACAACCAGCTCAGCGTGAGGCAAGTGAGGGAAACTAAGCTCAGAGAGGTTGCAGGAACTGCCCAAGGTCACACAGCAAGTTGGGAGGAGAATCAGCCTACCAGTCAGGTCTCCTGGCTCCTCAACCAATACTACTGTGTTTTCAAGAAATGATTTGGGAATTCCTGCAAGACCTCCCCCCAGCTTATCCGTCTGACTGGTGGAGTCTGAGTGGGAACCGAGCAGCCTCCTGCCTACAGGGTAGGGGTCCAGGAACAACAGGGATCAAAGGCTTCCTTCACCCTGCCTGAGACCCCCATCTGCAGCCAACGCCCGCCTCCAGGAGCCAGAGGACACAGCCTCAGTTTCATTCCAGAGAAACCCTAGAGGCGACTCAGCTGAAACACTCGGCCACATGGGGCCTGGACAGCTGGTCAGGACCCAGCCCCCCTGGTATTCAGACTTTAAAAATAGACACCATCCTCATATGCTTGGGGTGGTTTTAAGTGTTCTCGGGACCACTGGCAGTGCAGGCTGAAAGGACTTCTCAGGCTCTAGTCAGAGGGCCAACTCCCTCTTCTGGAGACTGGACCTGGGCCCCAAGAGACAGTGGTGCAAATCCCCTCGTCCACTGGCCAGCTATGTGACCTTCAGCCAGTCATTTCACCTCTCCCAGCGTCCGGAGAACATGGAGAACAATCACTACCACCCAGGCAGAGGGGCAGACTGAACGCAATACCCTGGATGTGTGTCTGCATGCAGTCTGGGACACAATACACTCACTGAGCACCTGCTGTGTACCCAGAGCAGGCTCTGGGCTGCAGAAAAGAGGTGCACTGTGCAGGAGCTCTGGGGATCCCCGGGTGACGAAGTGATGCAGTAGAAGCGGGGGAGGCGTGGGAGCTCAGGGCAGGTGCCTAACCTAGCCTGGGTGTCAGGAGGCTTCCCCAAGAGGTGACAACCCACTGGGAGCTAGCCAGGTGAAGGGGGGAAATGAAGGGGAGGCAAGGCAAGCAAAGGCCCGGGAGAGGGGAGAGGGCATGGCAGAGTGCTGAGGTGTCCCGAATCATAATAG
This sequence comes from Ceratotherium simum simum, assembly GCF_057802395.1. Classification (NCBI taxonomy): domain Eukaryota; kingdom Metazoa; phylum Chordata; class Mammalia; order Perissodactyla; family Rhinocerotidae; genus Ceratotherium; species Ceratotherium simum. Next base: position 86,304,356 of record NC_141904.1, on the reverse strand, counting down.
TGCCCAATTATTATTATTATTATTTTGTTTTTGGTGAGGAAGATCAGCCCTGTGCTAACATCTGTCAATCCTTCTCTTTTTTTTTGCTGAGGAAGACAGGCCCTGGGCTAACATCTGTGCCTATCTTCCTCCACTTTATACAGGATGCTGCCACAGTATGGCTTGCCAAGCAGTGCATCGGTGCGTGCCCGGGATCTGAACAGGTGAACCCCGGGCCACCGCAGCAGATCGTGCGCACTTAACCGCTTGCGCCACCCGGCCGACCCCTAATAGTGCCCATTTATTAAGGGCTTACCTGGTGCCAGCCACTCATCTAAGCACTCCACAGGTATTAACACATTTCATCCTCACACCAACCCTCTGAGGTGGGTTCTGTTATTATCCTCATCATACAGAAACGGAAGCTGAGGCTCAGAGGGGTCAAGCAGCTTGTCCAGGGTCACACAGCCAATAAGTGGTTGGGGTCAGGATCTGAACCCAGGACTGTGGCTCAAAGGCTCTACTACAGTTCTACTGGAGGCCCCTGAGGGGTGTTGAGGAACGGGTTTCAGGCAAAGACAGGGGTCAGACCAGGAGAGCAGGGCCTCAGTCTCCCCACCTGTCAGGGGGCTGGAACCAGATGGCTTCGCTAAGATCTCAGCCTCTGTGTTAGACTGCCCTGGATCTGGACCCCAAGTCCTCCACTTCCTTGCTCTGTGCACCCAGGCCCTTCCTGCCTCTGAGCCTCGGGTTCCCTATCTGTAAAATGGGGATAAAGTGATAGCATGTTCAGTAAGTGGGCACACCTATGTTGGGTCTCTGTGAGCTCCTTTCAGTTCAGAGGGTCCAGAACTGGCTGCATGACCACCGGCCAATCCCTTCCCCTCCCCAGGCCTCCCCGAGGATGAGGGGGTTGGATCAGCAGTTTCCTCCATTCTTTTCAGATCTGTTCCGGTGTGGCTCAGTGATGCTGGGGGAAGGGGGGACAAGAAGGGGAGTGACAGACAAAACCTAGAAGCTCCCACCCCCACCGTCACCTACCTGTGCCTGCAAAGCCACTCAGCCCAGCCCCCTCCTTCAGGCTGGTCAGAGCGAACAGGGGAGGGAAGAGGCAGGGAGAGGGTGCCCTGGTCAAGTGCCAGGAGGAGGCCAGGGTGATTCCGAGCAGAGGGCGGGGATGAGGGTGCTGAGAGTATCAGTCAAAAAGTCAGCCCCCGGATGGTGGTCCCAGAAAGGGGCCGAGTTTCAATGCTGGGAAGAGGCAGACACCGGGACCCCCAAGGAGAGGCCGAGGGCTTCACCGTGGGGTGAAGTTTGGGGTTGGGCGCATCCCATGCGGGGAGAGATGAGGGCTGGGCACAAACGAGGAGAGAAGGGGCAGAGGACTGGGGCAGAAGGGGCGAGCTGGGGCTCTGATGGGGGGACGAGAGGCCGGGGCTGAGTCCGCACGGTGGGAGATGGAGCGGGGACCGGAGAAGTGGGGAGGGCAGGGCTGCCGTCAGGGGGAAGGGGGCCGGGGCCTCCGGCGGGCGGGGGGCCCGGGGCGGGGGCGGAGCTTCCTGCGGGGAGCGGGGGCGGGGGCTGCGCCGCCGCGGGGACGGGCCGGGGGTTTCGGCGGAGGCGGAGAGGCGGGCGCGGGCGGCGGGGCGCACCTGAAGTCCTTGTCGCTGGACGTCATCTTCTCCAGGAGGCTGGAGACGTGGAAGGCGGGGGTGCTCATGGTGGCTGCGCGCCGCGGGCCGGCGGCCGGGGGGAACATGGCGGCGCGGCGCCCCCTCCCCCGCCTGGCGGCGCGGGCTGCGCTCACCGGACAGAAATAGCAGCCCCCGCCCCGCCCCGGCGGCGCCTCGCTCACGCCTCGGCCTCTGGCGCCGCGGGAGGCGGAAAGGGGCCCGAGGGGGGCTCTACAGTCTCGGCCTGAGCGCCAGCCCTTGGCCGTTTCCCGCCCCACACAGCCCAGCTCCGGCTTGCACACCCCCAGAGACGGGGGGCTCACCGCCTATCGCCGGACAACAACTCCCTGTGATTCCGATGGGTACCCGCTCTGCCCTCTGGGGCCCCTCGCCCCTGCTTGCGTGGCACGGACGTGGTATCATAGAGTCTCAGGTTCGAATCCAAGTTCCACCAGTCCCCCTGTTGTGTAACCTTGGCCAAGTTACTTTACCTCTCTGAACCTCGGCTTTCTCATCTGTAGCCATTCAAGAAACAGGAGCTGCTATTGTAGGTCAAGCCAGTCAAAGCACTCCTACCCGCCTTCCACTCCCCGTGCTGGCCTGCCCCAGGGCCAGACAGAATCTGAAGAGTACCCAGTCCCACCAGGCCCTGCCTGCCATCCCCAACCCTCTGGCCATCAGGGTCAGTTTCTTCACTTTATAGCAATGCAGCTGAGGCCCAGAGATGCAAAGGGTCACACAGCCAATGAATCTGGGGGGGAATCAGGACTGACCCCATATCCCTTAATGCCTTGGACAACAATCCTTCCATGAAGCTGCCCACAGTTTCTTCACAGTTAGGTGCAAGCTCAGGGCGAGAGGATCTGTGGGAGGACAGGAGCGCCTGTGCATCTCTAGATAGCCAGGAGGCTGCTGGCTCTTGGGACAGGGAGTAGCATGTGCTTTGTAGGAAGACAACCCTGGGTTCAGATCCCTGCTAGGCTGCTTCCTGGCTTTGTGGCCTTGGGATAATGACACAACCTCTCTGAGCTGTTCTTCTCACCCATAAGATAGGGGTAAAGAAATCTTTATTTTATAACACACTCATCGCGTACCTGTTATTATGGGTACCTGGGTTCTAGAGCAGTGCCGTCCGAGAGAACCTTCTGCAGTGTTGGAAGTTTCCTACATCTGCACTATCCATTATGGTAACCATGAGTCACATGTGGCTGTTGAGCACTGGAAATGTGACTAGTGAGACTAAGGAACTGATTTCTTTTTTTTTTTTTTTAAAGATTTTATTTATTTATTTTTTCCCGCCAAAGCCCCAGTAGATAGTTGTATGTCATAGCTGCACATCCTTCCAGTTGCTGTATGTGGGACTCGGCCCCAGGATGAACGGAGAAGTGGTGCCCCGGTGCGCATCCGGGATCCGAACCCGGGCCGCCAGCATCGGAGCGCGTGCACTTAACCACCAAGCCACGGGGCCGGCCCAGGAACTGATTTCTTAATACTGTTTACTTTTACTTAATTTAAATTTAAATAGCCACCTGTGGCTAGTGGCTTACCATAGGGGACAGTGCAATTCTGGACAGTAGGGACACAGCAGGGGCCTAGACACACAGACCCCCTGCCCCTTGGGGCCCTTACATTCTAGTAGAGGACATGAGCCTTAAGGAAGAAAGACAGTAGATAAGGAAAATAAGAGCTATACAGAATATAAAAGGGGGTGAGGGGGTAGAGAGAGCCTGGGGAGTGGAGGGGCAACTTGAGCCAAGGTGGTCAGGGAGGGCCTTTTTGGAGGAAGAGACATTTGGGCTAAGGTCTGAACAGATGAAAAGGAGGCAGCTGGGCAAATATTTGAGGGAGAGCTTCTGGGGGAATAACAAGTGCAAAGGTCCTGAGGTGGGAACAAGCCTGATATAGTGGAGAAAAGGCAGTGGCTGGAATGTGGTCAGTCCCCTGTGGGAGGAGGTGAGGTCAGAGAGGTGGACAGGGGTCAGATCATTCACAGCCTTTCAGGCCAAGGTGAGGAGTTAGGATTTTACGTCAACCACTAGGGAGCTACTGGAGGGCATTAAGCAGGGAAGTGACATGGTTGATTTAGAAAGATCCCTCTGACTGCTGAGCAGTCGTGCAATCAGGAATGATGGTGGTTTGCATTAGGGGAGTGGTGGTGACAGGGGGAAGAAATGGACAAATTCTGGATATATCATAGAAATAGATACAGCAGCTTTGCTGAAGGATTGGATGTGGAGGTGAGGGAAAGGGAGGAATTAGAGGTTTTTAGCTGGAGCAGCTGAGTAGATAGTGGTGTTTTTTATGGGGATGAGGAAGTCAGGGGAAGGAACCCTTTGAGAGGAGAGAGGACTTGAGAGCCCTGCATTGACCTGTTACCTTGGAGACAGCGACAAGACCTCCAAGGAGAGATGTCACGTTGATGAGTGGATATGCCAGCTGCATCAGGGGAGAGCACTGCATCAGAGAGAGAGAGATGAAGGGAAGGTCTCACACAGAGATGGTATTTAAAGTGATGGGCGTATACAAAGATGGACAATATTAACAAACTGAACTCTTCTACGGTGCTGGTGGGAGCTTTAAATGTACAACTACATTGGAAAACTGCTTGGCAATAGTTACAAAAGCTAAGCATATATCTACCCTGACTTACTCAGATTAGCAATTCCACTCTTGGGCATGTATCCAAGATATACGAATGCATATGTGTTCAACAAAAGAATGTTCAGAGCAGCTTTATTCACAATAGCCCCAAATTAGAAACAACCCAAGTGTTCATCAACAGGTGGATGGATAAACACACTATGGTATATTCTTAAAATGGAATACTACACAGCAAGGAAAACTAATGCACTACTGCTACACAAAATAACATAAATGAATCTCAGAGGTATTATATTGAGTAAAAAAGCTGGACTTAGGAGTGCATACTCTATGGTACCTTTTGTGTGAAGTTCAAAACCAGGCAAAACTAGTCTAAAGGGGATAGAAGTCAGAATAGTTACCATTGAGGGGTACTGATTGGAAAAAAGCATAAGGTGGCCTTCTTGGGGTGCTGTAAATATTCTCTGTCTTGATTCGGGTGATAGTTATGGGTATATACACATGTAAAATTTTATTGAGCTGTTCTTTGCTACATGGAAATGTGCCTCAAAGAAAAGAAGAGAAATGAAATGAATATACAGTTTAACAAGGTTTTTTTTTTTCTGTTTAACAATATTTTTGGAATAATTTTACAAGTCAGTGATATAGTTTTACAAGTCAAAAATAATTAAATAAGTGATACAGCCACTTTGGAAATGAGTTGGGCAGTTTCTTATAAAGTGTACTTACGATATGACCCATCAATTACACTCACAGACGTCTACCCAAGAAAAATGAAAACATACGTTCACACTAATCCTTGTACATGAATGTTCATAGCAGCTTTGTTTATAATAACCAAAAACAGGAAACAAATGTCCATCAACTGGTGAATGGAGAAGCCAATGGTGGCACCTTCATAGAGTGGAATTTTACTTGGCAACAGAAAGGAAGAAATGACTGACACGCAATAAAATGGATAAATCTCAAGAACATCATGCTAACTGAAAGGAGCCAGACATAGAAGTCTATGTATTATTTGATTCCATTTATGTCAGATGTCCAGTGGTTGCCAGGGGCTGGAGGTGGGCAATGGAGATGGAGTGCAAAGCAGTCTGAGGGAACTGTTTGGGGAGATGGAAATATTTTGTATCTTTATTGTGGTGGTGATTACAGGACTATATACACTTGACAAAACTTATCAAGCTGTACTCTTAAAAATGGTGGACTTTCTATATGTAAATTACTCTTCATTAAAGATGATTAAAAATAATTAATGAATTAATATGTAAAGCCTTGAAAGTGAAAGAGATCATTAGAAAGAGTGATGAGAGAGAAGAGAGCCTGGGACTATGCCCTGAGGGAAGTCCAACATTCAGAGGCTGGTAGAGGAGAAGGAGACTTAGAAGGAGTAGGGGTGAGGAAGGAAGAAAACTTGAAGATAGGGTGTCCTAGAAGCTGAGGAAAGAGGGATTTAGGATAAGGTAGGAGTCAATGAGATGGGTTCATACAGGGCTCTACCTGGCACACGTGAAAAAATAACTGTTACACCCATTAGGATGGCTACTATCAAAAAAACAGAGAATAATGTGTGTTGATGAGGCTGTAGAGAAACTGGAACACTTGTACACTGTTGGTGGGAACGTAAAATGGTGCAGCTGCTGTGGAAAACAGTTTGGCAGTTACTCAAATAATTAAAAATAGAATTACCATATGATCCAGCAAGTCCACTTCTGGGTATATACACAAAAGAATTGAAAGCAAGATCTCAAAGAGATATTTTACAACCATGTTCCTAGCAACATTATTCACAACAGCCAAAAGGTGGAAACAACTCAAGTGTCCATCAATTGATGAACGGATATGCCATATATGGTCTGTCCATACAACAGAATACTATTCAGCCTTAAAAAGGAAGGAAATTCTGACACATGGTACAACACAGATAAACCTTGAGGACATTATGCCAAGTGAAAGAAGCCAGTCACAAGAAGATAAATAGCGTAGGATTCCACTTATATGAGGTACTTAGAGTAGTCACAATCGTAACGACAGAAAGTAGAATGGTGGTTGCCTTGGGCGGGAGGCGTGGGAGTGGGTAGTGGTTGTCTAAGGAATACAGAGTTTCTGTTTTACAAGATGAAGAGTTATGGAGATGGATGGTAATGATGGTTGCACAACACTGTGAATGGATTTCATACCACTCAACTGTACACTTAAAATGGTTAAAATGGTAAATTTTATGTTATGTGTATTTAACCACAATTTAAAAAAATGGAGGAAAAAATAACTGTTACTATCAGAGGTGGGGGCAGGAAGTTCTTGTCCAGGGTAAGTCTGATGTATCAGGGTAAAGCCGAACCTGCTATGACAAACAGCTCCCACTCATCATGTGCTTTCAAGAACAAAGAGCATCTCTCTCTCATAAGAGTTCTGAGGCTGGCAGTGCAGCTTTGCTCCCTTTAGGTGTTCAGGAGCCCGAGCTCCCTCCATCTTATTGTTCTGCCATCCCCTAGAAACTTGTCCTCAACTGCTTAAAGTTGGATCAGTGGCATATCTGGGTTCCAGCCAGCAGAAGGAGAAAGAGTGTGGAGGAGCCCATATCCCATGTCTTAAGTCCCAGACGTTGCTTCCAGTCCTATGCCATGGGCCGGACTTAGTCACGTGGCCGTGCCTAACTGCAAAGGAGTCTGAGAAATTAGGTGTAGCTGGACGTCATGTTCCGGAGGAGGGACACAGCAAACACTTAGTGTAGAGCCTAGAACCTTGGGGTAGCTACTCAATAAATGACAGTGAACCAAAATTGGATTGTTTTTGCAAGACTAGGATAATGCAGGCAGAGATACTCAACTCCTTGTGGCAAGAACCCAGGCATGCTGCTGTTCAGATCTACAGAATACCAGCTCTTCAGTATTTGTTGAGACTTGCCTTATGACCTAGTAGATGGTCAATTTTTATAAATGTGCTGAAAAGAACATGCATTTTCTAAGTGTTTGGTACAGGGTTTTATGTACGTCTTATATCAAGCTTCTTAATTGGTATCAGTATTCCTGATAATTTTTGTCTGTTGAATCTGTCCTTTACTGAGAATGCTGTGTTAAAAATTCCCACTTTGATAGCTGATTTGTCAATTTCTTCTAGTAAATCTGTTCTCTTTTGCTTAATATATTTTCACAGTATTACTAGGTGTGTAAACATTTTTATTATTATATGTCCTGGTGAAGTATTCCCTTTATCATTATGTAGTGATCATCTTTTTACAAAATAATGCTTTTTGCTTTAAAGCCTATTTTATCTGTTAGAAATATGGTGATGCCTGTTTTCTCTTGGTTGGAATTTATCTGACCTTTTATTTTTATTTATTTATTTTTTGGACACTTTCTGGCTGCTAATATTTTTGGTGTATCTCCTGTAAACTTTTTATTTTGAAATAATTTTAGACTTACCAAAAAGTTGCAAAATAGTACAGGGTTTTTGTATAACCTTCACCCAATTTCTTTCTTTAATATTAGTATCTTACATTACCATGTTACAATAATCAGAACCAGGAAATTAATATTGATACACTATTAACCAAACTATAGACCTTATTTGGATTTTATCAATTTTTCCAGTAATGTCCTTTTCTGTTCCAGGATCCAATTCAGGGACCCATTTTACATTTAGTTGTCACCTCTTTTTGGTTTCCTCCACTCTGTGACTGTTCCTCCTTCTTCCCATGTTTTTCATGACCTTGACACTTGAAAAGTACTGGTCAATAATTTTACAGAATATCCCTCAGTTTGGGTTTGTGTAAGGTTTTTTCACGATTAGATTGATGTTATGCATTTTTGGCAAGAATATGACTGAAGTAGTGTTATGCTCTTTTCAGTGCATCATATTGGGGGCTTCAGGATGTTGATAAGTCTTATGAGTGGTGATGGTAGCCTTGATTACTTGGCTAAACTATGTCTTGGTTAAGCTGGGTTTCTCCACTATGAAGTTACTATGTTTCTCTTTGTAATTAATACAATTTATAATTATGTAAGTTTGCATTAAAAATTTTTTTAATTTTATAAATTTTTATAATTTATAAAATTTTATACATAGTACTTAATAAATATCTTGGGGGAGATCCTTTGAGACTATGCAAATATCCTGTTTATTCTCAAACTTGCACCCACTAATTTTAGTGGGTCCATCCATTGGAGGACCACTCTGTTATGATTATTGCTGCCAAAGGGTGATTTTCTATTTCTCTCTTTCCTTATACATTTATTAATTGAAATTCTTCTGAAAGGAAGAGATGTCTCTTCTCCCTCATTTATTTTTTCTCGCAATTATTTATTTATATCCATGGTCTCATGTATATTCATTTTGATACTTTCGGTTATAATCCAATACTATTACTATGTATTTTGTTTCTCAAATTGTCCCAGGTTTGGCCATTGGGAGACCCTTAAGTTTGGCTCCTGTGTTGTTTTGACAAGCCCTCATTCTTTTCTGAGTACTTTCTTTTTTTCTGGCACCAAAAGGTGTTCAAGGCTCACCTTGTATCTTCCCTGCTCCAACCCTATACCCATCTATTTTTTCAAGGAGCACTAGTTCCTTTTCCTGGAGAATGATGCTTAGAAACCAAGATCTGGGTGCTGGGTGTGCTCATGGCTACTGGGATGTCAGTTCTTCTAGGCCCACTCAGCAGACAAGAGCTATGAAATGAAGTCCCCTATGAAATGTATCTATAACAAGGCTGTTACATAATAAATGCTGATTTCTACTCAAAAAAATGAATAAGAAAGATCTCTATGAGCTGATGTGGAGTAATTTCCATATATACAGTTAAGGGGAAAAAAATAAAGTGCAAAAAAGCTTCTATGATATGTTGTCATTTAAGAAAGAAGATATAGGAAAATACACACATGTCTACTCCTGTGTGCAAAAGAAATCCAGGAAGGATAAAGCAGAAACCAAACCTATTGGTTACCTACAGGTAGGAAAGGAGTGAAAAGAAGGGAGAAATGGGAATGGGGCAGTAGGGATGAGAAGGAAGCAACACTTCTCTGAGTATACCTTTTTGATTCTTAGATAATGGTGATTTCTCTAAGGAAACCTGGTTCCTTTTATGTTCAAAAGATGTTCAAGGCTCACCTTGTATCTTCCCTGCTCCAACCCTACACCCATCTATTTTTTCAAGGAGCACTAGTTCCTTTTACTGGAGAATGGTATTAGAAACCAAGATCTGGGTGCTAGATATGCTTGTTGTTACTGGGGTGTCATTGCTTGTAGGCTCTATTAGCTGATAGCGCAAGGAGATATATGTGTGTATACTAACCTACTCATATCAAAATACCTCTAAAAATTTCTATATGTAACCATTTGTATCTCTATTAAGCTAAACATGAGTTCATACTGATATCTCCAACTCATGGATTAATCCATTACTCCATGGATCATTCCAGCCTCCTCTCCTTGCTTGACTATAACCTCCTACTCCAACAGTGGGAAACCTGGCTCCCACCATCAGCCACCCATTTACCTAATTGTTCAATTCCAGCATATATATATAATGATATCAGAATTGTTAACGTGTACCCCCATGGGAAACAATTTGATCAATTAGGGTACAGTACTATGTATATCTTCCTTTGCCTTTAGTTTTGCAGATTCCACTCATTTCCAAAGTTATTTAGGTCAGCAGCAGCAGTAGCCGTCACAGGCAGATGCCATGTGCAGACAGCTGCCAGATGCCTCATTCACCTAGATGGCCCAGAGGACCCAGCCCAGTGCTGGAACCTGGCTATGGGGTATAGGGATAGGATTTACCAGATGCCCACAGACCACTCTAAGCTGGGTTTTCTGCAACATGCTGAATCTGAAACATCTCCTTATTGGCCATTTGTATTAAAAGACAAATGTACAAGACCAGTTTGTTCTTTTGCCTGATTCTGTGGTTATGATAGCATTCATCCCATCCTCTTAGTCTTTCCTAATTTCCACCTTCTTTTAAGAATCCTTGCTGAGCTAAAGTTGAGGGAATCTCCAAATGGATTAGGCCTAGGACAGTGGGGTCTCCCAGTCAGTTTATTGCTTCTGAGGTCTTCCATGGGACAGAGGAGAGGAGAGTATCTAGGGGGGTGGGTGGTACAACTTGAGCAAAGTTAGGGAGATGAGAAAATGCATCAATATACTTAGGAAATAGTAACCAGTAGCATATATATATCCATCCATCTCAGTAGAGTGAAAGACCTTGAGAATTGGGCATGAGCATTTATTGGAAACCATCACAAGTTGGTCTGGGAACTGAAAAACTGAGTGAATGTGTGGTCTGTGGGTTTCAGAGCAGTTGGCGGCAGTGCCAGAGTACCATGGGCTGGGGCCCCACTTCAAGTCCTCGCCTGAGCCTGTGGCCCTCACTGAGTCAGAGATAGAGTATGTCATCTGCTGTACCAAATACACCTTCACTGACCACTTGGTGTTCCAGGTGAGCAGCAGGGAGGGCTGAGGCCTTGCTGGGGCTTGTGCCCAGGGAGTGGTCCCAGGGCTGACGGGTTCTGTAGGGTCATAGCCCCTACACACTGAGCTGCTTGGGAGCCCAACTTGATGACAGGATCTGTCACCAGCTGGTATGTTTCTTGCACCCTTGACCTGTGGCCTCTCTGGCTGCTGAGTATCAGCAAGGAGACAGGGAGCCTGGGCAGGGGCACTGGGATGGGAGTCAGTTTGGCCCACAGGGTGAGAGGTAGGGCTTCCTGGCTCTTCCTCTGCAGCAGGGCTAGGGCCTAGAGCAGTGTCTAAGCAGCCCCTCTCTTCCCTGGTCCAGTTTGACTACACGAACACACTCAACGACCGGACCTTGGAGAATGTCACGGTGCAGATAGAGCCTACTGAGGCCTACGAGGTGCTCTGTTACGTGCCTGCCCGGAGCCTTCCCTACAACCAGCCTAGGGCCTGCTACATACTGGTGGCACTGCCCAAGGAAGTGGTGGAAGAGGTCACCAAGCTGGTGACCTCTCCAGACACCACCCTGGCCTTGTGGGAGCCCTTGGGATCAGGATGAGGTGGGCAGCAAGTGTACTAGCCGTTGGTCTCCTATGAAAGCTTCAACTCCTTGATTTTAGTCCTGAGAAGAAGAAGAATGATGGCTAAGTCCCGGGTACTTTTCATACATTGTCTCATCCTCACAGAAGACCTAAGAGGATAAGTACTGCTATCCCTATTCCTAGATGAGGTGAAATGACTTGTCCAAGTTCACATGGCTGGTAAGAGGCAAAACCCAGGTCTCTCTGGTCCTCAAACCAGTACTCATTACACCATGAAAGTACAAAGACAGTCACAAATACTGAAACATCCCAAATCCACTCCTCCCAAGGAAACCACCAGCTTCTTTTTCCAGGCCTTGGACAGTGGGCCTGTGACTGTTATGTGGACATAGCCATCCTGCAGCTCTCTGCTTCCCTCCTTCTTCCTTCCCCATGAGGAGACTCCTCATACCCATGATTTCACTCTCCTGCCCTTCTACAAGGTGGCATCCCCTGTCCAGATGGTATGCTGCTGCTACTGATAACATAGCAGAGACCTAGAGAGCAGGCTATGGCCACCTGCCCTGTGGAGGAGCTCATCCCCGCAGTGTTGGGGACATCCTGACCACGCAGCCTTTCTTCCCTGCAGTGGCCTGCACATTCAGCTGCATGATGAAGTTCACTCTCAAGGACCGCGACCCCACCATGGGGGGACTGATGTTGATGGCTATGAGGATGAATATGTGGTAAGAAGCTAGTGTCAGGAGGCTCAATTTTGTGCCTGAGTCTGCAGAGCAACTCCCTCCAGGAGCTGACAAACAGACGTGAAGCATTTTCTTGCTGTTTTTGGCTTTACAGCTCTCTTTGGAAGAAACTTTTTTTTAGCTTACAAAACACATGCTCGTGTGTAAGATGAAAACTTGGGAAATAAAAAAAAAGTAAACAGAAAAACGTTACCCCTGGTCCCTGGGAGTTATTGGGGGGGGGTGTTGTATAATTGAGATCATTCTGTACATTATACATCTTGCTGTTTTCACTTAAAACTGCAGCATATCTTCCTGTGTCATTATAAATACTTTATAAACAAAATTTTTAATGACTTTGAAATATTCTGTTATATAGATGTATCATAACTCACTTAAATGTGTATTTCAAATTTTCACTATAAATGCTGCATTAAACATCCCTTTGTGTACAAATTTTTATCTGCATTTCAGCTTATCTCCTTAGGATAGATTCCTAGAGGTAGAATAATTGGGTCAAACAATAAGCATGATTTTAAGACTTTTTGATTCATTTTGTCAAATTGCTTTCTAGAGAAATTGGATCTGTTTGCATCTGCTGGGTAGTCCTTTGTTGCACTGAAATAGCCCTTCAAATTTCACCTCTCTGAGCTTGGATAGAACCGAGTGCAGGATTGTTCTGGGGTTTGACCATGGGGCAGTGGCTCAGTGCCATCTGAATGCAGACTGTTATGCTGGGCCTGGGGATGGACATGTTAGAACTCCTCATGACTAGGGGGACAGTCACCGTGGAATATAACTGACAGTCACGGTTGTGTCATCCTAGAGCCATTGTTGAGGAGGGGCCATCCTGAGCCAGCAGTGACCCTAAGGGCAGGAACTGCCCTAGGACAAGTGAGTTCCTTGGGAGAGCTGGGTCTGAGGCAGTGCCTCTGTGTAGGAGTCGAGTGCTACTTATGTACACCCTCCACAAGTGAAGGGGCTCAGTGAAGCTCTGTTGGGGGAATGGATGGGGAACTTTTAAGTACACTCAGTCCAAAGTGGGGGGAAGTATTATGTGCCAAGTTCAGGAGGACACAGCTAGGATGGAGGTGGGGGTCCAGGATATGTCAGGCCCAGAGGACACAGCTGAGGGGGTGGAATCTGCTGTGTCATAGGAGTGACAGAGCCATAGGAGGCAGACCTCTTGTGAGTGCTCCCTACAGTCCTGGATCCTTGAGGCGCTGACTCTAGGCGGGCTTCAGAAGGGATGTGATCTTGCAGCTGACACCCTAAGGTGAGTACTTGGTCAGAGCGTTTTCCATTGAAGGGACGCCACTTGGCTGTGAGCACCTTGAGGACAGGTAACCGGTCAAGTTGCTGCATGTCCCCAGAGCCTAGCACAGCGCTCAGCGCCCAGCAAGCAGCTGCTGAATGTGCGGCAGGAAAGGATGAGCAGCGAGTTCAGAGCAGAGGCCCAGAGGTGCACAGAGCAGGGAGTTTCTCCCCTGGAAGTGTGTGCCTAAATGCACCCCCCATCTCCCCAGCTGGAAGATCTGGAAGTCACTGTAGCTGATCACATCCACAAGGTCATGAAACTGAACTTCAAAGCAGCCCAGGGTGAGGTAGGAGATGAGTTTGAGAAGGAGGAAACATTCACCTTGTCTGCCATCAAGACACTTAAAGGTAAAATCCTTGGCTACTGTTGACATGGCTCTCCCCTTTCTCCCTTCACTGCCCCCTGCACCCCAAGGATCCAGGGCCATGTGGAGAGCACATACTTCAGGTGACACTTCATTAAAAGCCCCTCAGAGCTGGGTTGGGGCATGGGGAGTGGTGGTGGCACAAAGGGAGACAAGATCTATGGCTTAATGATATTGGGATTCCTCTGGACAGAGGCTGTGGGTAATATTCTGAAGTTCCTGGGAACGCACCCTTGTGAGAAGTCAGACAATGTGCCAGATAACAAGAACACCCACACACTGCTCCTGGCTGGTAAGCAGCATTTCTGGGTGGGAAGGGCCTGGGTAGCTCGCAGCCCAGATGCCACTGCATCCTGGGAAGGCACTCCCACTGGGAACACAGAAATTCCAAAGTTACAGTGTTGATGGCTCACCAGGTGCAAAAAGACCTGCAGTGAAGGGTCTCCCTCCCAACCCTTGCTGGCATCATCCAGTTCCCTTCCACAGGCAACTGGTGTCACTACTACAGCTTTTTTTACAGATTTTATGGATAGAAAAATACAGACACATTTCCCTTTTTTAACTCAAATGTTTATGTACAAATGGTATATACATTGTTCTGGACCTTGCTTTTCACTTGACGGTGCATCTTGGAGATCTTCCCTATCAGTTCATAGAGTTTCTGCATTCTTTTTTCTTTTTTTAAAAATTGTGGTAAAATATACACAACAAAAAATTTACCATTTTAACCATTTTTAGGTGTACAGTTCAGTGGCATTGAGTACATTCACACTGTTGTGCGGTTATCACCACTATCCATCTCCAGAACTTTTTCATCATCCCAAACTGAATCTTTGTTCTTGTGTGTAGCTGCCCCGTATCCCACTGTATGGATGTTCCATATCTTACAGAACTGGCCGTATCAATGAACATTTAGGTAGTTCCAGTCTTTTGCTGTTATAGACAGGGCTAGAGTGAATAAGCCCACATATACACATATGTGTATATGCACACACACTTTATCTTGCATGTGTGCACTGAGGATATCTATAGGATAAGTTTCCCAAGGCATTACCAGGCCAAGGTGCATTTCTCACTGTGATAAATATTTCCAATTGCCTTCCATAGGATTGTATGCCTTTCCTCCCACACTCTGGACAACATGGTATATTATCAGATTTTATAATCTTTGCTAGTCTGGGTGAAAAGTGGTATCTTAGTGTAGTTTTATTTTACATTTCTTGTATACTGAATGACGTAAAGCATCTTCTCAAATGTGAAGTGTCATTTGTATTTCCTTTTCTGTGAATTGTTTTCATATCCTCCGTCTAATTTTCTACTGGGTTGGTTGGTCTTTTCTAATAGGAATGGGATTTTAAGCATTCATCATGGAAATTTTCAAACATAAACAAAAATTGAATAGTATAATGAGCCCCCATGTGCTCATCTTCCAGCTGCAACAACAGCGTCTATACTCCCACCCATTCTCCCCCCTAGATTATTTTAAAGCAAATTCCAGATAAAGCATTTTGTATGTAAATGTTTATCTGTACGTTTCTCTAAGAGATAATGACCGTTTGTTTAAGGGGAGGGGGCAATACAATTATCACACCTTAAACAGCGAAAGAAGGGGAATGCGAGATGCTTTTTGCTGAGTGTTTATAAACAGGGGTGGGAGGTAGCTCTGCTTCAGTGCCCGGCTCACAGCTGACAGCGCCCAGGCCCACTGAAGCAGCTCAGTCCCTGGGTCCGGCAGACACCTGCTCTGCGGTTTTGTCTTGGTGGGGGCTGTCCCTTCATCTGTGCTCTTAGATCCAGCCAACGTGTGAGAGCCTCTGTGACATCAGGTACGAGCCTTATATGTCCATTAATTATTTGAGCTTGCCAGAAGTTTGAAATACGGTTAGTATTATTATCTCCTCCACCTTGTAGTTGAGGATACCACAGCTCAGAGAGGTAAAGTGACTTGCACAGGGCCTCAGGGATTTCAGCCTAGCTCTCCTGGTTCCAGGCCCACTCCCATTGCACTGCACCAGAGCTGCCCTCATCAGCTGCTGCCCACGGCACCCACAGCCCGGCCTCTGCAGCCCCCTTCTGCCTTGTACACTGTATTCTCTCTCCCTTTCTAGGTGTGTTCCGGGCTGGTCATGACATCCTCGTGTGCTCCCAGCTGCTGCTTTTGGACACAGTAACAATGCAGGTGACAGCCAGAAGTTCGGAGGAGCTGCCAGTAGACATCATCGTGGCGCCTGTGGGCTAAGAGGACAGCCTGCATAGGCCCTACTCCTACCCTTTCCCCCCAACACTACGCAGAAGTCACACCTTCCTCCTGAACCCAGTGGAAACTCCTTCCCAAGCCTCTGTATTCAAAAATAATTAGGAATCACTGAGGATTTTTTTTTTTTAATTTAACCCCTGCCCCAGGACTGCTAGGGGGTAGTTTTTTTTTTTTTAATAGGGATGATTTTAGCTTGTCCTAGAACTTGCTGCCCTGCCTGCCAAGGAAGCGTCATCGCAAATGAATAAAATGCTTGCACCTCCTCTTGAATTTATCCCCAAAGAAACCATCTTGTCCCTAGAAGTAAATCGGCATGTATTTACTGAATGACTGCTACTTCTGCAGACTCACCCTGAGGGCCTCCACCTTCCCCTCCGAGGCCTCCTCCCCACCGAGAAGAACACCTGATCTATCCCTTTGCACCCACAGCCCTTCGGCTGCTGTACTTACCATGAGGCAGGATCCTCTCCTCCTCCTCTCCATCCAAGCCCCATGCCCAGAAACAGGAGCAGTGCAGGTTTGCTGAGGGAATGAGGGCAGGCATTGAGTTCACACACACATTCTCGCATTCTCACAACCACCCTCCTTTTCCAGGTGATGAACTGAGGCCCTGCAGGGTTTGGGTTGATTTCCTGGGTGTTCCCCAGCATCAGGTCTGACTGAGCTGGAGTGTGCACCCCAGTTTGCCTGCTCCCAGTTCAGTCCAGTTCAGTGACTGCACAGAGGGAAGAACAGCCCTTCGAGAGCGCTCTGTCCACTGCAGATGCAGAAAGCCCTGGTTTATGTCCCAAGGGAGCAGGCTCAGCAGCCACTCAGCTGCTCTTTTAAACTCAAGCCAGGTGGTCTCACCAACTTTGTGGCTGATATACACCTGTAAAGCTTGTTTAGAAAAATCTAAGCCTGGCCTTAGAGATTCAGATTTGGGGGTGGGGGGAGGGTGAGGGCCCTGGAAAGTCTCAATCTGGTGCCCACTGGAGTTTGAGAGTGACAGGTGTGATTCATGGAAGTTTTCCTGATGGTTTCTCAATTTCTGCCCCAAACTCGGAGGCAGTTAGCAGCACAGGAAGTAAAGAAACTTTCCCGCTATCACCCCTACAACGCCCTGGTGCCCTAGTTACGGTTCCCGCTGTACAGAGCAGGGCACTGCAGGCTCCCTGGGACGCGTCTAGGGTCTGGGCTAGCCGCGAGACGAGGCTGGTCCTTCCAGACCCTTCCTCAGCCCCATTCCTCGGTTGGCCCTGGGGGCGGGCGTTAACCCCGCAAGGGAACCGGGGAATATGGCGGACAGCGGAGCTCTGAGAACCGTGGGATCGGGGAGTCTCCCAAGGCAAGCACAGCCTCCTGGGGCACTTTCGGGAGGTTCAGAGTCTGCCCCGCTCTCCCTCGTCAGGACGGACGTGGGGAAGAGGCCCCTATTCGGAGCGCGAGGGACCTTGCGGGAGCCACCTGTCACTTGGGGGCGGGGCCGACTTCTCCGGGGGCGGGGCCTGAGGCCACCGGCGCGGGGTGCGGAGTCTGAGGGCGGGCTGAGAGGAGAGGGACTGGGCCGGCCCGATGTCCGGGTGAGGCGACTGGAACAGGGGCTGGGGCCCCGGTGAGGGGAGGTGACGCGAGGCGGGCGGCCGGGGCTGAGGTGAGGGTGAGGTGAGGCGGGGTGGGACGGCCCGAGCGGAGGCGAGAGGCGGGGCGAGCGGCCTGGACCAGGTGAGCGAGAGGTGATGCCGGGCGACGGCCAGGGCTGAGGTGAGGGTGAGGCGATGGGGGACGGCAGACCGGGGCCGAGGTGAATGGGGCCGGGGTGGGGCGGCCCGAGCGGAGGCGACAGACGGGGCGAGAGGCGATGCCGGGCGACGGCCAGGGCTGTGGTGAGGGTGAGGTGATGTGGGGCGGCGGCCGGGCCGAGGTGAGGGTGAGGCGATGCCAGGCGCACGACCAGGGCCGAGGTGAGGAGACGCGGGGCTGAGAGGGCGGCCGGGCGAAGTGGAGGTGAGGCGGCGCGCGGTGGGCGAGGCGCCGGTGTCAGAGGGGCGGCGGCCCGGGCCGGGCGTCCTGGGGAGAGGAGCCGCGACGCGCAGGGCGGGGCCGAGTTTCCTCACCCGGGCGGCCCCCGCGGCCCGCGCTGCCGTCCTCGGGTGCGCAGGCGCTCGCTGGTGTGAGGCGCGCGTCTCTCCCGGGAGGGGAGGGGAGGAAAGGGGGGGGCAAGACGGCGAGGACAGACAGAGGCACCCAGCGAAGGGGCCGGTGGCTGCATGGTGACCACAGACACCCCTGAGCCTTCCTGGGCCGTTGAGCCGAAGGAATGAACCTCCCCAGGGCAGTCTGCTTTCCCGCATCCGGTCAGATGTTTCTGGAGCGCCTCCTGGCGCTCTGCTGGGTGCCTTGCGCGGAGCTGGACGCCGGGCCTGGGGAGGGAGCAAGACAGGCAGAGGCCTGTTTTCTGGAGAAAGACTGGACAGCTGGCGACACAGACCCACAGTGGGTGCTCTGAAGTAGAGTCCCGTGGGAATCTTGAGAGAATGCTGTGACTGAAGGAATAAGACCTAATGTTTGAGCCATATAAACCTTCTCCTCATGTTTTGTGACCTAAACGGGGTGAGAGGCGGTGCTGACCGTGTTGGCGAACATCCTGTCACTTTCCTAGAGGTGTGCTCACAAGAGCTTGTGCCTACCGGGACAGCAGGGCCAGCAGCGGCTGGCAGAGGGGAAGGGCCCTGTCAAGTATTGCCCCTCTCACAGCAAGAGTCCTCAGTCAAACAGCCCGGAGCTTCTGTCTCCACTGCACTTGGAGAAGGTAACCACTTTATCTGCACCGTGCTAGCTCCTGGAGGGACATCGTGATGGTCATCTACTTCTGTTTGGTTTGGCGTATGCTCAGCTTCTGAGATGACACTAAAAACCAGCCTGTATCAGAGTGAAGGGATGGAAGGTGATACTCCAGGCAACTGGCAAGCAAAAGAAGGCAGGTGTAGCCATACTTATATCAGACAAAGCAGACTTCAAGATAAAAAAGATAACAAGAGACAAAGATGGCCATTATATAATGATGAAAGGGACGTTCCACCAAGAAGACATACACTTATTAATATATATGCACCTAACCCAGGAGCACCAAAGTATATAAAGCAACTATTAGCAGACCTAAAGGGAGAAATTGACAGCAACACAATAATAGTAGGGGACCTTAACAGCCCACTTACGTCAATGGATAGATCATCCAGACAGAAAGTCAACAAGGAGACAGTGGAATTAAATGAAACACTAGACCAAATGGAATTAATAGATATATATAGAACACTCTATCCCCAAACAGCAGAATACACATTCTTCTCAAGTGCACGTGGAACATTCTCAAAGATAGACCATATGTTGGGAAACAAAGCAAGCCTCAAAACATTTAAGAAGACTGATATAAAGTATCTTTTCCCACCACAATGCTTTGAAACTAGAAATCAGCTACAAGAAAAAAGAGAGAAAGTCGCAAATATGTGGAGACTAAACAACATGCTACTGAACAACCAATGGATCAATGAAGAAACCAAAGGAAAAATAAATACCTAAAGACAAGTGAAAATGAAAACACAACATACCAACTCTTATGGGATGCAGCAAAAGTGATACTAAGAGGGAAATTTATAGCAAAAGAGGCCTACCTCAAGAAACAAGAAAAATCTCAAATAAACAAGTTTACCCTATACCTAAAACAATAAGAAAAAAGAAGAACAAACAAAGCCCAAAATCAGTAGAAGGAAGGAAATGATAAAGATCAGAGTAGACATAAATGAAATAGAAACTAAAAAAAGAATAGAAATGATCAATGAAACTAAGAGCTTGTTCTTTGAGAAGATAGACAAAACTGACAAACTTTTAGCCAGGCTCACTAAGAAAAAAAGAGAGAAGACTCAAATAAATAAAATTAAAAATGAAAGAGGAGAAATTACAATGGACACCACAGAAAGACAAAAGATTATAAGAGAATACTATGAAAAGCTATACGCCTGCAAACTGGATAACCTAGAAGAAATGGATAAATTCTTAGACTCATACAACCTCCCAAAACTGAATCAAGAAGAAATAGAGAATCTGAATAGACCAATCACAAGCAAAGAGATTGAAGCAGTAATCAACAACCTCCCCAAAAACAAAAGTGCACGTCCACATGGCTCTCTGGAGAATTTTACCAAACATTGAAAGAAGACTTAATACCTATCCTTCTCAAAATATTCTGAAAAATTAAAGAGGATGGGACACTTCATAACTCATTTTACAAGGCCAACATTACCCTGATACCAAAACCAGACAAGGAAAACACAAAAAAGAAAAATTACAGGCTAGTATTGCTGATGAACATAGATGCAAAAATCCTCAACAAAATATTAGCAAATCAAATACAATACATTAAAAGGATCATACACCACAATCAAGTGGAATTTATTCCAGTGATGCAGAGATGGTTCAGCAAATCAATCAATATGATACACCACATTAACAAAATGAAGAATAAAAATCACATGATCATCTCAATAGGTGCAGAGAAAGCATTTGACAAGATCCAACATTCATTTATGATAAAACTGTAAACAAAGTGAGTATAGAAGGAAAGTATCTCAACATAATAAAGGCTATATATGACAAGCCCACAGCCAACATCATACTCAATGGAGAAAAACTGAAAGCCATTTCGCTGAGAAAAAGAACAAGACAAGGGGCCCACTCTCGCCACTCTAATTCAACATAGTACTGGAGCCAGAGCAATTAGGCAAGAAAAAGAAAGAAAAAGGATCCAAACTGAGAAGGAAGAAGTGAAACTCTCACTATTTCCAGATGATGTGATTCTCTACATAGACAACCCTACAGAATCCACAAAAAAACTTAGAAATAATCAACAAATACAGTAAAGTTGCAGGATACAAAATCAACATACAAAAATCAGTTGCATTTCTATACACTAAAAATGAACTAGGAGAAAGAGAAGTCAAGAATACAATCCCATTTACAATCACAACAAAAAGAATAAAATACCTAGGAATAAATTTAACCAAGGAGGTGAAAGACCTATACACTGAAAACTATAAGATGTTATTGAAAGAAATTGAAGAAGACATAAAGAAATAGAAAATTATTCTGTGCTCATGGATTAGAAGAATAAACATAGTTAAAATGTCCATATTACCTAAAGCAATCTACAGATTCAATGCAATCCCAATCAGAATTCCAATAATATTCTTCAGAAATAGAACAAGAATCCTAAAATTTATGTGGAATAACAAAAGACCCTGAACAGCCAAAACAATCCTGAGAAAAAAGAACAAAGTTGAAGGCATGACAATCCCTGACTTCAAATTATACAACAAAGCTATAGTAATCAAAACAGCATAGTACTGGCAGAAAAACAGACACACAGATCAGTGGAACAGAATTGAAAGCCCAGAAATAAAACCACACATCTATGGACAGGTAATCTTTGACAAAGGAACCAAGAACATACAATGCAGAAAGGAAAGTCTCATCAATAAATAGTTTTGGGAAAACTGGACAACCCATGTGCAAAAGAATGAAAGTAGACCATTATCTTACATCATACACAAAAATTAACTCAAAATGGATTAAAGACTTGATTGTAAAACCATAATGAATGATGTAAAAACATATGTAAAGCCATAATGAATAAAGAGTTGAATGAAACCATAAAACTCCTAGAAGAAAAGATAGGCAGTATACTCTTTGACATTGGTCTTAGCAGTATCTTTTCAAATACCAGGTCTACTCAGGCATGGGAAATAAAAGAAAAATAAACAAATAGGACTACATCAGACTAAAGAGCTTCTGCAAAGCAAAGGAAAACGTCAACAAAACGAAAAGAGAACCCACCAACTGGGAGAATATATTTGCAAATCATATATCCAACAAGGGGTTAATTTCCAAAATATATAAAGAACTCATACAACTCAACAATAAAAAAATGAACAACACTGGGCTGGCTCCGTGGCGTAGCGGTTAAGTGTGTGCGCTCCGCTACTGGCAGCCCAGGTTCAGATCTCAGGCGTGCAATGACGCACCACTTCTCCGGCCATGCTGAGGCTGCGTCCCACATACAGCAACTAGAAGGATGTGCAACTATGACATACAACTATCTACAGGGGCAATAGATGTTAGCTCAGAGCCGGTCTTCCTCAGCAAAAAGAGGAGGATTAGCATGGATGTTAGCTCAGGGCTGATATTCCTCACAAAAAAAAAAAAAAAAAAAAATGAACAACCTGATCAAAAAATGGGCAGAGGATATGAACAGACATTTTTCCAAAGAAGATATACAGATGGCCAACAGGCAAATGAAAAGATGTTCAACATCACTAATTACTAAGGAAATGCAAATCAAAACTACAATGAGTTATCACCTCACACCTGTCAGAATACCTATAATTAACAAGACAAGAAATAACAAGTGTTGGAGAGGATGTGGAGAAAAGGGAACGCTCATACACAGCTGGTAGGAATGCAAACTGGTGCAGCTACTATGGAAAACAGTATGGAGATTTCTCAAAAAGCTAAAAATAGAAATACCAGATGATCCAGCTATTCTACCTCTGGGTATTTAGCCAAAGAATATGAAATCAACAATTCAAAAAGATTTATTCACCCCTATGTTCATCACAGCATTATTCACAATAGCCAAGATGTGGAAGCAACTCAAGTGGCCTGCTACAGATGAATGTATAAAGAAGATGTGGTATATATATACAATGGAATACTACTCAGCCATAAAAAAGACAGAATTGTGCCACTTGCAACAACGTGGATGGACCTTGAGGATATTATGCTAAGTGAAATAAGTCAGACAAAGACAAATACCCAAATACCATATGATTTTACTCATATATGGAAGATAAACACATAGATAAGGAGAATAGATTAGTGGTTACTAGAAGGGAAGGAGGTGGGGGGAGGACCAAAGGGGTAAAGGGGCACATGTGTATGGTGAATGATAAAACTAGACTATTGGTGCTGAAAAAAATGAAAATAAGTAAATAAATAAATAAATACCTTCATAGCAAAAAAAAAGGAAATGAAGTTTTCTGGAGAATGAAACCGCCAGACCATTTTTCCTGACAAAGTTGGCAATTAGAAGGCCAATTTAATGGTGAATCAGGCAGAAATATTCAAACCATGACAAATGACTTTAATAATGCAGCTTGTAATGCTTGAACAGAAATAAATTTCATCTCATAAAAAAACAAACAAACAGAAAAAACACCAGCCTTTACTGATATATTCTCACCCCCCGTTGAGAAGCACTCTGGGCTTCACTGAAAGGAGAAGTTTTATCAGTATCTTCTAATCTTAGAAGCTGATGCAGTATTTTTCAGGCTCAATTTAAGTGCCTTCTTTATACAAGGTGTGCTAGTCTTAATGCATACCAAATTTATATGAACCTTGTATTTGAATATGTTTTTCAAGACAGCATCTTTCAAACCTCACTCATTATCAGGGTCATTTGAGTATCTTCAAAAAACCAAATGAACAAAAGATTTCTATGCCTCTTACCAGGCCGGCTGAATCAGAATCTCTAGGCCTAGAGCAGGATTAAGACTAGGTAATCTAAAACACCTCTGATGATTCTTGAACATTGAAATTTCTATTCTTTCTGCTTGTGTTTTCAGTGTTTTTATGTTTGTCTTTTACTGGAGCTAGAAACAGATGTATTTGGTGTGGTTATCTGAAGTTTAATTGTGTTCATTGTTTTATAGTATTTACCCCTGTAGTGTTGGAGTGACCAACAGTTTATAATCAAGTTTTGGTCCTTTGCTTTATCTCCTGAAAGTTTGTGTGAGTGTATGTGTGTGTGTGTGTGTGTGTGTGTGCATGCACATGTGCAATGTAATAAAAATGCTTTATTCCAGAAATTAATTGTTTCTCCATGTCTTAAATATTTTAAATGCCCTTGATATGTTTTTTAAAATCATAATTGTTTCCATCCTGGGTTTTTATTCTATTTGATCTGTAATGCGTAAATCACTTTATAAAGTTGGTTATACCCCTGCTACATAGTCTTCAGAACTCTTGTGATAATACGGTAAAGACTCATTTCTACATTATGGGGATCAAATTATTTGAAATAAACATACCAAATAACATTGATCTTTTTGGTTGAATGAAGCCTTTTACATGAAATAGTTCATTCTTGAGCCATTTTTAGGATGCATACTTTCCTATTGAAACTAAGAAAATTTTTTTTTAATGAGAAGGAAATCAAAATAAAATAAATATCATAGGAAACTTGACTGGAAAAGGAAAAAATAAAACATGTTTCAAAGGAAGGCATAACCTGAAGTGAAAAGAGAGAGAAGGACTAAGTGTATGAGCCTTATTCTTTTTCAACCTTGGTTCTCTTTGTACCACTTCTTTAGAATTATAGAATGAATGTGGAAGAAAAATTTGTCTAACAGATGTAAGACAGAAGTGTAGAGAGAGTATGACTTGTCCTAGATTACCCAATCAATGAGGCAGAGAGCTGGGACTGAGATCCAGACCACTGTCCCCATTCCAGTGGATGCTTCCTGGAGCTAGGAGTGGGGAAGGTGGAGCACCTGTTCTTGCCTTTTGGCATACAATATACTTAGGCTGCCTCTGTCTTTAAGGGGGCAAAATACAGACACACATGCAGCTGATTCTCGTTATTCACAGATTCCATGTTTGCAGATTTGCCTACTTGCAAAAATTTATTTGTAACCCCCCAAACTAATATTCATATTTCTTTCGCAGTCATTCACGGACATACAGAGTGGCGGAAATTTTGAGTCACCCAATGTATACATTCCCAGCTGAGCGTGAGTAAGGACGTTCTACCTTCTTGCTTCAGCTCTTATACTATAAACAGTTGTCCCTTTTGCAGTTGACTTCGTGCTATGTTTTTTGCATTTGTGTTCTTTTTGTTGGTGATTTCACTGTTTAAAATTGTCCCCAAGCATAGTGCTAAAGTGTTGGCTAGTATTCCTAAGTGCAAGAAGGTTGTAGTATGCCTTACAGAGAAAACACGTGTTAGATAAGCTTCATTCAGGCATGAGTTACAGTGCTGTTGGTTGTGAATTCAGTGTTAATGAATCAACAACGCATATTAAATAAAGTGTCTTTAAACAGAAATACACACAAAACAAGATTATGTCTTCATCAGTTGATGAAAATGTTGTCTCCATAGACTTGTGGGAACCTAACCCTGTATCTCCCCTGAGAACAGCAGTTCAGGATTCACTAACTCAGTGTTTGCAGTGACTTTTGTAGACTCTAACTGCTGTGAATAACAAGAATGGATTGTGTGTGTGTTTGTGTGTAAAGGGGATTAGCTGATACAGGGAAGATTTTGGAAGAAACAGGACAAGATCTTATCAGGAGCACAGTGGAGGGATTAGCTTTAAACAAAAGGGAAGCCCTTCCAAGACAGTACCACTATTAGATTCCTTTCTTGGAATTGCATCCTCTGGACTTTTCTCCTTCTACTTTCATCTCTCTAAATACTTTTTCTTGGACTCTACTTTTCCCTCATTTCTCCTTTTTTCTTTTTGTACCCCCAGGTTAAATCCTGTGCTTGATTTACTTTCTAAGAAACTTTATCCTCATGGCTTTAACGATCACCTTTATATAAAAATTTTACTATTTGTTTTAAATCATCACCTTAGAAAAATATTAAACTACGATTTGTGTGTTTATTCCATGCCAAACATTTTAATGATCCTGCAAGGTAGATATTGTTCAGTCTATTTTTACAGATAAGGAAAGTTGAGGATCCAGGAAGTTGAGACTAGACCAACTCCCTAAGTAGCTGAGAAGGGATTTTTGAACCAGGGTCTCCGTGCAAGGCCTTATTCTTTCTCTGTACCAGAGGTTGGCAAACTATGGTCCTCAGACCAAATCTAGCCCACTGCCTGTTTTTGTAAATAAAGTTTTATTAGAGCACAGCCATGATCATTCATTCTTTGGCTGTTTTCACACTATCAATGGTAACAGAGTTGAGTTATTGCAACAGAGACTATATGGACTCACAAGCCAAAAATATTTACTATCTGGCCCTTTACAGAGAAAGTTTGCTGCCCCATTCTCTGTACCATGCTGTGACTCTCCTAAGCTTTAATTCCATATCTCTGAGTGCTTGTTGGAGAGAGTACACAGCTCTACTTAGATTCTATTCTGCTGACTTTAAACACCCTTTTATTATGTTCACCATGGAGGAATTAGAACTAGGCATTGCAGGTATGGTTTGTCTCTTCCTTGAAGTCTGAGGCTTCAGCTGAGAAGACTTGGCATCTGAGGCTAGAATCATCTAGAGCAAGAGCCAGAAAACTAAGGCCCTCTACCATTTTTGTAAATGAAATATTATGGAACACAGCAGCATCCATTCATGTATCTATTGTCTATGGCTGCTTTGTCCCTATAACAGCAGTTATAGTGGCAACAGAGACTGTATGGTTGCAAGACTACAATACTTAACATCTGGTTTTTACAGAGAAGTTTGTCAACCTCTGATCTGGAGGCATTTTCACTCATTATCTGGCAGTTGTTGTTGACCACAACACCTAGATGTGGCCTCTTCACATATCCTGGGCTTCCTCACAGCATGACAGTCTTAGAGTAGCTGGATTTCTTACATGGCAGCTCAGAGCTCCAGAAGCAATGTCTCCACAAACAAGGAGACTTAAAAATCATACTATTACCACATTCTGTTGGTTACAAGTGAGTCACAGCCTCATCCAGATTCAAGGGGAGGGAACCTAGACTTCCAGCTCTCAATGGGAAGTGTGTCAAAGATTTTGTGACCATTTCTTTAAACTGCCACAGACTTCCCACTATTATCTGAAATAATGGTGAAAGGGTCAGGGTAAGAGAACCCAGGGGGAGAATTGAGTATGAGGCAAGACTGCATCAGCCCTCATCCCCCAACAACTGTGCTCTAGCCTCAGCAAAGTTAACAAAGATATTATTATACAACAGAGTTGAAGGTCAGAAATCTACTTACCAAAGTCAATCGTTGCTTCCTTGTTAACCTTTACCATGGTGGGACTGAACTTGTTGTCACTATTATTACCTTACTTATTTAATCAGTACTACCCTTTCCCAACTGTCTCTTGGATTCTTCAAATGTTCCAGGCATTGACAATGCATTAAGGTGAAGAAAGAAGAGATGCATTTCACTTTCATCCAATTAGTTGACCATTCAACCCTTCTTTTCTCCAAATCTGGGTTGAGCCACTCTTATGCAGCAATGGGACACTATGCAGATACATGGAAGCCAAGATATTTTATATTTTTTAAGCAGTAGGAAAGCTGCTAACATGGGTCTGAAAATCCTGCAGACTATGGAATCAAGAACATGTGCCCTCCTGTTTTGAGTAGGGTGGTCTGATTACCGTGGAGTCCCCTGTCTTTGTGTTTACGAAAAACCAGGGGAGACAAAGTCTGAGGAACATGTAATATCCAATTTGGCTTGGCAGCTTTTTTTTTTTTTTTTTGTGAAGAAGATCAGCCCTGAACTAACATCCATGCCAATCCTCCTCTTTTTTGCTGAGGAAGACCAGCTCTGAGCTAACATCTATTGCCAATCCTCCTCCTTTTTTTTCCCCCCCAAAGCCCCAGTAGATAGTTGTATGTCATAGTTGCACATCCTTCTAGTTGCTGTACATGGGACGCGGCTTCAGCATGCCTGGAGAAGTGGTGTGTCAGTGCACGCCTGGGATCCGAATCCGGGCCGCCAGTAGTGGAGCATATGCACTTAACTGCTAAGCTACGGGGCTGGCCCAATCTCTGTCTTTTAATTGGTGTACTTAGACCATTCATATTTAAAGTTGATTAATATCTGCTACCATGTTTGTAACTGTTTTCTATTCATTGCATTTATCTTTGTTTCTTTTTTTCTCCCTCTTTTTCTCCCTTCTCTGGTTTTAATCAAGCATTTTATATAATTCCATTTTATCTCCTCTCTTATCATATCAATCATGCTTCTTTTTCAAAATTTTTTAAGTGGCTGCCCTAGAGTTTGCATTTAAACGTTTTAAACTAATATACATAAAATATACGTTTTAAACTAATCTAAGTCCACTTTCAAATTACACTATACCACTTCGTGGGTAGTGCAGGCATTTTTAACAGAGTGATCCAAACTCCTCTCTGTCATCCCCTATGATATTACTGTCATTCAGATTTCAGCTATCTGTATGCTATAATCACTCAATGCACTGTTATTATTATTACTTTAAGCAAATGGTTGGTTATCTTTCAAATCAATTAAGAATAAGAAAAAGAAAAGATTTTATTTTACCTTTACTTATTCCTTCTCTGATAGTCTTCCTTTCTTTATGTAGATCTCAGTTTTTGACCTGTATAATCTTCCTTCTCCCTGAAGGACTTTTAATATTTCTTGCAAGGCAGATCTGGTGATGAATTCTCTCTGGTTTTGTTTGTCTGAGAGAGTATTTCTCCTTCCTTTCTGAAGGATAATTTCCCTGGATATAGAATTCTGGGTCAGTGTTTCTTTTCTTTCAACACTTTAGATATTTCACTCCACTCCCTTTTTGCTTACAGGGTTTCTGACAGAAATCCCCTGTAATTTTTATCACTGCTCTTCTATAGTTAAGTTTGTCTTTTCCTCTGGCTTCTTTTAAGGTTTTCTTTATCTTTGTTTTTCTGCAATTTGAATATGATATGCATACAGGTAGATTTTTGGCATTTATCCTAATTTGTGTTCTCTGAGCTTCCTGGATCTGTAGTTTGGTGTCTGTCATTAATTTGGAACTTTCTCAGCCATCATTCCTTCAAATAAAGTTCTTGCATTAACTATGTTTTCTTATTTTCTGTTTTCTTGATGCTCTAGCACCTGGGACCTCTCTGACTGGGGAGAGACTGCCCCTCCCAGGGTTAGCTAATTCCTAGAGATAGCAAATGTCTTGCCCAGGATTCAACTTTATATGCAAACCAAGCAATCCAGAGCCCATACCCCTCAACTACCTCCTCTATTGGGCTCTGACCTCAAGGTTACTATTATCCTGCCCTAATCACCTCACGGCCAGGTACAAGACAACTCAGGACAGCCCCAATGCCAATCGTAAGTCTTCTTACCTTGCCTTGCCTGTTCCTTCTCATGAAAACCACAGTAAAAGCTCCTTCCCATGTTTTCTACCTGCTCCTTCTGCCTACTGACTGATACTGGTGCTTCCCTGTGTGGCCCTCCATGGTGTGACATACCCCCTCCTTTTGGGAACTATGAGTAACAAACTGTCTTTTCATAGGCAATCATCTCTTGATCTGTTGGCCTCATCATACTTGAATAATAATAAAACCTACATTTTAAAAACAGTTCTGCTCCATTCTCTCTTTCTTCTTCTGATATTTCAATTACACATGTGTCACACATTTGAAATTGTTCTGCATTTCTTAGATAATTTCTTCCTTTTTTTTTTCCTCTTTGCATTTAAGTTTGGGAAGTTTCTATTGACCTATCTTCAAGCTCACTAATTCTTCCCTCAGCCATGTCCGGTCTGCTAATGAGCCCATCAATGGCATTCTTCATTTGTATTACAGTGTTTTTGACTTCCAGCATTTCTTTTTGATTCATTCTTAGAGTTTCCATCTCTCTGCTTATATTACCCATCTATTCTTGCATGTTGTCTACTTTTTCCAATAGAGCCCTTACTACATTAATCATAGTTATTTCAAATACCCTTTCTGACACTTCCAACATCTGTGTCATGTCTGAGTCTGGTCCTGATGCTTGCTTTGTCTTTTCAAACTGTTTTTTCTTCTTGTCCTTTAGCATGTGTTGTGATTTTTTGTTGAAAGTGGGGCATGGTGTTTCAGCTAATAGGAACTGAGGTAAATAGGCCTCTAGTATGAGGATTTATGTTAATCTGGCTGGTAGTTGGGCTGTGCTTAGTGTTTCCTGTAGCTGTAGGTGCCAGAGACTTCAAATTCTTCTAGTGTCCTTGTCTTTATCTTCCCTCTTGAATTTGAGCTTTTATAGGTACTCCACCTCAGAGAGAATCTACATCTTGCAGCTCTTTCAATTGTAAACCACTATTATTATACTGGAGCCCTGTTGGTATGGTGGAAAGGTGTGGAAGAGGAAAAGCATTCTATAATCTTATAATTAAATCTCAGTATTTTAGTGGGTCTGTGTCCCTGCACTGTGACTCTCATGCATGTTTCTTAGCTTTTTCCCCCTACTTGGAACCTGGATAAAGGGTACATGGGACTCTGTGTATTATAAGCAATGCAGAAAGGCTAGGGGGAGCTAGAGTGGGAGAAATGCCCTTCCCCCAGATGGGACAAGGATTTGGTAAGGGCTTTTTCCCTGGAGAGTAGGCCTTTGTTATGGGGAACACTCTGGGTGTATTTCACAATGGTTACTCTTTGCCTCCTCTTCCCAGAACCAGGAGGGGATCTCTCTTTGCTCTTCACTGTGAGAACTTAGTGAGATTCCTGGAGGTAGAACCCACAAAAGTATGGGGGGCCCTTTAAGACTGTGGCCCCCAGGAGTTTCTCACTCTCATGCTAGTCCACACAGCCTCTAGCAATTTGTCAAAATTACCATCTAAGTGTTCCTACTAGTTTATGGCTCCAGTGGCTTTGGCTCCAGGTAAGCAGATCTCAGCTATGATTTTCTGATTCTCCTCTCTCTAAATTTTAGAGTGATCATTTGCCCTACAACCTCAATTCTCTGGTGCGTCTAAGAAAAGTTGATTTTCAGTTGTTCAGCCTTTTTTTGTTATAAGAATGGGAATAACTACCTCCAGGCTCTTTATGTGTTGGAGCTGAAACCAGAAGTCCTGACCTCAACTTTTAAGCATTCTTTATACGTGGTATATTTTGTAAATATTTTCTCCCAGTTTGTCACATAGGGGACGAAGACAATTCCTCTACCCGCTAGGTCCTCCTGGCTGGTCTAAGAATTAAATTGATGTGAGACAAAATAATAGGAGAAAATTAAACAAAACTTTATAACATGTATACATGGGAGAACTCAGGAAAACTGAGTAATTCAGCCGGAACCCCCGAAGCCACCACCTTAAATACCATCTTCAGCTAAAGACAAAGGAGAATGTTGAGGGTAGTGGTTTGGGTCTTCAAAGGGGAGGAAGGCAATTCACGTGGAGATGAGAATGTAAATGTTTGTTAAACAAGCGTTTGCTGGGCCCTCTATAGACAATGGGACCCATTTTACATTACATTACAGTTATCTTATGGTATTAGCTCCTTCCTGGAACAGGCCCTGCTATTTTAAATTCTTTTAGGCAGTTAGGGGGAAGGTCAAAGTTTCTTTCAGAATCTTTTATTCTTAAAAATAATCAAGCCAAAGAGACACATGTGGGGTGGCCAATTCTGATCCCCTACAGTCAGTTGTCTTTAGACTTTGTTTATGATGATTTTCACCATGCAATTTAAAAATTTTGTTCTTCTTCTGTATTGTGGGAGATATGGATCTAATTTTATTTTTTTCCAAATGGTCATCATCATTTATTAAATTCCAAATCATCATTTATTAAAAAGTCCACAAATATAAAGAGTTAGCGCAAGGTAGTTTCTTTGTGGTGGTGGAACAGCTCCATATCTTGATTATGGTGGTGGTTACATTAATCTATACCTGGGCTAAAACACATAGAAACTGTACGCACAAATGAATACGTGTAAAAAATGGTGAAAATGGAATAAGGTCTGTGTCTAGTTAACAGTATTGTACCAGTGTCAATTTCCTGGCTTTGATGTTGCACTATAGTTATATAAGATGTCACCATTGGGAGAACCTGGATAAAGGTACACAGGACTCTATATATTATTTTTGTTGCTTCCTGTGAGTCTATAATTTGTATTAAAATAAAAGGTTTTTAAAAATCCACCTTTGCTACAGTGAGTTGAGATGCCTAGATTGAATTTTTCTAAAGTCCAATTTGTGAAAGTGGCAAGTCTAGTCCGTTTACATTCTTTGTGATTACTGCTATGGTTGGTTTACTTTTATCCTCACTTATATTCTATTTTGTGCAATTTACCCTGCCTTTTCTTTGCTACTTCCTGCTTCCTATTGGGTTGATCAAATTTTCTTTATCCTTTCCTTCTTTCCCATTTGATGGAAGTTATACACTCTATTTTTATTAGTTTAGGGGTTATCTTTAACATTTTAACAGGCAAACTTGATTTACTAAAATCTAAATTTAATTTATAAGTTAATTAATATCTCTGTCCTCCTCCTGAATAATATAGTCTTAGAATGTTTTAACTCCAATGTCTCCAGTCTGATGTGTATTATTGTTCAGTATAAATTTGAATTCTACCTTGTATTTGTACATCTCAAGTTATTTATTATTATTTCAGAGAACACTTATTTAGATTTACCTATGTTTACCAGTTTCTTTGCTAACAATTTATTCTTTGATTCTTTCCTTCCTTCTGTGTTCAATTTCCTTTTTCTTGATCTAGAAAATCAGGAAAGTTCTTTCAGTAAGAATCTGGGAATGATAAACTCACTCAGTCTTTGTCTGATAATGTCTTTATTAAGCCATGGCTTTTAAATATTTAGGTGGATCTCGAATTCTAAGTTGATAGTTATTTTCTTTAAGCACTTTGAAGCTATTGTTCATTGTTTTCTGGTTTATATTTTTGCTATTTAGATGTTTGCTGTCATTATAACTAACATTCCCAATATTGCCTCATGGTCAAATATTGCTACTCTGACTCCTGCCATCACATCTACATCCCACTAGTTGGAATAGATACTTTCACTTACAATCCATTGGCCACACATAGCTATTAGGGCACTGGAAAAATGTAGTCTTTATTCTGGTAGCTATGTGCCTGGCTATTACTCTAGAAGGGGGGCAGACTGGTTCATTCCTGGACTCTCCACCCAGTAGTTGCCCCATAGATGTCGGAAGATGGGTTTTATTGGCAGATCATCCTCCTCACTCATACTAGTCCGTGGTTAGGGCTTCAGGTATTGCCTGAGGGGAAGGCCCAGGCAGAAGCCCTTCCCCACAGACACAGCTCCCTGCCCCAGGAGTCATTCCACTTGGCCCTGTGGGGAGGCCAGGCTGCTCCTTCTAGGCCCCACTTGTGCCTGGATCTCAGCAGGGGCTTCTGCCTATCTCCTGGTACTCCATGCTGTGAGATCCCAAACGACATCAGAGGGGCACTGGAGGAATTCTTTAACTTCTGCCTGCAGAACTAAAAAAGGAACATTTGCTGAGCAGTCTCAGATATTCTCTCCTGAAGGGGAGAGATTTCTCCATTTGATCTGTGAAGAAGCTGAGGCTCAGAGAGGTTAAGTGACTTGGCTAAGGTCACCCGGCTGGAGCCAGAACTCAAACTGAGGTCTCCCAGCTCTCAGCTCTGGGCTATTTATAAGACTTAACCACTTCTTTCTGGGATGGAGAAAGATGTCTGTGGCTTCCAGCAAACAAGGTTGAACTCGTTCCATCACATCTTTTGGGAGTGAATGAAGCAGGCAGGTTGCTGGGGGAGGGTGGCAGGCCCCCAGCCTGTAGGGGGAGCCAGGGATCAAAGTGGTGAGTATTCTTTCGAGCATTTACCAAAGAGCCAGGCTGTTTGCTAGGCACAGGCGATATAGATGCGCGCTGATTAGAGAAGTGGTTAAGAACCACTACTTCGTGAGAAGACAGAGCTGAGTTTGAGTCCCCTCTAGCTATGTGATTTTGGGCAAGTGACTCAATCTCTCTGAGCCTCAGTTTCCACATCTATAAAATGGAAATAGTAGCACCCACCTCATGAGGTAGAGCTCTTGGCAGAATACCTGGCACATGGCAAGCCTGCAGTGAACCGTAGCTGTTAGTTGTTGTTTTTATTATCGTTGTACCTAGTAGGGAAGACAAACACTGATGTATGATGGTCGAGGGAAGGACTGTGGGAACACAGGGGAAGGAGGGGGACACGTGAGTCAGGCCCTAAGGAGCAGGCACGTCCTCCAGGCAGAGACCTGGGCCGGCATTCCAGATACACATGCCTGCACCTGCACATCCTCAGACTTCCTCATTGGGTGCCCTGGGCCGGCCCCGCACGCCCACAGGACAGGTGTGTCCTGTGACATCTTCCTGGGCTTGAGCTCAGTGTGGACACTACTCACAGGGGAGTCACTTCCCAGAGTTCTTAGAGAATTCCCAGGCTGAAGGCACTGTCTTCTTCCAGCAGAGACGAGCCCATTCCAAACATTTGGGTCTTGGGTCTCAAGAAGCTCTCAAGAGCCTCCTTTTTGAATCTGCCTTCCTTTCTCCCTTCCTTCCCTTCCTCCCTCTCTCCCTCCCTCCCTCTGTTCCTTCCTTCCTTCTCTTCCTCCCTCCCTCCCTCCCTTCCTTTCTCCCTTCCTCCTTCCCTCTCTTCTTTCCATTCTTTCTA
Organism: Ceratotherium simum simum; assembly: GCF_057802395.1. Taxonomy (NCBI): domain Eukaryota; kingdom Metazoa; phylum Chordata; class Mammalia; order Perissodactyla; family Rhinocerotidae; genus Ceratotherium; species Ceratotherium simum. The sequence continues at coordinate 86,270,066 of NC_141904.1, read as the reverse complement.
TTTGTCGTAAAGGTTAATAACTCACACTTACAGAGATTATTATCTACTGAGATTGTTGAACGCCTCCTAAAGAATAGAACTATATTTGCGGATCAGACAACACTAGGACAGGATAACCAAGCCTGATATGGTTCACAGCTGGAGATTCCACAACAGCATTTTCAGCCAGGAGTCTCCTGGTGTTTGATTGCTCAATGCTTCCATACTGGCTTCAAACAAAGAGACGGAAGCCACAGTCCAGACACTGTTGAAGACAAAGACCCGCCTCTGTGATGCTGTGGAATGTGGGTCCAGTGACACTCTTCATTCTTAGAGACTCTTACTGTGGAAACTTCCAAACATACACAAAAGTAGAAAGAATAGTATAATGAGCTCCCACGTATGAATCACGCAGCCTCCGCTGTTATCAACGGTGGCCGGTCGTGCTCCATCACTCCCCCTCCCACATCTTTCCCACTGCTGGAGTGCTTTAAAGCAAATCCCAGACCCGGTGTCATGTCACTAGTAATCACTCCAGCCTGCATGACCGACGGATGACGTTTTTACATAACCGCCAGGCCGTCGCACCTAACAAAAATAACAATAGTCCTTAAATAATCTATATTTAATCTGTATTCAAATTTCCCAGATTGTGTCAAAGATGTCTATTTGCCATTAGTTTGTTAGAAAAGTATTCATAAAATGCTCTTGAATTTCCCCCTCCCTACTGTCCCTAGCCCAGCTCAGCCCTAGGCAGGATGGAGGGCTGTCTGCCTGCGGTCCCTCCTGGGCCCCAAGCAGATCAGGCTTCCTACAGCTCTTATCTGCATTTTCCTGTTCAAAACTATCCAGGGATTTTCATCTTCAACAGGGAAGTTTCCTAAACTTCATTCATTCCCAGACCACTTCCAGAACCGTTGTCGCATCTATAACCACCTGTATTGTTTATTACATATTTTTCTTTAAACTTTGCTTTTTAATGCATATCTTTACTTAAAGTAATTTATTTTGAAAGGAAACTTTATGTTACCACCCAAGATGAAAACCTAGTACTATCTGCCATAAATTGAAAGTAGCTATTAAAATAATAACAAAAAACAAATAGGAAAGCAGGGCAATGTTATTGCACTGTAATCAGATACCATTGCCTGCTGAAGATTCTGAGCCTGGGGTGCAGGCTCATTTCGTTAAAAGAGAGGGATGAACAAGTGGACAGGAAGTGTTAAAGATATATTAGCACCAAACTGAGACTTTCTCCTAGATTTAATAATAACTAATACTGTTAAAAGCACTTTAAGTGAACTAATACAACAACACAATAAGGCGTATACTACTGTTATCCTCCTTTTATGGATGAGGAAACTGAAGCTCAGAGAGGTTAAGTAACTTGCCCAAGGTCACGCAGCTAGTAAGTCACAGAGTTGGGATTTAAACCCAGGCTGACTGGTCCCAGAGTTGCAACCAGAATGCTATGCTTAACTAGAAGCATCCAGACAGATTGGACATAGAACTTCTTTCTGACTCTGTGGTCCAGTGTTGTTGGCACTGGCTCCTCATACCAGCTACGATCATCTCTGGAACCACCAGAGATTAACGGGGCTGACTCTGGGACACCCACTCCTGCAGGGTAAGCTCTAAACCAACCCCTCCAGCCTCGTTTTATTACTCCTCCCCTCTCACCTCCTGCTCCAGAAAGATGGAATTCCTTCCTGCACCCACTTGTTCACCTTCTCCCCCCTGCCATGCACTCTCACTTTCCGCAGCCCCTTCCAGTCCAGCTTCATCTGGGCCTCCTGGTGTCCCTTGTGAAAGGCACTGAGGGGATCCAGAGAGGAAGAAGACAGCACCTCTCTTCATAGAGCTCATTCTAGCAGCAGATTCAGATGTATAAAGACCTGACTTCAGAGAAGAAATTGTTATGCCCATTTTCCAGATGAGGTCACTGAGGCTAGAATGACTTATAAGAGTCAGCTAATCCGTTTGGGGGACAGCAGAAAGAGTGATTAGTCTAATCTTCTCCACCCTTGAGGACTTTTCTCCCACATTATCTCTTTCCTGATGCTTCCTCTCACTGCCCCAGGCAAGCTCTTCCCTGTCTGCTAACATCCAAAGTTCCCGTGTACTGAAGCTTCCTATTGGCCAGTCACTATCCCAGGCTCTACAAATGAGATCTGTAATCCCCACCTAGTCCTGGTTTGCTGACTGTCCCATTTTAGCACTGAAAGTCCTCTATCCCAGGAAACCCTTCAGTCCCAGGCAAACCAGGATGGGTGATCACTATTCTCACCATAGCCTTGTGAGGGAGATACTATTATCATACCCATTCTACAAATGGGGAAGCTGAGGCTGCCCTCCCCCAAGGTCACACAGTAAATAACTGGTCTGGGTTTTTTTTTGGTGACGAAGGGTCACTCTGAGCTAACATCTGTTGCCAATCCTCCTCTTTTTTTTTTTCCTTGAGGAAGACTAGCCCTGAGCTAACATCTGTGCCAGTCTTCCTCTATTTTGTATGTGGGTCACCACCACAGCATGGCTTGGCCAATGGTGTAGGTCCCCACCTGGGATCTTAACCCGCAAACCCGGGCCACCCAAGTGGAGTGCGCCAGAACTAACCACTATGCCACAGGGCCAGCCCCCCCAGGTCTGTGTTATGTTAAAGACCCTGTCCTGGGTCTTTACCCTGTGTTGCTGATTCAAAACTTCAAGAACCCTGAAAAAGAGAGAGAGAGAGAGGAAGGAGCAAGGGTAGCCCCTGACATCTGGGAGCTGCCCTGGCACTCACAGATGGGCTGTGCTGTTCTCCTACTGGACATAAGCAATTTCATGGAACACCAACCTCAGACAACGTCCCTCTGAGACCATAATAGAGTGAGACAAAGCAAGGCCCCTTCACAATTGTGTCTCAGCCCAGACAAAACAAGGTCCTTGCGTCACCCACAAAATACCAAGCACCCTCTCTTGGCTAAAATCAATGACTGCCTTTACCAATCATAGCTCATCCTTAAGCTAGTCTCCTCTCCCTATAGATAAGATATATTGAGATCCCCAATCAGAATTGCCCTCACTTTCTGACAGCGTGTTATATAGAGTCCTGCTTCCTTAGACTCTCCCCCAAATCACCCAGCCAAAGCCCAAATCCTATACAGTCGTGCACCACATAACCACCTTCAGTCAACGACGGACCGCAAATACAACAGTGGTCCCATAAGATTAGTACCATAAAGCCCAGGTATGCAGGAGGCTGTACCATCTAAGTTTGTGTGGGTACACTCTATGATGTCCACACAATAATGAGATTGCCAAACGACACATTTCTCAGAATGTGTCCCCATCGTTAAGCAATGCATGACAGTAGTAGGTTCTTGCACACACCCTCTACTGAGACATGCATGGTCCCCCATGGGTGTGCTCTCCCTTGCTGCAATGAGTAGCAAACCCACCTTATTTAACTACAGGTGGCTTCAGGAGGTCTCTGGTTGGAGGGCAATGATGGCCCTTAGTGTTCCATTTGGCTCTGAATTCTGGTAACTATGACACTTCCACAAGTTTTGCTTCCTGGACTGGCTGTAAGGGGCACAGAGACAGGAAATGCATCATATCTCTTCTTAAAAGCTCCAGCTGTGTGCTAGACACCATCTAGCTCACAGTAGGCCCTCAAGATGAGACCAGGTTCCCTCCTAACCTCTGCACTGAGTCCAGCAGTGCTAGGTGGGGTGGACCCTACCTGTCCTGTCGACCTGCCCCTTGGAGACCACCTTCTGGGGCCCCTGCTCAGAGCAGTGGAGTTCAGAGGAGTTTTGCCCGTGCTTCCCCTGTCCTGTCAATGGAGGGAGTTTCTATTTGGCCAGGCCTGTGGGGACCCAGGGCCCGGATAAACCTGATGGGGATCTTTCTTCATTTCTCTCCTCATGCCAATTCTCCAACCCAGGGCCCATACCCAGCCATAGGGAAGTGAACCCAAGCTCCCAACCCACCTCCTCCCCTCTCTTCTAACGGTGCCACAGTCCTCCAGGAAAGAGGACCCCTCCATTCGCTTTCCTCCAAGGAGTGCCGCTGTTTTTCCTTTCCTGAGGGCTGGATGTTTCTTCCTATGGGCCCATTGAATACACCTGATATCTCTCTTCTCTTTCCCCTGTATAAAGCCAGAATCAGAGCTGAAAGGAGGGCACCGTAAGGAGTTAGGTAACTGTGGGTCACCCAAGTCTTATCATTTAATCACTGTGTGACCTTGAGCAAGTTTCTTAACCTCCCTGGGCCTCAGTTTCTCCCATAAAGCTTATTGCATAGTAGCTGCTCCAGGGTCAGACCCTTACCTCACCTGGAGGAAGGAGCACATTTTCCAGACACAGTGTCCCTTTTGGAGACTGGCCCTTCTCCAGGAGCAGATGTCCCTCTCGGTTGACTAACAAGCTTGACTAGGGCAGTGGCTGCTAACTGTACCGAGCATATGGGCTAGAGTGGAGGGCAGGGGTGTCTCTTCTTCCTCAGAGTGGCATGATCACTAGGCTGAGGGTCAGGAGGTCTGAGTTCTAGTCCCACCTCTGCCCCCAAACTCCTTATGTATCCATGGGCAGCTCTCTTTAACCTCTGGACCTTGGTTTCCTCATCTGTAAAATGTGTTCAAGAATGCTTGTTCAGTTGGCCTTTCAGGGTCCTGTGAGTTATACAAGAGAGTGACTGGTACTTTGAAAGATGGCCTGTGGACAGGGAGAAAATATTTGCAAACCACATATCTGTCAAAGGATCAATATCTGGCATACATAAAGAACACTTAACACTCAACAGTAAAAATGCAAACAATTCAATTAGAAAATGGGCAAAAGACATGAACAGACATTTCCCCAAAGGGGATATACACAGATGGCAAAGAAGTACTTGAAAGAATGTGCAACATCATTAGCATTAGGGAAACACACAATGAGTCCTATCAGAGTGATTTAAATAAAAAATAGTGGCAACACCAAACTTTGGAGAGGATGTGGAGAAACTAGGTCACTCATGCATTGCTGGTGGGAATGTGGAACGGTACAGATACTCTGGAAGAGTATGGCAGTTTCTTAAGATGCTAAACGTGCAACGATCATACTGCTTGGGAATTGCACTCATGGGCATTTATTCCCAGAGAAACAAAAACTTGTTTTCATTCAAAAGCCTGTATATGATTGTTTATAACTGCTTTATTCATAATAGCCAAGAACTGGAAACAACCAGCTGTCCTTCCACGGGTGAATGACTAACCAACTGTGGCACATCCACACCATGGAACAGTACTCAGCAATAAAAAGGAACAAACTATTGATACACACAACAGCCTGAGTGAATCTACAGAGAATTATGCTGGGTGAAAAAAGCTAATCCTAAAAGGTTACAAACTGTATGGTTCCCTTTATATAAGATTCTTGAAATGACAAAATTATAGAAATGGAGAAGAGATTAGTGGTTGCCATGCATTAGGGAAGGGAGAAGTGAGAAAGAAAGTGGATGTGGCTGCGAAAGGGCAGCAGAGGGATCTTGTGGTGATGGAAACGTTCTGTATTTTGACGGTATCAATGTCAATATCCTGGTTGTGAAATCGTACTATAGTTTTTCAGGATGTTCTCATTGCGAGAAGCTAGGTAGAGGGTACATGGGATTTCTATATTATTTCTTAAAACTGCATGTGATTATCTCAAATATATTATCTCAAAGTGTTTAATTTTTAAAAAATGTGGTCAAACAGAGGTAGTTTCCTCTGGAGGCCGTAGAGACCATTTTCTTGACCTATTTGTTTCCCTGAGAGAGATTTCCAGGGGTGGTTTGTATTGCTGCCCTCTGGTGGTTGTCAGACTAGGTTCCGTGGAGCCCTTGAGCTCTCAGCGGGCACCCCACGGCTGCCTGGAAGGCCAGCGGTGATACTGAGCAGGCGCCCCATCCACAGCCCCATGGTCCCTACCTCAACCTGAAAACAAAATCCACTTCGATCTGGTAGGATGTCTTCAATTTTATTTGTCCAAAGGATCTTTCTGCTTAAAAAAAAAAAAAAGGAAGTTTGACAGCCACTTAAATTGAGTCCAAATCCCTCATTTTGCACTTGTCAGAATGAGCTAGGGTTGACTTTTCCTCCACTCCCTCTTTGTTCTTTTAAATTTAACTTTAGTCCTTGTTCTTTAAAGGAAGCATAGGGACACTGGCATCTGAGAGTTAGAAGGGCTCTCAGGATCACCTTCCGCCTTAGCCGTGGTAGGTTTTCATCATGCCCATTTTACAGGTGAAACAACTAAGGCCTGGAGGCCCAGAATGAGTCAGGCGTAATCTAGATTTGGGAATATTTTAAACTCCATCTCAAATGGCATCAGCAACAGCCTTTGCTGTAATCTTTGCTCCTGAAAGAATATGGAGTTGCAAAGATTCCAATCTAGCCCAGAGGCTAACTCTTCAAACATGGATTTAAACGACACATACAGGGGCTTCTAAACCAGGTTAGGTTGGAGTTTCTCCATGGAGGAGTGAAAAAGTCCCAGCTTTGAAGTCAGGGGTAAACCTGGGCTCAAATCCTGACTCAGCCACTTCCCATTATGTGAGCTTGAACAAATCATTTCACCCCTCTGATCCCCCCTTTTCTCATCCATGAAATGGGGGGACAATAATTCTTGATTTAGAGGGTTCATTTAACAAATGTTTTAAGATGATTAAGACAGGCCCTGCTCTCACGGACATCCATTTCGTGACTAAGTAAAAACTCATGTAAAGAACCAGGCTTCTGGGTGCTCGTAGAAGGTGCCCATTCTTTCCCCCCTACACCCACAGGGCATAATTCTCAGACCCCAGAAGTCACTGGGGGGCCAGCCCCGTGGCTTAGCAGTTAAGTGCGTGTGCTCTGCTACTGGCGGCCCGGGTTCGGATCCTGGGCGCGCACCGACGCACCGCTTCTCCAGTCATGCTGAGGCCACGTCCCACATACAGCAACTAGAAGGATGTGCAACTATGACATACAACTATCTACTGGGGCTTTGGGGGGAAAAAAAAAGAGGAGGATTGGCAATATATGTTAGCTCAGAGCCAGTCTTCCTCAGCAAAAAGAGGAGGATTAACATGGATGTTAGCTCAAGGCTGATCTTCCTCACAAAAAAAAAAAAAAAAAAAGAAGTCACTGGGAAGATCCCATCAATCTGAGGGATCTCTTGGCCTCCTCACAGGAGTGCCAATGGGCAGTGAGGGCTCACAGTGTCCAGGCGCTGCTCTGAGCAACTTATACAAGTAACCTCGCTGTGGAGAGGGGCTGCCATCTCCCCATTTTTATGGATGTGGAGACTTGAGGCCGAGCTGCCTAACTGTTGTCTCCAGGGTACACGTGCCTGCTGAGTCATTCTGGCCCCTGGCTGGCAGTTCTGGAATGCAGGTGAGCCGGATACCATGCTCAGCTGCTGAGCTGGCTGCCCAGGGCTGTCAGCTGGACCCACAGGATGGTGGGAGGTTGTCTCATGAATCACCCCCGCAACACAAACACACAGGGCAATGAGGTCACCTCAGGATGGAGCTGAGCTGGGGCCTCCCTTCCACCTCTGGCAGCTCTGTCATGGCCCTGGAGATCTGCCCACGGCAGAGAGATAGGAGATGCCCTGAGGTTGTGCCTCCATCCTGTGCCAGGTACTCATGCAACCAGGTGCTGCAGAAGGTAAACTCTCCATTTGCAGGGAGGAAGAGAGGCTCAGAGTGGGGAAGTACCTTAACCAGGGACTTGAAGGCAAACAGAAGGTAGTGACTGGTTTTTTTGAGCACAATCATTGAAACCTTTAAATGGTAGCAAGCATTATTTATAAAGTCCAGTGGTTCTTAAACTTGAGCAGGCATCAGGATAACCTGGGTGGGGGTTAAAATACAAATTGTGGGGCTGGCCTGGTGGCGTCGTGGTTAAGTTAACGCACTCTGCTTCTGGCGGCCCGCAGTTCACAGGTTCAGATTCCAGGCGTGGACCTATGCACCGCTTATCAAGCCATGCTGTGGCAGCATCCCACATAAAGCAGAGGAAGATGGGCACGGATGTTAGCCCGGTGCCAATCTTCCTCAGCAAAAAAGAGGAGGATTGGCAACAGGTGTTAGGGCTAATCTTCCTCACACACACACACACAAAAATACAAATTGTGGGTCCCACCTCGAGTTTCTGATTTAGAAGAACTGGGATGAGACCTGAGAATTTGTGTTTCTAAAAGGTTTCCAGATGATGCCGATGCTGCTGGTCCAGGGACCACATTTTGAGAACAACTAATTAATTGAAATTCCTTTTCTCTGCTTAATGGTGGTCCTCAAGTTTCTTCTTACAAACCTCTGGGGACGGAGGACTCATTGCCTATTCTGTCAACCTATTTCATTTCTAGATAGTTCTTACTTTGAAGACATGAATTTTGTGTGTGTGCTTGTGTTGAGCTGAAAACTCTAAAGGCTCTCCCCTGTGGCCCATTCTTTCTGCCTCTGGAGTACATGCTCTCATCAGAAAGAAGATGTGGAGGGGAGAGGAGACTTGCAATTAGACCCAGGGTCTCCCTCACCTCCACAGTCCATCAACCACCAAGCCCTGTCAGTTCTACCCTCTAAATCAGTGCTGTCCAATAGAGATATATTGTGAGCTCTATAGACTCTATGTACCTACTAAAAACTTAAAATTTTCTAGTAGCTACATTAAAAAAATAGCAAAAAAGAAGCAGGTTAAACTAGTTTAATAATATATTTTTATTTAACCCAATATATCTAAAATATTATCTTTTTAACAGGTCATCAAAGCAAAAATTATTAATGAGCTATTATATATGCTTGTTTTCATACCAAGTCTTGGAAATCCAGTGTTTATTTTATACTTACAGCACATCTCATTTCTGGCCAGCCACATTTCAAAGGCTCCATAACTGCACATGGCTAGTGGCTACCGTTATGAACAGCACATTGACCCTGTCCCTAGTCCTTACCTCCCCCACCACGGCTTGTGTTCCCTCTCGATGCCTGCCCCTCACAGCTTCCCCACCAATCCAAAATACAGCAGCCAGATCATTGTCTAAAACGTAGATGTGGTCGTGTCTCTCTTGCGTGGCTCCCCATCACTCGCAGGATAATGTCCAGGCTCCTTGGTCTGGCTTCTGAGGCCCTGCTTCTCTCGCTTTCCCTTCTCCCCTCCTCCAGCCCCAAGTCCCTCACTCTTCCACCGTGTTGAATTATCCGCAGGTCCTCAACACAGTGGTGCCTCTTACCTCTAAGCCTTTGCACACGTGGTTCCCTCTGCCTGGAATGCCCTTGGAATGCTTGGTTCTTGGGCTACCCTTTCAGTCACTCATTTGTTCAACAATGTTTATAGAGCACCTACTCCATAAATATTGTGCTAGACACTGTCCTGGATCCTGGAGCAAACAAACACATAACAAGAAAATACGCATAATAAGAAAATATATAGTATGTTACAGGGGGAACAATAAGACAGAATAAGAGGGAAACATGGTGCTGGGGGTTACTACTTTATACGAGGTGGCCACGGAAGGCCTCTCGGAGAAGGTGAAGTTGAATAGAGACCTGAAGAAGTGAGGGAAGGGGCCACATGGCTATCTGGGGAAAAGCATTCTATGCAGAGGGAACAGCCAGTGCAAAGGCCCTGAGGTGGGAGCCTAACTGGAGTGTTTGGGGCACATTCCAGTGTGGCTGGGGCAGCGTGAGAAAGGAAGGCATAGGAATAAAAGTCAGAGAGAGCAAGAAGGGAGTGGCAGATGGTGCAGGGCTGTGTAAGAACTTGAGTTTTGTCCTGAGTGAGGTGGGAGCCCTGGGAGGGTGCTGAGCGGAGGAGGGAGCTGAGCTGACTCAGGTTTTAACCAGATCCCTCTGGTTGTCATGAGAACAGACCATGAGCCGAGGGTAGAAGCAGAGAGACTAATTGATCACATTGGCTGGAGCAGGGTGGTTGCCATGGAGGTGACTGGACCAGGGCGGTTGCCATGGAGGTGGAGAGAAGGGGCCAGATTCGGGATAAGTTGAAGGTGGGGCCAACAGGGTTTTCCAGATAGGTCAGATACAGAGTATGAGAGAGCAACGAGTCAAGGATGACTCCAAGATTTTGGCCTGAGCTTAGGGTCCGGATGACTCCTCTTCCAGAAAGCCCTCCTGGGAACTCACAGCTCCCTGGGCCTTGCCTTCCTGGGGCCTGTCATGGCCCGTCTCTTTGGGTGCTCCCCGGGGCAGTGTAGGACTTGTTTAGTGTCCTGCTTCCAGAGTGTTTGATAAGTGAGGGAGAAGCAGAGGCAGGCTCAGCTGGGGTTACTCCTGGCCTCTGCTGTGAGAGGTCAGCCCCCACCCCCACCCACCCCACCCCTTGGGACATGTGTTTTCCCATCTGCACAAGGCAGTGGATATTCTAACCATCGCCTAGTTTCCTCACCAGGAGAGGGCACTGCCAGTCCCACTCACAGGAATCCCCTAGCCCCCTGATCCCCCTGGCCTCCTCGTCTGCTGTCTGCCAGAACTTACCCCTCCCGGGAGCATCAGGTTGATCCACATGGATGGGCCCTGAGTCAGCCTCACCAATGGAGGTGGAGGGGGGGACCTGCGACATGCCCCACCTCCTCCCTGCCCAGAGCTTGGCACAGCCAAGGGTGGGGCAACTGCACCCTATATCACTGCCTCCTGGAGAGGGCATGGCCGTGGCCCAGAGGGCGGGTCTGGGGGTGTAGCTGTCCCATCTGCCACTCCTGGGTGTTGTGGGGAAGAGTCAAGTCAGACAGGAAGGCCTGGGGCTGATAGCACCAGCAGGAAGGAATGCCACCCGGGTGAGCGAGTGGGGCCCAGGGCAACGTCATGCCCCGCCCCCTCCCTGTCACGGGGGTGCGGCCTGGCCTCTCCTGCTGCCCTCTTCCCCTTCCCAGCCTGGCATCGGCACAGTCCACACACAGCTCGCCTTGCAGCCCAGACAGGCCTCTGGAACACAGGTAATGGGACATGGGGCCAGGAGAGAGGTGGGGTAGGAGCTTAATTTTTAAGAAAATCAAGGAGAAACAGGCTCTTCAACAGGACATTTTGTGGTTCCTGGATGGACCTGGATTTGAATCCCAGCTCTGTGTCTTCCCAGGTGGGTGAGCACCTCAGTCTCCATCTCTGTAAAAATCAGGGGAGGATGACAAATATTCACCTCCCTGGGTTCTTGAGGCTTCAGCCAGCCCCTGCTGGCCATAGCAGGAGACTCACTCCCAATTCTGTTGCTAACCTGCTGTGGGAGCTTCAGAAAACCCCTTGACCTCTCTGAACCTCAATTTCCCCATTTGTGATGTGTAGGGTCTGACTAGATCTCTGAAGTCTTCTCCCACTCTGTCCTTGTGGGACCAAACAGCTTTGGAGGGCAAGGGTGTTTCCCCCCAAACATCACAGGTTCTGCGCTTTGACGGGCGAGTGAAGGTAGCCGCCCCCTGTCCTCCCCTTGCAAGCCCATCTTGGCTCTCCGGCCGGGCCTAGCAGACTCAGGCGGGCGACTAGGCCAGTCGTCTCCTCTCCCTTGAGCTCAAAGAAAGGCGCCTCTGGGGAAAAAAGTGCGGAACAGAGAGATCCAGGAGAGGAGGAGCCCTGCTGCCTGTCAGAGGCTCACAGGTGGTGTGGCCTGGAGGGAGCCCCCACCATCATCCTGAGTCAGGGGCAGCGACCTCTGCTCAGAGCATCCCAGCCCCTCTCCTCAGAGGCGGACTTCGGCCTAAAGCCAATCCATTTTCCTTTTAAGGGAGACAAGAAAGATCATAGTCTCGCGCTTATTATTTTAATCTGTTTTGTATAGAAACTGACAGAAAAGTTGAGTAAGGAGTGTGTGTCAGGGGGAGCTGTGGTGGGTGAAGTGAGGGTGTCCTGTTTGGGGTCCAAACCAGGCAGATCTGTGAATAGTGAGACTCCCTCCTGGCTCTGAAATTCCTAGAACTAGGGCTAGGGTAGCTCTCTGAAACAACTGGGGCCCTGTGGTCCGAAATCCTCGCGGAGCCGCCTTCCCAGACATAGAGAGAGCTCCCACGCTGGCTACACGCCGGGGGCCATGCTGGGCATTGCCTGACCGAGGCCTTGCTTCACTTGTACAACAACCCTCTGTGGGAAGGCCTCTTTTTTTTTTTTTAAATAACTTTATTGAGATATCATTCACATGCCATAAAACTCACCCTTTTCAAGTATACAATTTAATGGTTTTTAGTATATTCACAAAATTGTGCAACCACCACCACTGTCTAATTTAGAACATTGTTATCATCCCAAAATAAACCCTGTATCCTTTAACGGTCACTCCCCATTTCCCCTTCCCCCTGGCAACCACTGATCTACTTTCTGTCTCTATGGATTTGCTTATTCTGGGCATTTCATAATAATAATGGAATCATACAATAGGTGATCCCCTCTGACTGGCTTCTTTCACTGAGCACAATGCTTTCAAGGTTTGTACACGTTGTAGCAGGTGTCAGCACTTCATTCCTCTTTATAGCTGAGTAATATTGTATTATATGCTTACATCACATTTTCTTTCTCCATTATCAGTTGATGGACATTTGGGTTGTTTCCACTTTTTGCCTATTGTGAGTAATGCTGCTGTGAACACTCATGTACCAGTCTTTGTGTGGACATAGGTTTTCAATTCTTTTGGACATATACCTAAGTGTGGACTTGTTGGGTCAGATGGTGAATCTATGTTTAACATTTTGAGGAGCTGCCAAACAGTTTTCCAAAGTGGCTGTACCATTTTACAATCCTGCCAACAGTGTATGAAGCTCCAAATTTTCCACACCCTCGTCGGCACTTGTTATTGTCTATATTTCTTATTTTAGCCATCCCAGAGGGTGTGGAGTGGTATCTCATTGTGGCTTTATTTGCATTTCTGTAATGACAAATGATGTCGAGCATCTTTCCATGTGAAACTGACCATTTGAATACGTTCTTTAGAGAAATGTCTATTCAAATCCTTTGACCATTTTAAAATCGGGTAGTCATTTCATTGCTGAGTTGTCGGCATGCCCATTTTTCCGGGGGAGGATTCTGAGGCTCCGAGGATGGATGTGACTTGCAGTGCTGGCACAGTCAGTGGTGGGTAGAGGTGGGAACTGAATCCAGGTCCATCTGACATTCAAGAGCCAGCAAGCTGATTCTCTTGCACTGGACGCCTCTGTTCTGGTTTTTGCTGTTGCCAACTGCATGTGTGTGTGTGTGGTGGTCGAGGGGAGAGGCTATGAGAGACAGAGGGGAAAAGGTGGAAGAGAGAGAGAGGAGATGAGAGGCAGAGAAACTGGGATGAGAGGATGAGAAAGAGGAACCTGAACTGGCTCTAGCTGTTTAAATAGGTACCCACCTTGGAAAGTCAGAGCCAGGGAAAACCTTTTAAGAGTTTTTGGTTTCTTCCCATTAATCTTCAGACATTTGGGGGCCTCTAAAAAGTTTATTGGGAGGCACACTCCCCTTAGTTTCTCTTTATCCCTAAATCTGATTAGACAAATCTGCTTAGACCTCAAAACACAAGAAGCAAATAGCATCCCCTAGTGTCCAGCTGGATCTAAGGATCTGGAGCTGTAGCCGCCACACTTGACTGTGAACTCTTCTCAAGAAAAAGACTTTATAGGCTTACTAAGAAAAAAAGAGAAAAGGCTTAAGCAAATAAAATTAGAAATGAAAGAGGAGAAATTACAACAGATACCATGGAAATACAGAGGATTATAAGAGAATACTATGAGAAATTATATTCCAACAAATTGGACAATCTAGAAGAAATGGATAAATTCTTAGACTCATACAACCTCCCAAAACTGAACCAAGAAGAAATGGAGAATCTGAATAGACCAATCACAAGTAAAGAGATCGAAATAGTAATCAAAAACCTCCCCAAAAATAAAAGTCCAGGACCAGATGGCTTCTCCGGTGAATTTTACCAAACATTCAAAGAAGATTTAATACCCATCCTTCTCAAACTATTCCAAAAAATAGAGGAAGATGGAACACTTCCTAATTCATTCTACGAGGCCAACATCACCCTGATACCAAAGCCAGACAAAGACAATACAAAGAAAGAAAATTACAGGCCAATATCGCTGATGAACATAGATGCAAAAATCCTCAACAAAATATTGGCAAACCGAATACAGCAATACATTAAAAAGATCATACACCATGATCAAGTGGGATTTATACCAGGGACGCAGGGATGGTTCAACATTCGCAAATCAATCAACGTGATACATCACATCAACAAAACAAAGAATAAAAACCACATGATCATCTCAATAGATGCAGAGAAGGCATTTGACAAGATACAACATCCATTTATGATAAAAACTCTCAACAAAATGGGAATAGAAGGAAAGTACCTCAACATAATAAAGGCTATTTATGACAAACCCACAGCCAACATCATACTCAACGGGGAAAGACTGAAAGCCATTCCTCTGAGAACAGGAACGAGGCAGGGCTGCCCACTCTCACCACTCCTGTTCAACATAGTACTGGAGGTTTTGGCCAGAGCAATTAGGCAAGAAAAAGGAATAAAAGGAATCCAAATAGGTAACGAAGAAGTGAAACTCTCACTATTTGCAGATTCCTAGGTTTATATATAGAAAACCCTAAAGAATCCTTTGGAAAACTATTAGAAATAATCAACAACTACAGCAAAGTTGCAGGGTACAAAATCAATCTACAAAAATCAGTTGCATTTCTGTATGCTAATAATGAACTAACAGAAAGAGAGCTCAAAAAGATAATACTGTTTACAATTGCATCAAAAAGAATAAAATACCTAGGAATAAATCTTACCAAGGAAGTGAAGGACCTATACAATGAGAACTACAAGACATTATTGAAAGAAATCCATGATGACATAAAGAAATGGAAAGATATCCCATGCACGTGGATTGGAAGAATAAACATAGTTAAAATGTCTATATTACCTAAAGTGATCTACAGATTCAATGCAATCCCAATCAGAATCCCAATGACATTCTTCACAGAAATAGAAAAAAGAATACTAAAATTTATATGGGGCAACAAAAGACCCCGAATAGCTAAAGCAATCCTAAGAAAAAAGAACAAAGCAGGAGGCATCACAATCCCTGACTTCAAAACATACTACAAAGCAATAGTAATCAAAACAGCATGGTACTGGTACAAAAACAGACACACAGATCAATGGAACAGAATTGAAAGCCCGGAAATAAAACCACACATATATGGACAGCTAATTTTTGACAAAGGTGCTAAGAACATACAATGGAGAAAGGAAAGTCTCTTCAATAAATGATGTTGGGAAAACTGGGCAGCCACATGCAAAAGAATGAAAGTGGACCATGTGCTATCGCCATTCACAAAAATTAACTCAAAATGGATCAAAGACCTGAAGGTGAGACCTGAAACTATAAAACTCATAGAAGAAAATATAGGCAACACACTATTTGACATTGGTCATAAAGGAATATTTTTGGATTACATGCCTTTAGGGAAACTAAAGAAAAAATAAACAAGTGGGACTTTATCAGATTAAAGAACTTCTATAAGACAAACGAAACCAGAATCAAGATGAACAGACAACCCACCAGCTGAGAGAGAATATTTGCAAAACACATCTGACAAGGGGTTGATCTCCATAATATATAAAGAACTCACACAACTGAACAACAAAAAAACAAACAACCCGATCAAAAAATGGGCAGAGGAAATGAACAGACACTTCTCCAAAGAAGATATACAGATGGCCAATAGGCACATGAAAAGATGTTCAACATCACTAATCATCAGGGAAATGCAAATCAAAACAACGCTAAGATATCACCTCACGCCCGTTAGAATGGCTATAATCACCAAGACAAAAAACAACAAGTGTTGGAGAGGATGTGGAGAAAAGGGAACCCTCATACATAGCTGGTGGGAATGCAAACTCGTGCAGCTTCTGTGGAAAATGGTATGGAGATTCCTCAAAGAATTAAAAATAGAGATGCCCTATGATCCAGCCATCCCACTACTGGGAATCTATCCAACGCACCTGAAATCAACAATCCAAAGAGGCTTATGCACCCCTATGTTCATTGCAGCATTATTCACCATAGCCAAGAAGTGGAAGCAACCTAAGTGTCCCTCGACTGACGATTGGATTAAGAAAATGTGGTATATATATACAATGGAATACTACTCAGCCATAAAAAAAGACAAAATTGTCCCATTTGCAACAACATGGATGGGCCTGGAGGGTATTATGTTAAGTGAAATAAACCAGAAAGAGAAAGACAAACACTGTATGCTCTCACTCATATGTGGAATATAAACCAACACACGGACAGAGAAAACTGTACTGTGGTGACCAGGGGCAGTGGGGGTGGGGGGTGGGCACAAGGGGTGAAGGGAGTCATATATATGGTGATGGACAAACAAAAATGTACAACCCAAAATTTCACAATGTTAAAAACCATTAAAACATCAATTAAAAAAAAAAGAAAAAGGAAAAAGGCTTTAGGCACCCCCCAGCATGTACAGATTTATAGATTTAGAAATTACATACAAGTACTGTGACCATTAGCTGACGTCTCAAGGTCCAACATACACTCGGAGTGAATTTCCTCACACCTTCCCCGTAGTTTCTTATTATTATCTCAGTAAGCAGTTGTGCATGTGTGAGAGCCATTCACTGCTGTTTTCCACGTGGTAACATCCGATGAAGCCTTGAACTAGGAGCCGCGCACTTTTCCTGTCACTCGCTTGTCCTTTCTCAATTAGAGTTATCTCCGTCCGTGGTTTCTTCGCAGGGACTCTTTGAAGTCACTTGTCCACACTGCCTGGGCCGCTTCAGTTAAAGCCGTGTCGTTCGATCCTCAGATCCATCCAGCCCGGCACCAGCACACTGCGGTATATCACAACAGACTGAATGTAGACAAGCGGAAGATGTGGCCACGGTAGACCTGTCTGTGTTGTGGGGCTCCCCGCTCACCTCTGGGGACCCCACTTAGTGGACTTGGCGTTCAGTGTCTGACATATGGTCTGAGGGTGCACGTGAGGATTGAACTACATACTATTAACTATTTTTAGTTAAAAATTAAGTAGAAATAGATGAACTAATATTTTCCTCCTGCACTTTGGAGATTATTATTTGAGAGACTAACAGGTTCTGAGGTAAGGACATCCAAGCCAACCTCTTCCACTCTTCAGCTTGCCACCTCTCATGGCAGGGTGCTCATGACCACCCAAACCAGCTGTCATTTTTAGAAAATTGTTTTGTATATTGAGCTGACATCTGCCCTGGTGACTCCCCAAGGTCACAGCCCCACCTGGTCCCCCTGTCTTGGAGGAGCCCTGCAGAGACTTGGGGACAGTGACCAGGCCTGTCCAGGCAGTGCTCATCACTAGGCTGTGCACCCTGCTCCACCAGCCACTTCTGTCGGGTGTGGTCTCTGTACCCCCCATATCCTCTGGATTCTCTACGTCTGTCCAGATTCTATTCTGTGCAGGACCCAGGACTGAACCCACGATCGGAGACAGTGGGATATGGGTCACCTTCCTTACTATAGACTCTGTGCTTCTGTTAATATGACCTAAGGCTGTGTTAGCTTTACTTTGTAGCTCTATCACCTTGTTGGCTCATATGGCACTTTAACAAACATTGATTGTGTACCTACTATGTGCTAGATGCTAAGTTAGGTGCTTGTGCTAACATTTACTTACCTTTCAGAGTGTCTTTTAATAATCCTAGATCTTTCTGTATGAACTGCCTCCAAGCTGGGCTCACCCAACCTCTTTCTGCACAGACTTGATTTTGTCCCTTTGTACCTTCTTGTTTCAGCCTAGGTGCCACCCTGCACCCCTCAGGGGCAACCCCAGGCCCTGCTGCATCCTTGTGTGTGCTGTGGCCACAAGGTTCACCCAGATTTGTGACAGGTCCGTCTAGCTTGTGGTCATCTGGCTGGGCAGTGTGGGTTGTTTTCCCATCGTTAAATTGCCTGGACGGACTTGGGACAAAATGGCAGAGGAGGTGGAAATTGTGGTGTCTTCCTTCTTGCCCTCTGCAAGGTTCCCCTCTTGCTTGGACTTTAGCCTCAGATCTGAGTTCATATCCACACTCCTCGTTGTGTGGCCTTGGGCAAGTCCCTTTCCCTTTCTGGGCCTCAGTTTTGATTGTCTGGCTGTAACTCTGTGGAATTCTAGCTTGAGGAATGGAAAGATCTCCAAGCCTGTGGAGCTGGGTGGGGGCAAGGTGAGCACTGGACAGGAAGGGTGCTGAAGAAGAAGAAGGGCTGTGAGCAAGTGCAAGATCTCATAAAGGGAAGAGGGAGATGCTAAAGAAACTTTGCCGGCTTAACATTGTTTCTCTAAGCTCTTAAATTCAGTGCTTTATGACTTCTCTTTATGAAGCATTTCTCTAAGCCAAGAGGTAGAATATAGAAGAGAACAAGAAAACATGATTCCTATCCCAGGGAGCTCAGAATCTAAGTCCTTTTTATCTCAATCTTCATAGCAACCCTGCAAGATAGTGACACTATCCCCGTTTTTACAGACAGGGAGACTGAGGCTCAGAGAGGTAGAGTGATCGGCCCAAAGTCACAGAGCTGGGAAGTGAAGTGCTGAAGCATGACTTGGAGTGGGCTCTGTTAGACCCCATTGCAGGAGTGACTTAATCAAGATATCTCTCAGGATAGTGTCCTGGTTAAGAGCACGATAATTTTACTCTATACTTTCCTATCCACAACCCCATGTGAGCTCCTGAGCCCTTAGTGAGTGATGTTATTCTCTGTTTTATAGATGAGATAAGGGACCTAGAGGATGGAAGTGATGTGCCCAAGGGCCCAGAGAGAGTTGGTGGCAGGCCAGGACCAGGCCCTCGGTCTCAGGACAGCTGACTTAGTTTCCCCCTGCAGCCCTTCCCAGCCCCTGCCCCGAGGGTGCTGAAAAGATTCACCCTGTACCTCGGGAGCCCGAAGCTGGTGAAGAGACCATTTCTGTTCCATGCCCCTGGCTTCCCAGGCTCTGTTTCTGATTCCTTCTCCTCCCCAACTGTCTTGATGGAGGGATGGAGGAACTCTGGACCCAGGAAGTTGGCACTGTCTGAAGTGGGCAGTGAGAGTGCCCAGGCCTGGATTCCTGGATGGAGAGGCTGACCCCAGGCACATCAGGGATTGAAGCAGATGGCGTTTCTCAAAGCGGTGCCGAAAGACACTGACCAGCGTTCTGGGGAAAAGGACTGTGCTCTTGCTTAGTCTGGGGAAGGAGTGGATTAAATAGAGTGAAAGAGCTTTCTCCCTCACAGGCCTTCTCAGAGGCTTTAATACGGTCGTGCTTCACTTAATGACAGGGAAACATCCTGAGAAATGCGTCAGGCGATTTCATCATTGTGCGAACATCCTAGAATGTACTGAAGAGGAACAAAATTTGCCACCCCAAAATCTTTAAAATGAGGATTATTTCAGGCTGATTTTATTTTATTTTATTTTTTTCAAAAATAATTTTTTTATTGATGTTTTAATAGTTTTTAACATTGTGAAATTTTGGGTTGTACATTTTTGTTTGTCAGTCACCATATACATGTCTCCCATCACCCCTTGTGCCCACCTCCTACCCCCATTGCCCCTGATAACCACAATACAGTTTTCCCTGTCCATGTGTTGGTTTATATTCCACATATGAGTGAGATCATACAGTGTTTGTCTTTCTCTTTCCGGCTTACTTCACTTAACATAATACCCTCCAGGCCCATCCATGTTGTTGCAAATGGGACGGTTTTTCTTTTTTTATGGCTGAGTAGTATTCCGTTGTGTATATATACCACATCTTCTTGATCCAATCATCAGTCGAGGGACACTTGGGTTGCTTCCACTTCTTGGCTATAGTGAATAATGCTGCAATGAACATAGGGGTGCATAAGCCTCTTCGGATTGTTGATTTCAGGTTCGTTGGATAGATTCCCAGTAGTGGGATAGCTGGATCATAGGGCATCTCTATTTTTAATTCTTTGAGGAGTCTCCATACCGTTTTCCATAGAAGCTGCACCAGTTTGCATTCCCACCAGCTGTGTATGAGGGTTCCCTTTTCTCCACATCCTCTCCAACATTTGTTGTTTTTCGTGATTTTATTTTTAAGAAACAAAAGCCTCATAAAGTTTTTCTTGTTCCTCCTTCCTTAACTGCCTGAAAGAATTCAGATTAGGGGCTGGCCCCATGGCTTAGCGGTTAAGTGTGCGCGCTCCGCTGCTGGCGGCCCGGGTGCGCACCGACGCACCGCTTCTCCGGCCATGCTGAGGCCACGTCCCACATACAGCAACTAGAAGGATGTGCAGCTATGACATACAACTATCTACTGGGGCTTTGAGCGGGGGTGGGAAGAGTAAGAATTCAGATCAAAACACCTGTCTCAGGAAGCGAGCTATCACCTTAGCATCACATGAACTAGATGGTAGATGGAGAGGACTTAGAAAAGCCTGTTTGTTGGGCCCCTCTGTGTTTTTCTGTTTCTGTGTGGCCAAACAAACATTTGTTTTCAAATCATTTGCTCCTTTTCACCTGCCTGTGAATTGCCTTCTTCCCTTTGAAGTCCCTGACTCTCCCCACCCCCAACACCTTCTCTTGTCTTTAGCTTGGGCCAGGCTTGGGCTTTGTCTGGCTGGGGAGGAGGGAGTCAGGGCATCCTTCTTGCCCTTAGAGCTTGGGGCCCAGGAGCATGGTGGAGTCAGAGAGGGAAACTGGTTTAGGGAGGAAGATGTTCAGCATCTACGGGGCTCCAGGCTGTGGCAGGCACTGGGGTTAGAGACTGTGGTAGGCAGAGTAATAGCCGCCGAAGATGTCTGCGTCCCAATCCCTGGAAACTGAATGTTAGGTTATGTGGCAAAGGGGAATTAAGGATGCAGATGGAATTAAGGTTGCTCGTCAGCTGACCTTAACACAGGGAGATGATCCTGGGTCATCTGGGTGGGCCCAATGTAATCACAAGGGTAAAAGTGGGAGAGGGAGGCGGAAGTTAGAGGTCAATGTGGTGCAATGGGAGGACTTGACCTGACATTGTTGGCTTTAAAGATGGAAGGAGGGGCCCCAAGCCAAGGAATGTGGGTGGCCTCTAGAAGCTGGACAAAGCAAAGAAATGAAAAAAACAACAAGAAGAAGAAAACAAAAAGAAAAAAAGCAGCAGCAAGGAAACGGATTTTTGCCCCAGAGCCTCCAGAAAGGAACGCAGCCCTGCTGACACCTTGATTTTAGCCCAGAGAGACCCACGTTGGATTTCTAACCTACAAAACCGTGAGATACTAAATCTGTGTTGTTTTAAGCCACAAAATTTGTGAGAATTTACAGAAGCAATAGAAAACCAGTAAGGAGCTGAACCAGCTCTAAGATGGTCTCTGTCCTCAGCAAGTATGCATGTCTCTAGGGCAAGATCTTCAGGACAACTGACCCCTGGGCAGTTACAGTGCCAGGGGTGGAGGGGACAGTGGGGGCTGCTGAACCCAGCCCGGAGTTCAGACACAATCCCTCGGGTGGGGTCTCAGGGACCCTGCCCAAGTCTCGCCCTGGAGGCCGGAGTGAAATCTGTGGACTCCAGCCTGCCCCATGAGCCCTGCTTTGCTCCACCGAGAATCTCAGAGCCCTCTCCACAAATTTGTCTCAAGTGAAGTGCTTTGGTTGCAAATGTCAGAAAACACCTCAGGCTACCAAAAAAGGACTTTCTTGGGAGAATATGGGGGTCTCACAGGACAGACAGAATTGCTGAGGAACCAGACTGCAGAGCAGACAGTGACCGGGAGCAGAAACAGGACAGCCTTTCCAGGGCTCTGGCTCAGGGCTGACCAGCGCTGGCCGATTTAGGGCTTTGTGTCACTCATGTCACAAGTCAGATTCCTGGGAGGGAGAGGCTGATGGGCTAACCTGAGTAGAGGGCAGTGACCCCTCCAGAATCTCCGTGTCAAAGGAGCACAGGGAGGGGGTGCAATCTGATTGGGGATGCTTGTCCTGGAGCTGCATCTGCCCGACCAGGGTATGTTTGACATTAGGGTGTATGCTTGTTTGGGGCGGCTTGGGAAGCTGAAGGAGATTATTGAGGGCTCTAACTTGACCCCTTGGTGTAATCAGCAGAAGGAGGAGGCTTTGGTGCCAAGTGGGCAAAAATGGCAAGCATCTACCCCTCCATCGGCTCTGTTCCCCTCCCAGCTGCTGTTTCTGCTTCCAATGCCCCCCATCCCTTTCCTGCCCTGGGCTCCATCCATTTACCTGAGCTGGCCCTGCATCTGTCGCCCCCAGGCATGACGTTACAGCTCACCCTCGGGAAAAGTTGGCCATCAGTCTGGTGTTCAAGGCCCAAGATGATTTCCCCAGCCTCACAGGGCTTCTGCCCCTTCAACAACCTGCCGCTGCCCATTCCCCACTAAACTTTTATCCCACTCTGCCTTTTGCTGCCTGTTGAAATCCAACTCAGCCTTAGTTGTCTCACCTCCTCCTCCAAGGTGGGACACCGGGGAAAGATAGCAGCACCTGAATCAAGACACGGGGTTCTGGACCCAGTCTTGCTCCTGAGTTGCTACGTGACCTTGTGCAAGTTCCTCTCCATTTCTGGGCCTCAGTTTCCCCATCTGTAAAATAGGACAATAATCCCCACCCTGCCTCCCTCCTTGTTAGTATAAGGATGGAGTGAGCTGGGCGGGGAAAGCTCTGTGAGGCTGTGACAGCTCATTGTCCTCTAATACTTCTCCCACCCTAGGCCGAGGCCCTTGTGATAGCAGGAGCTTAGGAAATCTGGGCTGAACCGAAAGGGAAATCCAGTTTAGCAAGACCTTTGAGTGCAGAGGCCCTGGCACCACCCATGACTCAGCAGGGCTGGGCTTTTTGGAGAAAAGTGCTAGAAAGTCAGGCATCCCGTTTCCTTATAGGAACAACCTCAGATGTGGAGGCCACTTGAGAGAGGAGGCCTAGAGGCCTCTAACCAGGGTTGGGAGCGGGGGACCTGTATCGGGGCAGGGGCTGGATTCGAGTCCATCTGTGAGCTGGCAGACTTTGGACAAGTCATTTCATCTATCTGAACCTCAGTTTCTTCCTGTGTGAGATAAGGCTTGCCTGCGTGAAATAAGGTCACAGAGAACGTGCCGCGTTCTCTTTCCTCTCCCTGCTTTCTTATTTCTTCACTTCTCCTGTCAACTCCCTGCGGTCCATCTTGGCTCACAGGAAGTCACATGCTGTGAACCTGAGCTCTCAGAAGCCCCCAGCACTCCCTCTGCCTGTGCCTGCTGTTCCCCCACTAGTGTTCTCTCCCTTCGGGCTGAGCATGGCACTGCACGCTGATCCTTGAGTTTTACATTTTTAAAATTCTATTTATCCTTTCTCATAGCAGAAGTACAGGTGGAGGAGGGACGGGGCAAGGACATTAAAAGGAGAAACAGGGCTTCCTCAGGTCCTACCTCCCAGCTCCTGATGGACAAGAGTGCTGAAGAATTGCCCAAGGACGTTCCCTTGGCTATGAGGACACTTGCTCAGGGCCCCACCAGTGGCTAAATAGAAGCCAAATCAGCATTATTTGCATACACTCCAATGATCGATACCTGTCAGTGGCTTCTTTCCTGGTGCTAATGACAGGGCCTGGGAAGAGGTGCCAGCATCACTCCTTCTGTCTCCCAACATGGACTGAGCAACTACTCTTGCTCAACCGCCTACTAGCTATGTGGCCCTGGGCAAGTTTCTTAGCCTCTCTATCCCACCACATTCTTATCTATAAAATGGGCACAACTATATTGAGCCCTCATAGGGTCCAGGTGAGGAATACCTGAGTTAACAAGTGTAATGTGCTTAGGTCATTTCCTAACAGATAGTAAGCACTTATTTGTTATTGTCATTATCATCATCATCATCATCATCATCATTTTTGTGTTCTGCCAGGCCTGTGCAGGGTACTGGTGACACAGAGATGAATCAGCCTTAGTTCCTGCCTTGGCTAGGTTCATGATCTAGTGGAGGAGACACACCCTGGGTGTGTCCGATCCTCTGCTGAGCCCTGGGCACAGATCTGAAGGTGAATAGGAATGGTGGTCCCTGGGTTTGTGCAGCAAGGCGGCCTACCTTGAGGAAGAAGAGTCTGGTACAAGGTAGAGTTGACTAAGGCTCAGGAGTGTGATGTGCCAGGGGATGGGTGGGAGCACCCTCTGGGCCTCCCTCACATCTCATTTTTCTTCTTCTTTTTTTTTTTTTTTGGTGAGGAAGAGTGGCCCTGAGCTAATATCTGTTGCCAACCTTCCTCTTTTTGCTTGAGGAAGATTGTTGCTGAGCTAACATCTGTGCCAATCTTCCTCTATTTTGTACATGGGACAGTGCCATAGCATGGCTTGATGAGTGGCGTGTATGTCCGCACCTGGGATCCAAACCTGTGAACCCCAGGCCGCTGAAGAGGAACGCACCAACTTAACCATTACACCACCAGGCCAGCCCCTCTCATTCTTCTTCAGAGGTGCTTCCTGCCAACTATTTCCCATGTGGGCCATGGCCCCTTGCTTCTGCGCCTCTGCACATTGTTCCCTCTGGCCCTTCCAAACTCATCCCCAGCATCCCCCACTTCAGGAACTTTCCCTAGCTGACCTTGGTCTGATTTGGCCTCTGGGCTGCCACAATCCCCTGGTCTACCTGGAAATTCCTTGAGGACAGGGCTACAAATTGTTCATCACTGTATCCTCAGTGGTAGCACAAAGTGGATGCTCAATTAATGTATGAATGAGGAAGAGGGAAGGTGTATCATTTGTGTTTGGCTGCAAATGCCAAAAATCCTGACTATAGAGGCTTAAACAAAATGGGGTTTATTTTTCTCAAATAAGGAAAAAGGAGGCACCTGCTGGCAATGACTCAGCAGCTCAACGACATGTCTGCATTTGCTTTGGCTTTTCCTAATGGTCACAAGATCGTCATTGTAGCTCTTGCCATCACATTCATGTTCCAGGAAGGAAGGAGAGGGGAGACAAAGCACCAGCACTGTTGGCCTCCTTTGTCAGGAGAAGTAAAACCCTTCTCCCCAGCTGACTTCCTCACTTCTCATTGGCCGAAACTGGGTCACATGGCCACCCCCAGCTATAAGGGAGACTGGGAAAACAAGTGTCTAACCTGATGCTGGAAGAACAAAATCACAGTTTTGTTAGCAAGAAAGAAAGTCGGGGTGGTAGGGGAAGAGGGTTAAGGGAGTGGGGGTGAGGAGGGTGGCTATTGGCTAGACAATTAGCATAGGGCTTCCTGAAGGAGGGGGAATTTGAGCTGTGCCTGGAAGGCCATATAGGGAAGAATGGGCTAGGTGGAAGTCTGGAAGGCTGAAAACGCTGTGTGTGACCGGGGACTGCAACGTGATGGAGACAGCCGGAGCAGGACAGGTGAATGTTTGCTGTATTTGGCATCAGCCAGCAGCTCTGTTTCCCCCATATGGCTCTAAATTTCTTCCTATGCTCCATCTGAAATTCCACCATTAAAGATGATCTCAGCCAGTGAACATGTGCTGGACACCTGCTGTGTACAGAGTCCTTTTCAAAATATAGATGTGCCCTGGCGGCTTTTGGTTACCAAGTCATTCATACCTGAATATCAATTAGTTTTATTGGCTAGTGACTCTCTAATGCTTAGCTGAATTCTGCCCTGAGAAATGGGAATTTTTATTCTAGAATGAGATAATGGAGCCTGGGAGCTAGGAGAAGGGGGGTGAGTGGGGCTGGGGATGGACACTGAGTGTCCCAGGGTAACTGGAGGTCTGGAGAAGAGGGAACCGACGTTCATTGAGCCCTGCTGAGGCCAGGACTGGCCAACCTTCCTCCCTCAGGCACTGCCAGCGCCAGTTCACAATCGAGGTAACCAGAGCTTAGAGAAGGGGACTGCCCTGCCCTAGGTCATCCCACACACAAGCGACAGGAGTGGGGCTGGACGCTGGTCAGTCTGCTACTGCCTTGTTGCTGCCCCCGGGTAATAACGATCATTGTTTCAGCTGACAATTATTTAACACTTGCTCTATACCAAGCATTGTTCTAAGTGCCTCACATGTTTTAATGCATGCCATTTTCACAGCAATACTACGAGGTAAGCACTATTCTTGTTCCCATTTTACAGATGAGGAACCTGAGGCACAGCAGGAGGTTAAATAATGTGTCCAAACTCTCACAGCTAGAAGTGTCAACAGGATTCAAACCCAGCTTGTCTGGCTTTGAGGCTCAGGGAAGGTCATGGCCTTGTCAAGGTCTTGTGGTAGATTAAGTATAGATTCTCTGGACCTGTAGTTCTCAAGTCCCCTTCCCCAGGGGACATTTGGTAATGTCTGGAGAAATTTTTGATTGTCACATCTAGTGGGGAGGCTGCTAAACACCTTACAATGCACACACGGCAGAGAACCATCCAGTCCCAAATGTCAGGAGAGTTGAGGAGGAGAACCCTGGTCTGAACTAGTCAGAGACCAGTGAGTCTACCTCCTCTCAGCGGTGAGGACTTAGAGCTGGGAGGAGAAGAAACAGGGCAGATGTCAGAGTGAAGCCTGTACAACTTGGCTAAGCTGCTATAACAAAGAGACAAAAACACGGGGCTCAAGTTAGAGAGGGGCGTGTTTCCTGTGCAGGAGCTGACCAGAGCCAGGTCCAGGCGGGCAGGTGGCTCTGTGCATGAGGGCTTGCGGGGCCTGTTCCTTCTGCCTGTTGCTCAGGGATTCCCCGGGGTGTTGGCTTGGTTACATGATGGAGCTTGGTTCACCACCCCCGTGTCTGCATTCTATCATATGAAAAGCAGCAAAGAGACAGTAGAAATCAAACAGAAGTTGATTTGCCCAGAGCTGGAACCAGGTTGTACCACTTGTGAGAGACGCTTGTTAAATCTTTAGGAATTCTTGGAGCCAGTTGTTAAATACAACAATTATTAAAGTAAATTAAATTAACTTACAATTAAATAAACTTTATTAAAAACAAAGTTGATAATTACTCAAAACGTTTCACTTCCTCATTTATTTCGCTACACTCTGCTATCACCTAGGCATTGAGACTCATCTGTTGCATCTGTGTGGTGGAAGCACTGCACAACTCTGTGAGCTGCTGCGTGGCTCTTCCCCGCTCCGCGCTCACTGACACCATGTTGGTAGCTTGAAATCAGTCACGGTGGGAATATTGACACCACAGAAATCAGTAAACTCTACAAATCAGAGCTTGGTGGTTTGCTATGTTGACTGTCTAAATTTAAGAAGGTCACCAAGAAAATGTTAATGATGCAGATTAAACCTAAAACTGCATTCTAACTGTAGCCATTACACTGTACAAAAATTGAGAAAATATTCTTCTAGAATTTTAAAATATTTTTCGATACAGCAAAGAAGTTGCTCACATCACTGACAAACTATGACAACGAATGCCTTTACTGATTCCCTTTCATCTTACTCGTTATCATGAAAGAAAATATCAGCCAACACTCACGTCAGAAGTACTCTCATTCATCAATGATGTGAGCAACTTTTTTGCTGAATTTGGTAGTTATCAAGCATTTATTTTTAGTCTGGTTTTGTGACACTATTGTTGGCAATAGATTTATATAAACTGATAGTGGATTTTGCGGGAAATTCCAAGTCACACTAAAGTCATAGGTGTGTGGAATTAGCAATAAAGAGTACTGTATATTTTATTCTTTGTAAACTGTGTGCTATACATTCTTTACATCGGTAAAATTTATAACAAACATATGTATGTATATATATTTTTCCTCCAAAGAGCCATTGAACGTCTATCAGCAGCCCCCCCTACACACCCCATCCACTCACATCCCATTGGCAGAAATGACATCACATGGCCACACCTCACTTCAAAGGATGCTGGGAAGTATAGTCTTGATCTGGGGGACCATGTGCCCCTTTGGGGGGCAGCCCCACCCTGGCAACTCCGTGTATTTTCCCCAGGGAAGAGTGCTAGCTCCCTGAGGTTAGCCATTTGGATTTTCCAAGCCCACCATTTATGGTTTTCTTGTGGCCTCGCCTGGAGGCCCGCCTCTAGAGTTCCCTCTAGCTCCCACTCAGAATTTCTGGAAAGCACAGAGGATGGTGTCCTGAAGGGATAGATTCCCATACCTCCCGCAGCACCTTCCAGTGCATGCTTCCTGCCCTCGCCTTTACTGCGTGCATCCATAATCCCAACAGCCGGTTCCAGCAGGGACTTTGAGCAGTGGTGTGCCCCAGACCAGCATTTCGGAGGGCATTAAATAGAACACGGGTTCCAGAGTCCCAACTCGTACAAGTCACTTCATCTCTTCAAGCCTCAGTTTCCTTCTCTGTAAAATGAGGATAATAAAACTTACCTTGCAGGGTTATTGGAAGGGTCAAATGCAATAATCTTTTGGGAAGTTTTGCTGTCTAGAAACTACAAATCACGTTTGAGGAGTAATTAATCCCAATTCCTACCTGATTGGTTTGTGATCAGGCTCAGATGGAATTATGGACACATAGCCCTTTGTAAAACTGTTAAACACTATACTGATAAAAGGTGGCGGGCCACCCCGTGGCTTAGCGGTTAAGTGCACGTGCTCCGCTACTGGCGGCCCAGGTTCGGATCCCTGGCGTGCACCGATGCACCGCTTCTCCGGCCAGGCTGAGGCCACGTCCCACGTACAGCAACTAGAAGGATGTGCAACTATGACATACAACTATCTACTGGGGCTTTGGGGGAAAAAAAAAGAGGAGGATTGGCAATAGATGTTAGCTCAGAGCCAGTCTTCCTCAGCAAAAAGAGGAGGATTAGCACGGATGTTAGCTCAGGGCTGATCTTCCTCACAAAAAAAAAAAACCACACACACACACACAAAAAGATGGCATATTACATTTTTAAGTAATGAAAAATTATTGGTTGTTTTATTTTAGCAAAAGCAATACAGTTAAAAATTTAGAAAACATAAAGTAAAAATAAAAAAATAAAAATACTCATAATACCACCACCTGGAGATAACCACTCTTTATATTTTGGTGTAGCTCCAACTTACGGTCATGTTTGTTTTATTTGGGCCCCCACCTACGCTCTCCAACTCCCCAACAAGATTATGTTGAAGCAAGTCCCAGACATCATATAATTTTATCTTAAATATTTCAGTATTTATCTCTAAATTTAAGGATACTTTAAATAAATATAACCTCAATATAAATATCACACCTAAAAAATAAATACTCTGGTGGAGGATGTTGATAATAAGGGAGGCTATGCATGTTTGGGGGTAGGGGGTATGGGAAATCTCTGTACCTTCCACTAAATTTTGCTGTGAATCTAAAACTGCTCTAAAAACTTAAGTCTATTTTTTTAAAAAAGTCCTTAATATTATCAAAACATGATCATTATCAAATTTCCCTAATTGTGTGTTTCTTTTTTTTATAAATCTTTATAAGCCTTTTTCTTATTTATTTGCCAAGCTCTTTATATATTAAGGATATTAACTAAGGTGATATTAATTATTTACTATTGTTATTCCTCCAGAGAAGGCCATGGAGACTTCAGGATCCTCCTCCCAGACTCGAGACCACAGTCAAGTCCACGGAGAAACAGAGGATCTAGACTGTATGTTTGCCTTCTCTGAACCTCCAGGCATAGCCACATGGGAGGTGAAGTCCAGCAGTGGGTGGAACAGAAGACCCAGCTCAGCTCATGTGACACAATGGCTCAAGTCATAGTTGAAACCTCTAGGGAAGTAGTGATTTTACACGCGCGCGCGCACACACACACACACACACTCACATGTATGTGCCTGGTCAGCCTGTCCCCCAGCACTTTCTATCTGTGGGGACCCTCAGTTATTTTCCAAATCTCGAGAAGGCTATGGGGCTTGGGCTGGCACTAGGGAGAGTCCCCAGAAGGTGGGAAGTGTCCTGCATGACCCCAGAATGGGGGATGGGAAGGTTTAGGGCTTGAACAGGTCCCGCCTGCCCTGTAATTTACAGAGAATCCTAAGTTGGCGACTACTCTACACAGTCTAGTAGTCTCTGGGCAGGATGAAGGGCTCAGAAGCCCCTCTGTGGGCTTCATACGCAGAGAAATTCCTGCCTTGGGCCTTTCTAGAGCTCCTGGGGCCTCTGAGAGCCCTGGTTTCCTGTACCTTCCATTGGCCTGAGGTGTTTGGGAAGAGTATCCCAGAAAATCCAGCCACTTCTGGCCCCCCAAGTCCAAGTAGACCCTTGAGGAGGCCTCAGTGGTCTCTCGGGTGGAAGGGAGGGAAGCACTCATCCTTGCCTATGTGTGATTCCCAGATGGAGAGACGGATTTCCACAAGCAGGATGGGGAGGCCGGACTCTTTTCTCAAGGACCATATAAGAGAGACAAGTCTTCTTCTGCCTCCTCTTCATCCTCCTCCTCCTCTTCTTCCTTGTCATCCTCCTCTGCCTCAGGTATAGCAAATATTTTTTAAAAAGTCTATATATCTCACAATATTATTGAAGAAAAGCATTTATATGGAAAAACAGTCCCCCATGTCTCCCACCTTGATACTTCAATTCTATTTTTCCATATTCCCTTCCAGAGCCCGCCTATCTGTACACATAACTTGTACACAGTTATAACTGACCATATAGACAATTTTGTCCTCTGTTTAAAACTTTTTGCTATCTTATCTTAAGCATTTGCCGTGTTATTCTGTAATATCTTCATAGCTATTTTTCATGCTTGCCAAATAGCCCCTCGAGTGGCTGCATCTCCTGTAAAGTAACATTTAGGTCCATCAGGGACATTCTGGTGCCGGAGTCAGTGCATCTGTCTGTTCAACTAGCCTGCCTAGGTTTAAATCCCTTGGCCACTAACTAGCTATGTGTTTTTGGGTAGATTGCTAAACCCTGTATGCCTTGGGGTCCTG
This sequence comes from Ceratotherium simum simum, assembly GCF_057802395.1. Lineage (NCBI taxonomy): Eukaryota > Metazoa > Chordata > Mammalia > Perissodactyla > Rhinocerotidae > Ceratotherium > Ceratotherium simum. The sequence goes on along the minus strand of NC_141904.1, from coordinate 86,239,317 downwards.
ATCTATAAGATGGGCTGATAGCAAGAGTTATTACCTCATGGTATTACTGTAAGGACTACGTTGTTTACGCGTGTAAAGTCTTAGCACCTAGCACAAATAACTGTTATTGCTAAGATCCCCCCACCTCGCCACCAGTGCATCATGTTCATGAGCATCCTTGCTCAAAAGCTTTTACTTTCTGAATTTTTCACATAAATTATGTCCTAAGTATCAATTCCCCACAAGTACTTTAGTGGGTATAGAGGCATGAACATCTCTGATGGGTGTAGATTACAAATTGCCACATTATTCTCTGATAAAAATCAGAATGTTCTTTCATTTTTATTCTTTTAATTCAAAATGTAAGGCTGAATTCATAGCAGCAGCAGCAACTGCATTTATTGAGCACTTGCTGTGTACCAGGTGCTGTCCCAAGCACTTTACGTGTCATCACTCAGTTAATTCTCATAGCAACCACTGAGGAAGATACTCTTATTATTCCCATTTTACGGGTGACGAAACTGAGGCACAGATAGGCTAACTGACCTGCTGTAAGAGGGCTCAGTGACCAACCTGGGATTCCCTGGAGGTCTTCCTTGGACTGGGGAGTCTGAGGGGTGGGCTCTGGTCTACTCCTCCTCCATCGGAGCTCATGCACTATGATATGTTTTACATAGTGGACTTGGGCCTGAGATTTTATTTGATGAAAGAGATCTTGGGCTAAAAAAAAAAAAAAATGCTTGCAAAGCCCTGGCCTCATGTCTTCATGTTGCAAATAATGAGACTAAGGCTAAAGGCCACAAAATCCATGCTCACTTCAGCAGACAGAGGAGGGAGAGTGGTTGGTGCGTCCAGTGGGTTTGTTTGTAGCCAGTCTCCTCATGGGACTGGAAAGGAAGCGGCCGCCCTTATTAACAAGTATACAAACACACCCCCTATGAGGATTAGCTCTGGAAGAGGAGCTTCCAGGTGCAGGGGCTCTTGCCTGTCCCTTTGCTTCTCCTCCCTGGGTGGGAGGGGACATTCTGTCTTCTGATTCTGGTTGACCCTCAGGGCGTGCTGCTCCCCCACAAAAGTTCTCCTCCAAGAGTGGCCATAAGCCCCTTCCCTCTGGGCTCTACAGCACACGTGGGGCTGACTGTAGTTAGGAAACCAGACAGTAAGAAAAAGCATGAGGGAAATAAACACAGAAGCATAGAGAGACACCGATACTCAGGACCCTGGTCTCTGATCCTACCGTGGCTGGCCTGCTGCTAGAATTACCTGCCTGTTCTTCAGGCTCAGATGCTGACCATTAGCTCTCAAGGCCCCAAGGCTGGTTGGGTACCTCCCTGCAGCCCCCAGGCTTCCTCCACATGCTGGACCCTGACTCATAGTCTGGCATCCAGCACCACTCTCCCTGCATATCATTTTGTTCTTAGTGTATCTTGTTATTTTTTAATTAAAACTTTTTTATTATGAAAGATTACACATAGGCAAGTTGTAGAAAATGTGGAGCATAGAAAGAAGTAGAAAGAAGGAAAAAATCTCCTTTGCCACCCAAAGATAACCACCAAACACATATTAATGTATTTCCTTACATTTATTCAATAAATATTTATTGAGCACCAACTATATGCCAGACTCTGTGTTGGATACTGGGGATGCTGATAACAAAGAGTGACTCTTTCTGTCAGGGTTAATTTTTTAAATAATTGAATTAGAGGCCACATACAAAAAATGTCCTCATTTTAAACAGTATATAATTCTATAATACCTCTTATAAAAATTATATATTATGAACATTTCATACTGAAAGCTAAAATAATCTTCGTTCACATGTTGTTGGAGGTTGTCTCTGGCTGATAGAATTTGGAGAAATTGTTGCTTTCTGAATTGTTTGATATTTTGCAAAATGCAATGAAAAAGCATTTTTTTTGGCATTAATATTTGTAAAAGACAAAAAATAAGAAAATAGAAACCACCCAAAATCCTATCTCCTGAGATAAATACCGCTGTTATCTTGATATACTTCCTGATCCCTCTTTTTCCGTATCTAGCTGAGATCACATACTCACTGATTTTAAGCACAGTTAATCTGGTTTCCTGGAACTTTAAAATTTATCCATGATTGAGTAGGAGGTCCCCAAATACACAGAGGGACATCAGCACTGTTGGGGCCATCTTGGTCACCTGAGGTAATGGAGTCCTCTGGACCTGGGGCCAGAAACTCCTAGGCTTGAATTCCTGGAATGCTGACAGGTCTAAGAGTACAAACAACATGGTCATTCTTCAAGTCTTGGTCAAGCTCCCGCTCTAGGCTGGGCACCCTTGGGAGAGTGAGGGCCCAGGCCTTGCCCTTTGGGAGCTCGAGATGGTTCAAGAGACAAGCACCATGACCTCTGACTGACCCTCATGCCCACTGTGTCAAGCACACAGTTGATGCCATAGAAACCCCAGAGGAGGGAAAGCAAGGTCAGTGTGAGCTGGGGCTGTTGGAAAAGCCTTTCTACAGGAGATGTGACATCAGCTTAACCTTCAGGATAAGGGAGACCAATGGGAAAGGCATTCAAGGTGGGAAACAACAGGAGCAAACACAGAGTCAGCACAGCATTGTGGGATACAGAGATGACACAGCCCTGCACTGGGTAGGAGGAAACCACCTCAGAAATAAGATACCTCGCATGACCTTGTCTCACCTTCATGAAAGCCTTATGAAAGAACAGCCACAGGAATATTGAGTGATTTGTCCAAGGTCACGTAGAGAGTTCTCGGCAGATCTCTTATCCTTCAACCCCCAAAGCAGAGCTCTTTGCCCCAGACCACACTCCTCACATCTTCTGAATTCTGAGAATGAACACCAGAATGAGTGTATTACAGGCTCGTTCCAGGCTGAGGTTCTCCTACAGCTTGTGTTGGTTCCCTGCAGAGAGCAGTGATGAGGACCTGCACCCCAGAGTAACTGGAAAACGTGAGCAGAGCTGGGGCGCTCACACCCCCACAGGGACGGCTCACCATAGGCAGTAGGTCTTACCATCTCCCCTTTGCCCCTGTGTCCCACTGTTGAGTTTCTCAACGGGACCAAGCACGTCTGTGTGAAGATGTTCCTTGCAGCTTTGTTTACGGTAGGGCAACAACAGGAAAGAACCTCATGGCCAACAGCAGCAAAAGAGATCAGTGATGCTACACCCTGTCCTAGGGGGAGCTCTGTTCTTCACACATCTCTGAAGTGAAAAAGAAAGACGTCAGGTCATATAATTAGTTTGATCTCATATACACTTTGTAAAAATTCACACATATGTGGTTATAAACAAGACTGGAAGGAAAAATATCAAAATGTTAATAGTGGTTCTCTCTGGATAGTTAAATTATGGGTGATTTTTATTTTCCCTTTTTTGAACTATCTTATACTATAAATATTTTACAATGAGCACGTGTTGTTTTCTTTTTGGTGAGGAAGATTGGCCCTGAGCTAACATCTGTTGCCAATCTTCCTCTTTTTGCTGAAAAATATCAAAATATTAATAGTGCTTATCTCTGGATAGTTAAATTATGGGTGATTTTTATTTTCTCTTTTTTGAACTATCTTATACTCTAAATATTTTATAATGAGCATGTTTTGTTTTGTTTTTGCTGAGGAAGATTGGCCCTGAGCTAACATCCATGCCCATCTTCCTCTATTTTATATGTGGGACACCTGCCACAGCATGGCTTGATAAGTGGTGCGTAGGTCTGTGCCTGGGATCCGAACCTGCGAACCTCAGGCCACCCAAGCGGAGTATGCGAACTTAACCACTATGCCATGGGGCCAGCCCCACAATGAGCATGTTTTAGTTTTACAACCAGAAGAAAATTTTTGCAAAAAAATGATGATAAATTTCAGCCCAAATGGATCATGGAAAAAAAAGAGCATAGGAGAAAGAGCCTAGATTAATGCCCAGTACAGACCCTGGCACACATGAGGTATTTAATAAATGCTGCCCATGAGGCTGGAGTTGAGCTCTGGGCTCTATTTCTGGGGATAAAAGTGACTAGGAATGCAGGCTTTGGCAACAGACCTGGATTTGAGCCCTGGAGTTGCCACTTGCTGGCTGTGTGACCTTCAGGGAATGATTTAACTTTGTGAGCCTCAGTTTCCTTATCTGTGAAATGGGAGAGGAAGAGGTACTAATATCTTCTTCATGGGAATTCCATGAAGATTAAATGAAATATTAAATACAAATTACTTCGCACAGTGTTGGCACATAGAAAGTGCTCAATAAATAGCAACTATTATTATTGACTTTGAACTAGGCCCAGGTCCTCTCAGGCCCCAAATTCTTTTTTTTTTTAATTAATTAATTTTTTTATTGCAGTAATATAGGTTTGTCCAATTCTTTCTTAGTAAACTGAACGTCGTGGTCACCCTTGGGTGTGCTGGGGGAGTAAGAGACAGAGTAAAGGCAAAGCATTTGTAAGACTGTCTTGCCTCTTGAAGACTGCCCACCTCACCCCAGCACAAGGACTGTGTTAGGTCTTGTAACACTTCAGACACGTGGAGATGACAGCTGTGGCTGGGAGACCTGACTAACAAGGGTTGTCTCTACCCAGGTGCTGAGCATGGGGAGCCTGATGTTTTGAAGGATGAGCTTCAACTCTATGGAGGTAATTGGCTATCTAGTGACTTGGGAGAAAACAGAATTAGAAGAAGGAGATGAGGGCTTAGGGCTTTGTTGGGCAGAAATGAGGTCATGAGGGTGTTTCATGCGCTGGGCAAATATAGGAGATGTGGCAAGGTGTGTGGTTACAACATTGGCAGATGGGGATGGGGGCAAGTATTTCTACCATAGTGAGACTGTCCTGTTCTCTTCCAAGCTATAACCTTGACTTGTGGGGTGACCTTAACCCCTAACCTAATATTTCTGGCCATCATCTTCCCAACCAGCAAAATGGGACACAATCAGTACTCGCTGTCCTAGAATTCTGGGCTGTTTAAGCATGCAAGGGAAAATTAAAGACCTGATCTCGACAAAGCTCATGTAATGCAATAATTGCCTCCCAACACCGTGATTATGACAGCAGGAGACATAAACGTTATGGCACTGGGTTTGGTAGCACCGTGATGAAATGGGGAATTTGTAGGAACGAACTATTTTGCCTGACCAGTGCACACTGCCAGATAAGAAAACCTGTTCAACTTTGTTTAATCCAACATTTCTATAATCTACTTGCTCTCCTAATGCCTGATAATAACCTAAAGGAAACAATGGGAAACACTTATGTGTACATTCAAAGAAAAGGAAGTGAAATATTTTGATGTTCTGCATCAAGATATTACCCCTGGCTGCCTCTGGGTGGTAGCATTGTGGATAATCTTTATACTGTTTTATTTGCCTATCTGAATTTTCTGATTTTCTTACTTTTTTTTTTTTTTTTTTTTTACAAAAACAAGTATTACTTGGTTTAGAAAAATGTTTTCAATTACTCAAGGAGTGTAAGAATGTTTCACTGGGTGTAAAATGAGAGAGAGAAACTGTCACATTTATGTATATTTAAAAATGTTTTTTTATCATAAAAGTAATTCATATTCACTGTAGAAAACATAGATATTGTCACTTATTTGTGAATCACTTCCCCCCACCCCAAGACATTGGAGGACTTAGTAAACTATACTGTTGGAGTCTCGTTTCCTGCCATTCTTGGTATATCCCCTGTGCTCTCAGTACTGGTCACTCTGGTCACTTGTAGATGGTGTTTCCTGTTTGCACATCAGCCCTAAAGACAGTTCAGCACGCTGTTTATTGCTGTGTGCCGAGGGCCCCCTTCTGGTGTTTGTGTGTGGGACTGACCTGAAGGACAGGAAGTGTACAGGAATGGGGGCTCCTGGTAGTGGTAGTGGTGGGATTACAAGGGGTCCTGGCTGCTCTTGAGGGGAAGGAGGTAACAGACTAGGAGAGAGGTCACCAGGAACTAGAATAGGCACCAAGAACTGGAGGGTGAATTGGGTGGGAGGGCCACCCCAAACCCAATGAATGAGGAGGCAGCAGGTATACAGGGTTCAACTCACCCTTGGGGCAGCCTAGACAAGGGGCTTGACACTCAGGGTTGGGGGGTCGGAGTTCCCAGTGTACAACCCAGCCTGGCTCCCTCATGCTCAGGGCCTGGTGGGGCACATGGCTAGGTATCATTACCTGCATCTGGATAGGCATGAACATGCAAACTGGTGGCCCATGTGTGTGTAGATATGTTGTATCTGGCGCACAGAGTGTTTTATTATTATCATTATTAATAATATATTTGATCAATTCTGTAACTCACACTTTTTCACATTTGGACATCCCTAAAATCAGGATTCATCTTAAAATCACTGGCAACTTACAATAATTGACAGTAGTTATCCTTACATAGTAGCACATAAAATAATGTCAGTCTCACAAACGATGACATCTTTGATTTGATAGAATGTAAGTGTTGCCAACTTTTTTATAATCAAGAAGTTTATGTAAAAACCTAGATTTCTGGCTTCTCATGGGAAATTGGAAGCCCTGTAACATTGAGCAGGCATTCCTACAGCAGCTTTCAGCAACTGGTAGGTGGTGGCCCCTTTAGAAGCAAGAGGAACCTTCCAGTTTGCTCCAGGTCCTATTCGGCACACTCCAGATCAAATGGAACAAATGGAAGTTCTCTGAGTGAGATCTGACTTCCCTGCAGAGTAACTTCTCCCCACTCAGAGGGTAATGGATGTGTGATTGGTGATTTTCCTTCTGTGCAGGAGTCCCTGGAGAGGTGGTGCCCTCTGGGGAATCAGGTGAGTGTCTGGTCAGGGGAGGGGGGTTCTCAGCGCTGGTGTCGAATGAGTTCTAGACGTCATCTTTCTCCCAGAAGAGGCAGCTGCTTCAGGGTGCACGTCTGAGAGACAGGACTCCAAGTCCACTTGGGCCTCGGGCTCCGACCTGGGCTCAGCAAGCAGGTGGGGCTGGCTGTGGCATGAGGCAGAGGCCGGTGGAGATTAGAAAGGAGGTCCAGACAAGAGGCAAAGGGATTGTAAAAACTATCTATAGATAGAAAGACCCCTTGGGGGCTGGAGAATTCGACAGGGGCATTTTCAGAGGTCACCTCTGGCCTCCCCAAGGATGGCGGCACCTGCTAAGGACCCAAGCTGGTCTGGGCACTAATGCTGAGTTTCTAATTTCCAGGACTCCGAAGGAGAGGCTCTGACCCAGCAAATGGTAAATACAGAAGCTCCAAGAGGAGAGCGGGAGGTGGTCTGGATTTCAGGGGGTTGGGACGGGACAACAGACAGCCTGAGAGGGTGGGTCAGTCCCAGAAGGGATGCCATCATCAGCCAGAGTGTGACTGTGATTAGGGAAAGGGACCTCTGGGCACAGGGGAAATGGAAAAGAAGAGACTCAGGCCAGTAGAGTGAGGAGGGGGTCAGTGGGGGTCCCAAGGACAGCCACCCTCACCTTCAGAGCTTTGCCCTGACTGGTCCTGCAGTGAGCGCCCTCTGACCCAGAACAAAGAACCCAAGAGAGCCATTCTCCGTGAGGCAGGGAGGAGAAAATGCCGCCTGCTGTCCCACATCAAAGTTAAACCCTCATCTCTCTCTTGCTCCTAAGGAGAAGTGGCGGCCTCTCAGTTAAGACGACTGAATATAAAGAAAGATGGTAAGGAAACTAGTGTTGCAACGCTGCTTCCGCCCTTCTGGTCCAGATTTCTGTGGGTAGAAGGTCAGCTGGCGGCCTGGAACAACAGTAACTGTGGCCCATCTCTGTTGTGTGCCCTGCAGTTTGCAAACTCCTCAGCTTAGAATCACCTTGAGAAGGTGGTACAATGATTCCCATTCTGCAGATATGGAAACTGAGGCTCAAGGATGGAGAGGGGTCTTACAGCTAGTGAGTGGCACAACCTGGGCTTGAACCCTGGTCCTGTGCTCTTTCTGCTATGCACAGAGTCACTAGGATGATAAATGCCCTCCAGGCCCATGGCCATGATGAGGAGCTGGAAACAGGCCTGGTGAGGAAGCCGTGAGGCTGGGTTAGACTAGACTCTAGGGAAGGAGTGATGAGAATCACGGAGTTCCTCCACTCCAGTCCTGGAACTGTGGGGACCTCGGGGAGGAGGCTGAGGGTGGGAAGGGAGACCATGGTTTCTGATTTTTTTTTGGAGTTGTTGCAAAAGCCCATCTTTAGGGAGGGGGAGACCTGGGCCTGAGCCCCTGGCTCTGCCTCCGTCCAGCAGAGCATGCTGTGTAACCTTCCAAGGCTATGAAATGGGCCTTGTTGGACTAAAACCGAGATTCCCAAAGTGCAGGCCAATTCCAAGTTGCTTCAGGACATGGCATTATATCGCAAAGAGAGAAGGCGACTCCCCTTTCTACTCTCATTCTCAGAGCACGGTCTCAGCTGGGAGCCCCGTGCCTTTAATGCCACCATGACCCTTGCTCGTTGCCCTTTGGACACAGAAAGCAGCCTCTCCCTGTGTGCAGAGCCTTCCGCAGGCAGTGGGGCAGCTAGAACTTCCCCATCTTGCTTTGTATGCCTTGTGTTTGTTTTAAGATGGGGGATCCTAAGTTTCCATTTACTATTGTGACGTGAAGTTTTCTTTTAAAGTAAATTTATTTAAGGAAAAAAGGAATCTGTTCAAAGAAAAATGTTTAGTAAATATCAGTACAGATGGTCCCTGGATTAGCGTGGAATTGTGAAGGTGGTGAGCAGTGCTACGTAGAAAGGGCAAAACTCACAAAGGTGGGGTGTGGATGGCTGAAGACTGAGAAAAACCAGATGAGAATGATCCCCCAGGTCCCTCCCGGCTCAAACACGACCTTGAGTCTTTATTCTGGCCCGATCGCTTCAGCCTCCAAAACGCCCCTAGATCGCAACAGCCCCTCCACTCGCCTGGTAGAACCCTTCATTATTCTGGGTCTGTGCCTTGCTCCCACCTCCTGGCCTTGTCTCGTGCTGTGCCTCCCGTGTAACATGGCATGTAAACGCACACACATGTATACACACACACAAGCACACAACACACACACACGCACACACAGTCCTACTGCCTTGACTGCCTTTAATGCTTAGGCTTAGCTCAAACTCTGATTCTTCCATGAAGCCCTCCTGGACTGCCTCAGCCGTGGTGACTCCCAAATTTTTATGACATCTTAACAGCTGCATAAAATTTCACAGTGTGGGTACATTATGATGTTCTTGAAATTATTCCCCACTTGGTAGACATTTAGGTTGTTTCTGACTTTTTGCTCTTTTCAACTAAGCTGTCCTACCCGTCCAGTCCTCTACTTGATCATGCATTTTGTTGTTCTCTCTCTTTTTAAAAATACTTGTATTTTCTAAATATTTATTCATAAAAAAACTGGAAAAAAGATTCTGGGTGAAATTCTGTGTTAGGAATTCAATTTGCATTTCTGAAAGACTGGGTGAGGAGAGTTCTCTAATCCACCTTGCCCCCAGGCTGTCACATCTCTGAAGAGACCTAAGCCTGATGCTTCCTTAAATGTTAAGACTAGTTCTGCCTAACATACTTTTTTCCTAAAGAATAAACTGATTTCAGAGCCAAGAATGTTCTAGAAATACTCATTTTGATTTTTCTCCAGGAAAAAAACAACAAAAACAAACCCAGAAATACCCTGCTCACCTCCGTTCACTTGCCTTCCATACGCCCCTCGACAGCAGTGATATGTGGCACCCCACTACCTTTACCATTTACACAGCATGTTCCCATCCAAGACCCCTCGCTCCCGCTGGTGGGGTAGAGGTTGCTCTCCTCCATTTATCACCGAGAACACTGAGGCTCAAAGGGGTCAGGACATTTGTCCAAAGCTTTGCAGCACATCAGTGGTCAAAATCTGGACTAAATTAGGACACATTCCCTGCAGCCTCAACACCCACTCAGAGAGCCTGCCTTGTTCCAGGGAACCATCCCTGAGTTTTCCTCTCTTTTTTCTTTTTCTTTCTCTCTTCCTGAAGTCTTTTTTTGCATCTCTTCTAATCACAGCCCCTTGACTGGGTCAAGGCCCCTGTGTGCTCTCCCCTGATGACTTCCACAGTGCCTGGCAAAGTGCAGGGGCGCCTCTTTCACAAACCACTCTCAGGAATTCCTGCCCAAGGTATGGGCCCTGTCTCTCAGCTCCTCTTTTGACCTCTGTTAGCTACAAAAACCCTCCAAGCCTGCAATTCCACTTCTGGGGCATTGGGCCCACAGAAATATATGCACAAACGCGTGGAGACTCGTGTGGTGATGTTTGGTGCAGCATCGGTACTAACAGCAAAAAATAGGACACCTCTAGGTTCATCAGTGGATGAGAGTTAAATAAATTAGGGTAAGTTTATACCATGGAACACTATGTAGCCATCAAAAAGAACAGGGCAGATCTATATATGCTCTGAGATGGAAAGATGGCCCCAATCTAACAATGAGAGGAAAAAAGCAAATTATAGAGCAGCAGGTATACAAATTGGTCCTGCTTTTGTTTTTAAAAATGTGCATATATATGCCTGGAAAAGTTTTGCCAGTCACCACTCAATTTTAAAGAGTGGGATTAGGGAGGGAGAATGGGGCAATGTGAAACTTTTAAACTTGACACATTTGCACTTTTTACCTTTGCATTTAACGTTCATTCGACAAATAAAGTATTAACAAATAAAGTGTCGGGCACCTCTGCATGCCTGGTGCTGCTTTAATCACTGGGCGAAATCACCACCCACCATCCTACTGAGGGGCACAGAGAATAACACAGAAATGAAAATATAGCAAGTTGAGTGGTGATAAATGTTAGAAAAATAATAAAGTGAGATAACAGCTGGAAAGGGGTGGGGCTTGGGGTGCTATTTTAGCTGGTCAGGAGCAGCCTCTCTGAATAAAGTTCCACTTGAGCAGAGACAGGAATACTTTTGTTCCTCGTTTTGTTAATGTGGTGTATCACATTGATTGATCTGCAGATGTTGAACCATCCCTGTGTCCCTGGTATAAATCCCACTTGATCATGGTGTATGATCTTTTTAACATATTGCTGGATTCGGTTTGCCAATATTTTGTTGAAGATTTTTGCATCTGTGCTCATCAGCGATATTGGCCTGTAATTTTCCTTCTTTGTCTGGCCTTGTCTGGCTTTGGTATCAGGGTGATGTTGGCCTCATAGAATGTGTTAGGAAGTGTTCCATCTTCCTCTATTTTTTGGAGTAGTTTGAGGATAGATATTAAATCTTCTTTGAATGTTTGGTAAAACTCTCCAGAGAAGCCATCTGGTCCTGGACTTTTATTTTAGGGGAGGTTTTTGATTACTTGTGATTGGTCTGTTCATATTCTCTATTTCTTCTTGACTCAGTTTTGGGAGGTTGGATGAGTCTAAGAATTTATCCATTTCTTCTAGATTGTCCAATTTGTTGGCATATAGTTTTTCATAGTATTCTCTTATAATCCTTTGTATTTCTGTGGTATCCATCGTAATTTCTCCTCTTTCATTTCTAATTTTATCTGAGCCTTCTCTCTTTTTTTCTTAGTGAGCCTGTCTAAGGGTTTGTCAATTTTGTTTATCTTCTCAAAGAACAAGCTCTTTGTTTCATTGATCCTTTCTACTGTTTTTTTGGTTGCAATTTCATTTATTTCTGCTCTAATTTTTATTATTTCCCTCCTGCTGACTTCGGGTTTTGTTTGTTCTTCTTTTCCTAATTCTGTTAGGTGTAGTTTAAGACTGCTTACTTGGCATTTTTCTTGTTTGTTAAGGTGGGCCTGTATTGCTATGAATTTCCCTCTCAGGACTGCCTTTGCTGCATCCCATGTGAGTTGGTACAGTGTATTTTCATTCTCATTTGTCTCCAGATATTTTTTGATTTCTCCTCTAATTTCTTCAATGATCCATTTGTTGTTCAGTAGCATGTTGTTTAGTCTCCTCATCTTTTTCACTTACCCAGTGTTTTTCTTGTAGTTGATTTCTAGTTTCATAGCATTATGGTTGGAAAAGATGCTTGTTGTGATTCCAATCTTCTTAAATTTATAGAGGCTTGTCTTGTTTCACAACATATGGTCTATCCTTGAGAATGTTCCATGCATGCTTGAGAAGAATGTGTAATCTGCTGTGTTTGGATAGAGTGCTCTATATATATCTATTAAGTCCATCTGGTCTAGTTTTTCATTTAAGTCCACTATTTCCTTATTGACTTTCTGTCTGGAAGATCTATCCATTGATGTAAGTGGGGTGTTAACGTCCCCTACTATTATTGTGTTGTTGTTAATGTCTCCTTTTAGGTTTGTTAATAGTTGCTTTATGTACTTGGTGCTCCTGTGGTGGGTGCATATATATTTATAAGTGTTACGTCCTCTTGGTGGAGTGTCCTTTTTATCATTATATATTGACCCTCTTTGTCTCTCATTACTTGTTTTATCTTGAAGTCAACTTTGTCTGATATAAGTATGGCAACACCTGCTTTCTTCTGTTTGCCATTAGCTTGAAGTATCATCTTCCATCCCTTCACTCTGAGCCTGTGTTTGTCTTTAGAGCTGAGATGTGTTTCCTGGAGGCAGCATATTGTTGGGTCTTGTTTTTTAATCCATCACTCCACTCTGTGTCTTTTGATTGGAGAATTCAATCCATTTACATTTAGAGTGATTATTGATATATGAGGGCTTAATACTGCTATTTTATCACTCATTTTCCAGTTATGCATTTCCTTTGTTTCTCATCCTGTGTGTTTCAGACTACCAATTCAGTTTGGTAGTTCTCTGTGATGGTTTTCTTAGTTTTCTCTTTATTTATCATATGTGTCTCTGTTCTGGTTATTTGTTTAGTGGTTATCATGAGATTTGTATAAAAAATCTCATAGATAAGATAGTCCATTTTCTGATGGCCTCTTATTCCCTTAGACTAAGTCAATTCCATCCCTTTCTTCTTCCCCTTCTAAGTTATTATTGTCACAACTTATTCCATCTTGTGTTGTGAGTTTGTGGTTAAAGTGATGAGGTTATTTTTACTTTTGTTGTTTTCCATCCCTTTATCTTTGATGTTATAATTAAGTGTTTGCTAACCTATTCTGATAGAGAGCTGCAATTTTTTGATTTTATCTACCTACTTTTCTCCTTGCTCAAGGCTTTGTATCCCCTTTCTCTTTTTTTCTTTAGGGATTAGGAGCTTCTTGAGCATTTCTTGTAGTGGGGGTCTTGTGGCAATGGAATCCCTTAGCTTTTGTTTATCTGGGAAAGTTTTTATTTCTCCATCGAATCTGAAGGATATTTTCACTGGATAGAGTATTCTTAGCTGAAAGTTTTTGTCTTTCAGAGTTTTAAATATGTCATTCCACTCCCTCTTAGCCTGTAAGGTTTCTGTTGAGAAGATCGCTGAGAGCCTGATAGGAGTTCCTTTGTACGTTATATTTTTCTGTCTTGCTGCCCTGAATATTTTTTCTTTGACATTGAGTTTTTCCAGCTTTACTACTATATGCCTTGGAGAGGGTCTTTTTATGATGATATAGTTAGGAGATCTGTTACTTCATTCACTTGTATTTCCTTCCACAGGTTTGGGAAGTTCTCAGCTATTATTTCTTTGAACAAGTTCTCTGCTCCTTTTTCCCTCTCTTCTCCCTCTGGAATACCTATAATCCTTATGTTGCATTTCCTAATTGAGTTGGATATTTCTCGGAGAATTTCTTCATTTCTTTTTAGTCTTAGTTCTCTCTCCTCCTCCATCTGGAGCATTTCTGCATTCCTATCCTCTAGATTGCTAATTCTATCCTCCATATTGTCAGCTCTGTTCTTTAAAGATTCCAGATTTTTCTTTATCTCCTCTATTGTGTTTTTCTTTTTTATTTATTTAATTTATTTATTTATTTAATTTTTGTGAGGAGATCAGCCCTGTGCTAACATCTGCCAATCCTCCTCTTTTTTTGCCGAGGAAGACCGACCCTGGGCTAACATCTGTGTCCATCTTCCTCCACTTTATATGGGACGCCACCACAGCATGGCTTGCCAAGTAGTGTCTTGGTGCATGCCTGGGATCTGAACCGGTGAACCCTGGGCCACCACAGTGGAGCATGCACACTTAACCGCTTGTGCCACTGGGCCGGCCCCTTCTCCATTGTGTTTTTCATCTCCAACATTCATGATTGGTTTTTCTTTATAGTTTCAATTCATTTTGTGAAGAAGTTCCTGATTTCATTGAACTGTCTATCTCTATTTTCTTGTAACTCGTTGAGCTTTTTTATGATAGCTACTTTGAATTCTCTGTCGTTTAGATTATAAATTTCTGTGCCTTTGGGACTGATTTCTTGGTGCTTGTCATTTTCCTTCTGGACTAGAGTGGTAATATATTTTTTCATACTGTTTGATGGCATGGGTTTGTTTCTCCACATAGTGATAATATCTGGTTGCAGTTTCCACCTACCACCACTGGGTGGGGGTCAAGAGCTGTGTATTCTGAGCCTGCCACGATCCGTGGGTGCTCTGGCCGACTGGCTGTGCTGGAGTGCCAGCCAGGGGGAGGGGCGCTTTCTTTTGCCTGCCAGATCCCAGGGGCTTCTTGCTCTCCCCTTGCTATCTGCTCTCCTGGGGTGCTAGCTTGATGAAGACACCCCCACAACAGTTCAATCATCTCCATGTGGGAGTTTCCCACAGGTTGTGAGGGAACTCAGAGAGTGACGGTTTTCCCATGGAGGGCGGCCCCTCTGGCCCCCTCTCTGAGAGCTGTGTGGTCCCAGGGTCACTGCTGGGGAGGGAAAGGAGTTCTCCTTACCTCCTCCACTTCCTCTGGAGGGGTCCAGCACCTCCACCTTCAGACATATGGCTGTGTGGGTCTCTCAGATGTCTTTTGTGTTGTGGGAATGTCCTCGGTTGGTATATGAATGTCCTTTTTGTTGTATCTTAGCGGGGAGAGCTCACTCCACCATGATGCTGCCGTCACTCCTCGAGATGGGAATACTTTTAGTAATTAAAAAAAGAGAGAGAGGGGCCGGCCCAGTGGTGTAGTGGTTAAGTTCATGTGCTCCACTTCGGTGGCCCAGGGTTTGCAGGTTTAGATCCTGGGTGCAGACCTATGCACTGCTTATCAAGCCATGCTGTGGCAGGTGTCCCACATATAAAGCAGAGGAAGATGGGCACGGATGTTAGCCCAGAGCCAATCTTCCTCAGCAAAAAGAGGAGGATTGGCAACAGATGTTAGCTCAGGGCTAATCTTCCTTACCAAAAAATAAAAAAATTAAAAAGAGAGAGAAAAAGAAGCAAATAGTAATTCCCCACCCTTGCCTTTTCAGATGAGTTTTTCCATTTCGTACTCCTCTGCTTTGCCATCGGGGCCTTGCTGGTGTGTTATCACTATTACGCAGGTGAGTGGGGGGGCGTGGAAACAGGGGAGCAGGGGGCTCTGGACTTGAGGGCTGACTGTTCTCTCCTTGCTGCACTTGCAGACTGGTTCATGTCCCTCGGGATTGGCCTGCTCACCTTCGCCTCCCTGGAGACCGTTGGCATCTACTTTGGGCTGGGTAAGGCCCCTGCACAGACTCTCAGAGAGTGGTGGCTGGATGGGCCACAGATGCTTGCCAAAGACCAGAAAGCCATGACCTAAACCTCTTGTAAAGATTTCCTTATGCTCATGTTTTCTTCCTGATCACTTTCAAGGTCAGTGTGAGGTTGTTGGCAAAACCTCATGGAAAAAATGGGCAGCTCCACAAAAATGCAACAAAAACAGTTTAAAGTGGCAAACAAACAGAATTAGCCAGATACTAAAAACAAGTTAGTTAATGGAGTGGGGTACTGAATTCACTGAGTTTCCTGGCACTGTTATTGCTGTTTGTGGTCATTGTTTTTAATAATAATAATTCTAGCACTATTATCTAAGCTTAACCTGCTACCTGAAATTCCACCATTAGAGCCTTGTTTGTGGGGTTAGGCCTTTGTCCGAGGGTGGCCAGGGGGAGGCTTGACCCCAGGTCCTCTGATAGGGCACAAAGATCAACCACTTTTCTCTCCATTTCTGAGCAGTGTACCGGATCCACAGCATCCTGCAAGGCTTCATCCCCCTCTTTCAGAAATTGAGGCTGATGGGTAAATTTTACACTCTTCCTATGTTCACTTTCTTTCTCTCTATCAGGGTCTTCTGTTGCAAACGAGGAAGGGTTAGCGTATAGAAAAGAGCACAGGGCCTGGGTTCAAATCCTTTCTTTTCCACTTTACCACCTCTGCGCCCCAAGAGCCTCTTTAAGCCTCAGTTTCCTCAACTGGAAAATGGGTGTAATAATACCTACTGCACAAGGGTGTTGCGAAAATCAAGTGAGGAATGGATGCAAAAGTCCTCATGTGTGAAGCTCTGTGGAAAAGAACTTTACACTTCCCCCAAACACTATCTTCTCAGTGATTTTATTTGCCTAATAGCAGCTGGGGTTGGGGGTGGGCTTTAGTTATCTTACACCTAACTGATGAGGAAACTGAGGCTCAGAGAGGTGGAGTGATTTGCCCAGGATCACACAGCTAGAGTGGCTGGGAGGGGCTAAAGCAGTTCCTCTTTCTGGACCAGCAGCTCTGTGCCTACTATTACATCCCAAAACTGAGAGGCCAGGGGGCTGTGTGTCTCTGTGCTGGGGATTTCTGTTTCCTTTAATCCATTTCATTCATAAAGGAGAAATTAGGTCAATGGCTGTGGGTCATGGAGACCTGTGGCTTCTGGGTGACTACATATCCCAGCTGTGAGGGTTATTTGGGCACTTAGGGTAATGGTGGGGATGAGGCCTGGCTGCCTCCAGAAGACCATGCCATCCTCCGGGTTTTGCCTTCCAGGGTTCCGGAAGACCAACTGAAGCCAGTGCTGGGCAGGTAGCCAGGCTAGGCCCCAGTACGACCACCACTGCATCCCCTGAGCCCACGAGGGCAGAGCAACATTCTAGGAGACACACGGCAGGCCCAGCTAGAGCAATAAAGAGAGCACTTTTCCTTCCTTGTGGTCTGAACGTTGGCACCAGCCTGGGCCAAGGTATCATACGGGCAGCGTTGGTATGCAGTTCAGCTGCCAGAATGGAAGGCAGAGGGAGGGTGCGGGGCCTGAGCCCTTCCCAGTACCGGGATCAGCAGGAGGATTCTGGGACATCACTGCTCTCAGGAGACAGTAGGAGTCCCCTGGGCCCTGCGAGCTGTAATCTGTCTGGGCTTGTGGTTTCTCTTAAGTCCCCAGGCCATCCCGGTGGGCTCTCAGGTCCTCCAGAGCCATCCTGGGACAGACAGACAGTCCACTGCCCTGAGGCAGGGAAGCACCATGTCAGGCCCCTGGGTGAACCTGATACAGGTTAAATGCTGGGTACTAAAGTGACAGCATTCAGGCATCTTCCCTCAGCCCCACCACCTGGTGCCTGTGCCACTACCCTGGACTCTGTCAAGATTCAAATAAACATTATCTTCCTTGGACTAAAAAGAATCAGCTAAACATTCCTTTAGGTTTCTCGAGTGCGAGAATACATTTGGGGTCTTCTTTGACCCCATCTAGTCAGGAAGGACACCTTGTCCTACTGGATAAAGTACAAAAGGGAATAAATGTAGAAATTTTAGGTCTAAGACTTCAGTTGTACAGGTTTAGAACAGGAGACAAGGTTTTGCAAACATTCTTGTGAAAAAGATCTGGGGCTGTTAGGTATCCTCAGCTCAACAAATAGCAAAGAAATGAGATAAGAGCACAAAACAAAATCCATTGAAAGCTTGGGTTGCATTAATCGAGGTAGAGTCTAACTGAAGGAGGTGATAATAGGTCCTTTACACAGCCAGGACACATCAATAGCATGTGTTCGGTTCTAGACTCACATATCAAGAGCAATGATGACAAACTAGAGAACACACAGAAGAGACCAGGGTGGGATATAAAGAATGATTGGAGAAATGAGAACTGTTCAACTTGCAGAAGAGAAAAGTGGGGGCCTTCATTGAGCTTGTAGACTCTGGAGGACACTTCCTCAAGTGCTTATGATGGTCCAGGTCCAGTCACATACATGATCTGATTTAATTCCCACAGCAGCCTTGAGATGTGTGAATCATCTTCATTTTGCAGATGGAGAAACAGACTCAAAGAGGTTTGGTAACTTGCTCAAGTGTCCACAGCAAGTAAGCAGCAGAGCTGTGATGTGAGCCCCAGCCTGTGTTCTCCTCCAGCCAAGCTGCCCTCCAGAGTGTGGCTAGTCCCCCACTGCAGGCAGAGCGTCTCTGAGGCAGCCACAGGTCTTCCCAGTATTTCCCAGACTTCGGGATTTCTCAGAGTTATAGAATATTTTTTCCCCTTTTTCTCCCCAAAGCCCCAGCAGACAGTTGTATGTCATAGTTGCATATCCTTCTAGCCGCTGCACATGGGACGCGGCCTCAGCATGGCCGGACAAGCGGCGCGTCGGTCCGCGCCCGGGATCCGAACCTGGGCTGCCAGTAGCGGAGCGCCCGCACGTAACCACTAAGGCACGGGGGCCGGCCCCTAGAATATTTTTTAAAAAGTCAGAGAAGGGGCGCTGCCAACTCTTTACTTGCCAATTGAGGACAATAAAAATAAAAACATCAACTAGCAGCATCATTTTATAAAAGAAAGGACAGTTCTACATCAAAAAAGCAGAGAAACTATCATCAGAAACAAAATGGGATTTAAAATCAATAAATTAAGCCTTATGAAAATCTTACTATGTGTCGTTTTTTCTCAAATCACTGTGGTCTGGTGAAAAATTATCTTTTGGAAACCATGAGACTATGGAATTCCAAGGACTTTTACGTTCTCTCGTTTCTGGGATTTTCCAGCTCAGCTCCCATAGCTCAAGAGATGAAAGGCTTCCTACCTCCCAAAGCCACTCATACGGCAAGAACTGCCTTGCTCTTCTAAGACGGCTCTGTCCACGAAGCTCAAGGCTTTCTTTCAGAAGAGTAAGGAGTGGGGAATGTTCTCGACAGTCACAGCCGTGCTTTCCTCAGCACTCGGCTCTCAGCTCAGCCTGACGGCAACACCTGTGGCATAGTCCTCCAACCCTGTTCCTTTTTTTCAAGGTTTGTTGGGCTGTTCTGGGTCCCTTGTATTTCCATACAAGTTTTAGGATCGGCTTGTGAACTTCTTCGAAGAAGCCAGTGGGAATTCTGATGGATTGGATTACATCTGTAGTCAGTTTGAGGAGCATTGTGATTCTTTTTAGTGATTTATTACCTTTTTTACATTTTCATTAGGAAAAAAATTGCCCCAAATCCCAGGATCCAAAGTCAACCACAGTTGGTATTTTGGTGTGTTTTCTGTGAGTCTTTTTTTTTTTTTTTTTAAAGATTTTATTTATTTATTTATCCCCCAAAGCCCCAGTACATAGTTGTCTGTCATAGCTGCACATCCTTCTAGTTGCTGTATGTGGGACGCGGCCTCAGCATGGCTGGAGGAGTGGTGCCTCGGTGCGCACCCGGGATCCGAACCCGGGCCGCCGGCAGCGGAGCGCACGCACTTAACCGCTAAGCCACGGGGCCGGCCCTCTGTGAGTCTTTTTACTGCATGACTTCATTTATTTTTATTTGGGATCTTTTTTCTTTCACATATAATAAGCATTTTTTCATGACTACCTACTGTCCATAAGCATCATTTCCAGCCACTGTGTGTATCATGCTTTACATAATAACCCCTCTGTGTTTAGGTGATACTATCAAAAGCTATCGTTTGTTCAGTACTTCTTACGTGCTGGCTGTGGAGCTAAGCACTGTGTACACATCATGTCATTTAATCCTCATCGAAACCCTGTGAGGTAGTGTCTATCATGATCCCCATTTCACAGACGAGAACACTAAGACATGGAAAGTCAGTTTCTGAGGTTTTGATGTCAAGTGCTTATGCATAACTTACTTTCTTCAAAAGGGAGCCTGGAATGCACAGATCAGATATTTATCAAACGTATAAATAGAATACAAGCTTTCATGATAGAAATGTGAACTTGCGGGTCTGAGGACGGTGTGGTTAGCCTTCTCCGTCCTGGCTTCAGTTTCCTTATCTGTACAATGGGGATCAGAGCAGTGCCCGCCTCACAGGGTTGTGGCAAGGATTACGTGAGATAATTGCACCAAGTCTTATACACAGTATCTGGCACATAGTAGATGCTCAGTAATTGGGAGGTACTTGATTAGAGCAAGGGCACACATCAGATGCCAAATGGTCAGGCAGACAAAGTCAGCCTGATGTAGAAAAATGGGGAGCAGGGAGAGGGGACCAGGAGAGCCGATACCTGACCAAAGTGGGCAGCTGCTGTCCAGCGTTGCCAGGCAGGAACACCAGCTGAGTGGTACCAGCCAGGAAAATGGAACTACACCAGGTCTTTTAACAGAGAGATCTAATATAGGGGTTGTGTTAAACACGTACAGGAGACTGAAAGGCAAGGCATCACAGAGCCAAAGTGAGGGAAGCAGTTAGCACGTAGGGCTGGGGAACAAAGGAAAGAGGTGAGAACCAAGAAGCTTGGGAGAGAGCCCTACAGAGCTGAGACCCAGCTCTCTGAGGAGGGGGCACTGCCTGGTGGGGCTGGTGTCTCTGAGGGGGGCCTGATAATGCTTTCTAAGAGTACAGGACCAGTGATGTCAGACCTCCAATTTCTCAAGAGAAGGCTGAAACCCAGATTTTTTTAATATTGGAAACTAATTCTTAAAAATTTCAAATTCCGCTATGGAACATGGTATAATGGTTCCTCAAAAATTTAAAAATAGAATGACCATATGATCCAGCAAGTCTACTTCTGGATATAGACCAAAAAGAATTGAAAACAGGGATTCAAAGAAATGTTTGTGCATCTGTATTCGTAGCAGCATGATTCCCAATAGGCAAAAGGTGGAAGCAACCCAAGTGTCCATCGACAGATGAATGAATAAACAAAATGTAGTCTATACATACAATGGAATATTATTCAGCCTTAAAAAGGAAGAAAATTCTTTTTTTTTTTTTTTTTAAGCTTCAGTGCATGGCTGTGTATCCTAGTTGTTAGTTTAGTTCTCCATGTGAGCTGCCACCACAGTATGACAACTGACAGATGGGTGGTGTGTTTCCACAACCGGGAAATGAACCCAGGCCATGGTGGTGAAAGCACCGAATCTCAACCAATAGACAGGGCTGGCTCAGAAAATTCTGACACGTGCTACAACATGGATGAACCTCAAGGACGTTATGCTAAGTGAAATAAGCCACACTTATTGTGTGAGATAAGACACAATATGCTAAGTCACAAAAGGACAGATACTGTATGATCCCACTGATATGAGGTCCCCAGAGTAGTCAGATTCATAGAGACAGAAAGTAGAACAGTGGTTTCCAGGGCCTGGATGGGGGCGGGAGTGGGGGAAGGGGAGTTAGTGTTTAATGGGGACAGAGCTTCAGTTGGGGAAGATGGAAAAGTTCTGGAGATGGATGGTGGCAATGGCTGCACAGCAATGTGAATGGACTGAACGCCACTGAGCTGTGCACGTAAAAATGGTTAAGGTGGTCAGTTTTCTGTTATGTGTATTTTACCACAATTAAAAAGACATTTCAAGTTAATTGTGGTCAAATAAAACCAGACCTGAGCTGCAGGCCCTCAGCTTACAGTGTCTACACTGAGGGATCTCCACAGTGCTAAGCTCGAAACAGGAGCTGAGGAGGTATGCACAGAATGGGTGAGAAAGCCAGAGCAAGAACAAGGACACAATCACTTCTGCTCCACTTTCCGATTTTTGGCAGCCTGACTGCGTGGTGGGAACATGAGTTTGACCCCAGTGCCGCAGGTAACCTTGGCCTGTCTGGGCCCCAGTTGTCATAGGAAGGGTTCAGGCAGGTCAGGTTGTAGGAGCCCTCCGTGCCCTGGGAGAAAGCCCCCCGCTCTCCAGCTCTCCGCAGAGGGTCCGTCTGCCCTGGTGTGCTGCCTCCCTGAGGCCCCGGCCCCAGCACTGCTCCGCTGCCCAGCTAGAGCTCAAGGCCAGTTCCTGCCTGGGGTCTGGTTACACCTCAGGCCTCAAACGGATTCCTGGAGCCCCGGCCCAACGTGTGGTCTAAAAATAAAGCATTGAATCCTGAGCCCAGGAAGGCAGGGATGTACAGAGGAGTTAGGGGAGGGCTTGGATGGGGGCCGGTGGGAGCTTCTATCTGACTGCCCTGGACTTTGTGTGCTGGATTTCTGCTGTGATCACAGCCGAGGGAGGACAGGAGTGTGAGAGTATTTTGAGGCCGTATAAGCCAGCTTGTGCTGGGAGGACAGGAGAGAAGCCAAGAGGACTATGGCAGTCATTTATCCCATTCTCCTGACACAGCCCCAGAAATCCTGTCTACTCCAGAGGACCTGGGCCTGAGGCGGAGACAGAGCCAGGGGGTGCTGCTGACTGCACCTGGGAAACTGCGGAAAGCACTTGACATGGGAGCGGGGCTTTGACGGGGGAGAAGTAGGGAAAGACAGGGAGAGTAGGGAAGGGCTTTCCAGGCAGAGTGCACAGCGACGGAAAGGCATGGAGGAATAAAAGAGTGTTGCATGTCTAACGGAGCATCAGGCAGTCAGTCCGGTGTGGCTGAGGCATATAGGCTGTGTGTAGGAGTGAGGATTAATGGGCAATGGAGCACACAGGATAATTGTCCCCTTTCCCCCAACAGGACCTTGAGAGCTGGGATTAGGAGGTGGGACTTCAGCCTGAGCACACTGGGGAGCCATGGAAGGTGTTTGAACAGAGGAGTGGCATAGTGAGATTGCATTTTAGAAAGATCACTCTGGTAGCCCTGTGGGGCTATGGGGGCATGAGAATGCGCCTCACAGACTCCAACTACAAGGATCGTAAGTGACCAAGGACTGTCGTGCTCTGTGTTTGCGCCAAGGCCACACTTCCCAGGGGATGGTCCCAGCCGGTGACAGCACAAGAGGGTTACTAAGGCAACCCATTTCTGGGAGACATGGGACTCCTCTCACAGCTGACTTTCACTGAGGATTCCTAGACACCTGCCAAACCCTCCTTAGACTACCCAGCAGACTATACCCTTCCACCCAACCCTCCTTCCCTCTCCTCGTCACCTGGGGCTAGATTTGCTTCACAGTCTCACGGCTCTCCCAGCCTGCTGCTCCCTTCCTGGTTTCTCTCCCACAGGTATTTTCCCTAATGAAAGCCTTCCACATCTCATCCCGTTCTGGCACTAGCTTCTCAGAGGGTGAGACTAGAGGCAGGGGGTACCACTGGCCATGGGACCAGAGAGGAAGGGTGAATTTGAAGACATTTTAAAGGTCTAATCCACAGTATGACTTCAACTGTACTCCCACCCTCAGCCCCGTGGCCTCTCCCCATGGTTGGGGTTCTTAACATCCAGCATGGCAATCACCTATGTGCATATTGGTCTCCCCAACTAGACTCTGAGTTTGTTCAATAAATAAATGAGTGAGTGAATGAGTGAGTGAGTGAATGAATGAATGAAGTGCAAGAAAAAGGGGAGTCTAGGATGATCTTGGAGCTTCAAAAGAATTGAAAACAGGGACTCAACTCAAAAAGGTACTTGTATACCCATATTCATAGCAGCATTATTTACAACAGCCAAAAGGTGGGAGCAACCCAAGTGTCCATCAATTGATGCATGAATGGATAAATGTGCTCTATCCATACAATGGAATATTATTCAGCCATAAAAAGGAGTGAAATTCTGACGCATGTTACAACCTGGATAAACCTTAAGGATATTGTGCTAAGTGAAATAAACCAGTCACAAAAGCACAAATATTGTATGATTCCTCTTACATGAGATACCAGAATAGACAAATTCATAGAGACAGAAAGTATAATAAGAGTTGTCAGGGGCTGAGGGGAGGGTGGGTTAGGGGGTTATTGCTTAATGGGTACAGAGTTTCTGTTTGGAGTGATGAGAAAGTTCTGGAAATGGATAGTAGTGATGATTATAAGACATTGTGAATTTACATAATGCCACTGAATTGTACACTTAGAAATGGTTAAATGTTAAATTTAGGTTATGTATATTTTACTGCAATGAAAAAACCCTGCACCCAATGGATTCTGGGAGGGTTGACCCACCACTATCTCCTGGGGTGGGTTCTGACGGGCATATTCCGGTCACTGATTCAGGGATGGGCATGTGGCAAAGGCACTAGTCCCCCAACATCTTTTCTTCCTTTGGCCCTTTTTGGGTCTCTCTCACACAGCAGCAGAGTCTGTAAACCAACCAATCCAGGCTCAGAACTCAACAGAACCCAGTCACCAGGTGACTAGTCTCCCCGTATGGACCCCAACAATCTCTCCCCTCCTGTATGCATGTGCTGCCCCTGCCATCAAGGGCTGGAGTATATTTCCTCACCTCCTGAATCTCAGATGGAATTGTGACTTGTCTTGACCAATGGAATATAGCAGAAGTGACATGTGCCTGTCCCAGGCTTAGTTTAAGAAGCCTGGCAGCTTCTGCTTTTCCTCCTGGAATTCAGCCTCCATGTAAGAACTCTGACTATCCTAAGCTACCCATGCTGTGAGAATGCCCAAGCTAGCCATATGGGGAAGCCAGGTGGAGAGAGGTCTGTCCAGCCCCAAGCTTCACAGCCATCCCAGCTGAGACACCAGACATGCAACTGAAAAAGCATCTTGGACTTTCCAGCCCCAGCAGACACCATATGAAGCAGAAGAACCACCCAGCTGAGCTCAGACCATATTGAAGAATGATGAAAGACAATAAATTGCTGTGTTTTAAGCCACCAAGCTTTGCAATGATTTGTTATACTGCAACAGATAATTGAAACAGAGATCTTTGCTGGGTATGTTAGTCAGGGTTCTCCAGAGAAACAGAACCAATAGGAGATATATGAAGAGATTTATTATAAGGAATTGGCTCATGTTATTATGGAGGCTAAGCAGTCCTATGATCTGCAGTTGGCAAGCTAGCAACCCACGAGAGCTGGTGGTGTAGTTCCAGCCAAGTCTGAAGGCCTGAGAATGGGAGAACTGATGGTAAGTTCTAGTCCCAGTGCAGGAGAAGACTGATGTTCAGCTAAGCAGTCAGGCAGACAGACAGTGAATTCTCCCATCTTCCACCTTTTTGTTCTATTCAGGCCTGCTCTGTATTCGATAAAGCCCACTCACATTGGGGAGGGCAACCTGCTTTGCTCGTCTATTGATTCAAATGTTAATCTCATCCAGAAACATCCTCACAGACACATCTAGAAATAATGTTTAACCAAATATCTGGACACCCATGGCCCACTCAAGCTGACACATAAAGTTGACCATCATACTGGGGCTTTTGAGAGAAGCACCCTCTCCTCTGTTGAATTTCATGATGTGAGGGCATGAACTTAGCCCTGCTGCCACTATCTTGCTACCACCAGGGACAGTCTAAGAATGAAGTCCACAGCAAGGACAGTAGAACCAAGAGAAGCTGCAAAATCAACCCTGGTGGCAATGTTCTACCTTATGGATCAAGCTCCCCTCAAGCTATTCCTGTTTTATGAGGCAATAAACTTCCCTCTTTCCTTTCCCCCGGTTTGAGTTGGAGCTTCTGTTCCTTGCATCCAAAAGGCCTAACTGATGTGATGGAAATGACAATGTTTTCCCACATGAATGCGGATGGGAAAGCAGGTTTGTGGGTATATTACTTAGGAATACTGCCTTTGCTGGTGTCACAGATCCAAAAACACAGGGCCTTAAATAAAATAGAACTTTATTTTTCTCTCAGTAGCATTCTGCAGTTGAGCAGTCCAGATTGGCAGGACAGCTTTGCTCCACATGGTCACTCAGGGACCCATCTGTGGCTCAGCTGTGTCTTAGAATATTGTCCCAGTCTGCAGGATCAAAGCTAGTTGGTCACTATGTCCACATTCCAGTCTATATGAAGAAAGATGAGAAGAAGTAGAAGGCAAGCAAATTCTTTTTAAGCAAGAACATGGAAGTTGTGCACATCCTTTTCAATCCCATTCTACTGGTAAGAACATAGTCATATGACCACCCTTAACTGCAAAGGAGGCTGGGAAATGTAGTCCCTGCTGGGCAGCCATGTTCCCAGCCCAACTCTAGTATTAAAAAAGAAGAATACAATGTATCTGGGGGACAGCTGGAGCACATGATACGTTCTATCTTGGACGTGAGTATTTTGAGGTCTCTGAGGCACATACAAGAGGGTGCATCTCTCATGTAGTTGGATATATGGGGCTGAGAAACAGGTGAGAACTTCCACTGGATGATAACATTCTAGGAGCTGTCAACTCCTACCTGACCAACAGGCAGTCAATACATATTTGAGTTCCTACTATGTGCCAGGCATTATGTGAGCTGCTGGGGACAGAATTCAAATAGGAAGAAAACAGGGCCAAGGATCAAGCTTTGAGGAACTCCAGCATTTAAAAGTCAGGTGAGGAGGACACACCAGAAGGTGTGGCCAGAGAGACAGGAGAAAACCAGGAGGCAGGGGTTCACAGAAGCCAAGGGGAGGAAAAGCTTCAAGGAGAGGTGAGTCGGTTGCGTCAAAGACTGCTGAGAAATAAGTATGTTAGGGCTGAACACGTCTGCCGAGTGTTATCACATGCACGTGCCTGTCAGCACTCAGCAGAAGACAGGAGGAGGGCCCGCTGCAGCCCTCCAGGGCTCTCTCTCTGCAGCAGGCTCCTGTCTTTCTGGAGGCTGGGAAGTCCAAGATCAAGGTGTCCAAGCCTGGTCAGTTTCTGGTGAGAGCCTTCTTCTCGGCTTGCAGATGGCCTCCTTCTGGGTGTGTCCTCATGTGGCAGAAAAAGAAAAAGCTCTGGGGAGTCTTCCTCTTCTCGTAAGGGCACCAGCCCTATCAGATTAGGGCCCCACCCTTGTGGCCTCATTTAACCTTTAGCACCTCCTCTCAGGCTCCATCTCCAAATACAGCCACATTGGGGATTAGGGCTTCAGTATATGAATTTTAGGGGGACACGATTCAGTACTAGCACCCTCTCTGCACTGCAGCCTGGAAACTGTCTCCCAGCGGTAGGCTGAGACACCTGTGGGACTCACATCATTTGTTTCCTCTCTCCGGGGGATCACTGTCCTCTACCGCCTAATGTCCAATGTCCGAAAACGGTTTGTCCAGTTTTTGGTTGATTCAAGTGGGAGGTAAATCCAGGGCCTGTTACTCTATCTTGGCAGCTTTGATGGGTTTCATAACAAGGAAGCCACTGGTGACTTGATCCAGAGCAGTTTCAGGGGAGTGCTGAAGGCAGAAGGCAGGTGGAGTCAACTGACGATGGAGGAGGAGGTGCGGACGCAGAGACATTGAGATACTCAGCACAGAAAGCTTTTTCAAGTCATTTGGCTGAGAAGGTGTCCCAGAGGAACCTTGACAAGATCCCTTCCCATTGACCTGAAGCCGCATATTCGTGACGAATTTCCCCACCTCAACCCTCTTTTCCTGGGGTTAAAAAATAGAAGGAAATAATTTGGTCAGATTTAGGAGTAGCTCCCAACCCTAAAGTAGCCATATCACCCAGTCAGCCAGCCACTTCTTCATCAAAACTCTACTGAGAATTTGCTCTGTATGCCAGGCTTTGCCCACACTGAGTTCTCAGGCTACCAAGAGGAGTCAATGCTTACTGGATTCCTGGCTGTGCTCTAGACATGGGTGCAGCAGTGAAGAGAACCAGGCAAAGCCCTTGCCTTCACGTAGCTCAGCGGTCCTCAGTCAGGTGACTTTTGCTCCCCAGGGGACATTTGGCAATGTTTGGAGACATTTTTGGTTGTCACAACTGTGGTGAGGGGGGTACTACTGGCATCTGGTTGGTAGAGGCCATGGATGCTGGTAAACATCCTACAATGCCCAGGACAGCCCCTCACAACATAGAATTATCCAGCTCCAAATGGCAACAGTGCCAAGGCTGAGAAACCCTGATATAGCTTAAATTCTGGTGGGGGGAGATGGAGAGTAAACAAAATAAGTAAAATGTGTCAGAGGATGATAAATGCTGTATAAGAAGAGGGAAAAAGGAGTACTGGGGAGATCCTAGTTTTAAAAGTGGCTAGTCAGGGAAAGTCTCATTGAAAAGATGACATTTGGGTGAAGGAGGTGAAGGAATAGCTGTGTAGCTATCTGGAGGAAGGGTGCTTTAGGCAGAAAGAATAGCAAGCGCAAAGGCCCTGCAGCAGGAACATGCTTGGCATGTTGGAAGAATAACAAGAAGGCCTATATGGAGGGTTTGGAAAGTGTAGGGGATGAGGTCAGAGAAGTAGGCAGGGGCCAGATGTGAGAGTTTTGGCTTTTACCAAGTGAGATGGGAGCCATGGGAGGTTCTAAGCAGAGGAGGGACATAGTCCGATCTAAGTTTTAACAAGACCCCTCTGGCTGCTGTTTGAGGATAGACTGTGGCGGGAGAGGGTAGAGGCAGGGAGACAAGTTAGGAGGCTGTTACAAAAATCCAGGCAAGAGAGGATGGTGGCTCAGATCCAGTTACCATCAACAGGGACCAGGAAGGCTGGGGACGGAAACGGGAAAGCAGGCTTGGGAGTGGGGGGCTTGGGAAGAGCAGGGTTCAGACTGGAGCATGTAAAGTTTGAGACGCCAATCAGACATCCAGGTAGGAGCGTGAGTGGTTGGGTCTACGAGTCTGGAGATCTAGGCGGAGGTCTGGGCTGGGGCTGCACATTTGGGAGACACCAGCGCGATGGTGGTATTCAAGGCCCACGACTGGATGACAGTGCCAAGATGGTGAGTACAGAAGAGCTGCGACCCTCCCTGGACAGGCCCCATCATGCTTTGTGTTTACCCCCAACCTCTTGTTTTCCCAGACAGAGAGGTAGGGAAAAAGTGTTCAGGTAGAGGAAGTAGCACGTGCAAAGACTTGGAGGCTCGAGGAAGTCTATGTGGGCATGTTGGGTACTTCTGAATGAGGGGACTGGCAGGAAGTACAGTGGCCAGGTGGGCGGGGCAGAAGGTGAAGGGCCTTGACTGAGGAGCAGAGTTGCTGGGGCTTCATCCTGATGGCCTTGGAGAGCCACAGAAGGGAATTGTGGGAGGGGCAAGAAGCAGTCAGCTCTGAGTTTGGGGGAGATCCCTCTGACTACAGAGTGGGGACAGGTTGGAGGAAGCCTGGAGGAGGGGAAACTGAGGCAGGGGGAGAGAGTATATTGGTCTGAAGGATATGAGGAGCCCTGAGCTGAGGCAGGACTGGGAGGAGGCAGAGGACTGGACAGCAGCAGGCTGCTGCTCCCTCAGTGACCTGGCAGCTGAGCAAAGGATTGCCCTCCCCATTGGGAAAGACCCAAGGCAACTGAGTACAGGCCTTGGCCCATCCTCGGCATAGAGGGCTGAGCCTGTGGTCAGAGAGGGCCAGCCAGGGCTGCTGCAGAGGCAGCCCCACCTGTGCAGTTTTCCACAGGTCTGGCCTGAGGGTGGGGCAGGGCCTCTCTGATGGACCCCAGGCCCCGCCAGGATGCCCTGTGTGCCTTCAGTCTAGTCCCTTCTCCTCTCGGGACCTCAGTTTTCGCACCTGGAAAATGGGCTTTCCAGAGGGTACAGAATTTCCAGGGGAGGCACATAAACATTTCATCACAATCCAGTATCTGCTAAGTGTCCTGATGAAGTTGAAGAAAATATGTGGGAGCAAGGAGAGGAGAGAGATCACTTTTGCGAGAAGGGGTCAGAAAAGGCCACACAATTGTTTTGAAACTTTCTCCCTAAGCGATTGTCCAACTGGTGGCACTGGACAACAGGTGGGGTGGGAGGTAGAAGTTAAGAGTGGGGCTCAGAGAGGCTTCTAGTAAAGTGGAAAGGAACTGGTTTCAAATTCTGACTGGCCGTGTGACTTTGGGCAAATCACTTCAGCCCTCCTGGCCTCAACTTCCCCATCTGAGATATGGGGTGATAATATTATGACTATCTCATACAGCAGTTGTGAGAATAAATGAGAGGCACTTAATACAGTGCCTGGCACATAGGAGATGCTCACAAAGGTTACAAATGAACCTGCCCCCTCACCTGTCCCTTCTCATCTAACCCAGACCTCAGAGCAAGGAACAAAGGCCCTTGAGGAGCTGATGGTGGGCCTCTGAGCACGGGGGCCTGCAGTGGGAGGCCTGTGGGCTTTCAGAGGGAAACCAGCCTTGAGGCCATGGACACTCGTCCAATAAGGAGGGGGCCCTCTGGGGTGGAAGGGGAGCAAGGAGAGAGAAGAGGAGCTGGGAGTTGTGTGGGACAGGGCAGGCAGCAGTCTCACCCACCCCATGCACCCTCTTCCATACAGGGCAGAAGCCAACTCCAGCGTCGGAGGGGTTGGGGGAGGAGGAGAGGGACCCTGCCCTGTCCCAGCGACCTGGCGGGTAGGCCATTCGCAACATTAGTAAGTCAGACGGGAGTAAAGCTGGGATGCCTGGGTCCCAGGAGGCGCATTTAAGAGATTTTAAGGTTTCAAACAGCAAAGTAGGGCTGGCCTGGTGACGTAGTGGTTGGGTTCGCGTGCTCCACTTCCACGGCCTGGGGTCCGCGGGGTCAGATCCGGGTAGCAGACATGCACACCGTTAGTCAAGCCATGCTGTGGCAGCATCCCGTATACAAAATAGAAGGAGACTGGCACAGATGTTAGCGAAGTAAATGCTGGTTTGGAATACTTGTGCATAGTTGTAAATTGCTCGTTTTTATTGCTGCAGAGCAGTGGTTCTCCAAGCGTGGTCCTGGAACCATCATCATCATCATCTTCCTTTTGGAACCTGTTGGAAAGGAAAAGTCTTGGGCCCTACCCCAGACCTACTAAATCAGAAAGTCTGCAGGGTGAAGCCCAAAATCTGCCTTTGTGAGTTTTAAACAGCTTTACTGAGATAGAATTCACATGTCATACAATTCATCCATTTGAAGTGTACAATTCAATGGTTTTTAGTATATTCACAGAGTTGTGCAACTATTATCACAATCCAATGTAGAACATTTTCCTCACCCCCAAAAGAAACCCCCATTAGCAGTCAGTCCCCATTTCCCTTTCTCTCAGCCCCTGACAACCACTCATCTACTTTCTGTCTTTATGAATTTACCTATTCTGGACATCTCATATAAGTGGAATCTCACAATAAGTGGCCTTTTGTGTCTGGCTTCTTTCACTTAGCATCATGTTTTCAAGGTTCATCCATGTTGTAGCACATGTTAGTACTTCATTCCTTTTTATGGCTGAATAATACTCCATTATATGGATAGACCACATTTTGGTTTATTTTGTTTTTTTCTTTTGTGAGGAAGATCGGCCCTGAGCTAACATCTGCCAATCCTCCTCTTTTTGCTGAGGAAGACTGGCCCTGGGCTAACAACCATGCCCATCTTCCTCCACTTTATAAGGGACGCCTCCACAGCATGGCTTGCCAAGCAGTGAGTCTGTGCGTGCCCAGGATCCCAACCAGCGAACCCCGGGCCGCCGCAGCAGAGCACGCGCACTTAACTGCTTGTGCCACCAGGCTGGCCCTGACCACATTTTGTTTATCCATTTGTCTGTTGATGGACACTTGGGTTGTTTCCATTTTTTTGGCTATAGTGGATAATGCTGCCGTGAACAGTCATGTACACGTTTTTGTATGGACCCAAAGCCCCCAAGGTGATTCTGAAACATGCTCAGATTTGAGAACCACTGCTGTATAGTCTACTGGGTGAATATATCACAATTTAGTTATCCCTTCTCTCACTGATTAACCACTTTCGTTGTTTCCGGTGTTGCCTATTATGACAATGATGTTGTGAACATTGTGTACGGCCTTCCCGGGGCAGGAGTTTCTCTGTGGTTGAGGAATTGCTGGATCAGAGAGTGAGCTTCTCTTGAGCTTTCCTGGTTTAAAGCCACATGCTTTTCCAGAGTGGCTGACTAACTATACTCTGGCACATCCGGTAGCACCATCACCTCACTAACACGTGCTAGGAAAGGCCTTTTAGTTTGGGCCAATATGTGAGGCATATAAAGTTATCTTGTTGTGTTTTAATCTGCATTTTCTTGTTTGTTAATGAGGTAGAGCACTTTTTTACATATTTAGTATCCATTTGGATTCCTCTTTTGGGAAGAGCTGGATCAAGTGTTTAGCCCATTTTTTCCCTATTGGGTTGTCTGCCTTTTTTCTATTGATTTGTAAGAATTCCTGATGTATTTTTGATACTATCCTTTGTTTAATATTTGATGTCTAATATCTGTGTTTCAGTGATCTTCTCTTACTCCGTGGCTCATGTTTTCACTTTTTATGATGTTAAAATCCCTAATCTTACACTCTACAATCTCTTTCCTCTGAAGGAATAAATGAACACTGTATTAGATTGATCTTGGGATTGAAAATGATGCTTTGGAGCACAGCATCACTTCTATGATATTCCTGCCTCAGCGTATAAACTGAATCTGATTGTGAAGAAATATCCGACAAACCCAGATGGAGCGACATTTTATAAAATAACTGACCCAGGGCCCGGCCCCTTGGCTTAGCGGTTAAGTGCCGCGCGCTCCACTGCTTGCGGCCTGGGTTCGGATCCCGGGCGCGCATCGACGCACCGCTTCTCCGGCCATGCTGAGGCCACGTCCCACATACAGCAACTAGAAGGATGTGCAGCTATGACATACAACTATCTACTGGGGCTTTGGGGGAAAAAATAGATAAATAAAAATTAAAAAAAATAAATAACTGACCCATACTCTTCAAAAGTGTCAATGTCATACCAAAAAAAAAAGACAGAGGAGTTGTTACAGACTAATGGAAGCTAAAGAGATGTAAATGAATGTAAACATGATCTTGAATTTTCTTCAGTTTCAGAGGACATGATTGGAACAATTGGCAAAATCTGAATAAGGTCTGCGGATAAAACATTAAATGTGTCACTATTAAGACACTATTAATGTATCAGTGTTAGTTTCCTGGTTTTGACAATTGTCCTGTGGTTATGTAAGAGAATGTCCACGTTTTTAATAAACACACTGAAGGATTTAGGGTAAAAAGGCATCATGTCTGCAACTTGCTTTCAAATTCAGAAGAAAAAAGTTACTTACAGAGAGAAGGATAACATAAATGTGGTAATATGTTAACATCTGGGAATCTGGTGAAAGAGATACAGGATTTTTTTTTGTTATATTCTTACAACTTTTCTATAAGTCTGAAATTATGCCAAAATAAAAAGTAAAAAAAAAAAAAATCTGGACTGCTGAAATTAGAGATTAGCCAAGAGCAGGAACTAGAGGTTTCTGCTACAAACACAAACAACCCAAAAGAAAATGGACAAAAAATTTCAATAGACACTCTGAGTAAGAGGAACTCCAACTGGCCAATAAACATATGAAAATGTTCTTGATCTCATTAATTATTAGGAAATACAAATTAAAATGACAACGAGATACCACTACACACCCACTAGATTGGCAAAAATTAGTGTCTGACAATAGCAACTGTAGCCCCATGGAGCAGTAAGAATGAACATCCGATGCTGTGTGGGACCGTATACTTATTTGTTCAACCACTTTGGAATATTGTTTGGCATTATTTAGTAAGGTCAGAGATACACATTCTGTGGCCCAGCAATTTCATTCTTAGATACATAACCTGGAGAAATGCATGCATATACGCAGCAAAACACAGGTGCAAGAATGTTCATAGCAGCACTGTTCAAAAGAGTCCCAAGCTGGAGACAGCCCAAATATCCATCAACAGGAGAATGGATAAACTGTGTACAGACTTATACAGTCACGCCTCACTTAAGGAGGGGAGTAGGGGGCCAGCCCGTGGCTTAGCCGTTAAGTGTGCGCGCTCCGCTGCTGGCGGCCCGGGTTCGGATCCCAGGTACTCACTGACGCACTGCTTCTCCGGCCATGCTGAGGCCTCGTCCCACATGCAGCAACTAGAAGGATGTGCAGCTATGACATACAACTATCTACTGGGGCTTTGGGGGAAAAAATAAATAAATAAAATTTAAAAAAAAAAAAGGAGGGGAGTAGATTCTGAGAAATACTGCATTAGGCAATTTCGTCCTTGTGCAAACATCATAGAGTGTACTTACACAAACCTAGATGGTATAGCCTATTACACACCTAGGCTGTATGGTACTAATCTTATGGGACCACCGTCGTATATGCCATTCATCATTGACGAAACGTCATCACGTGGTGCATGATTGTAGTGGAATGTCGTACATCAGTGAAAAGGAATACACTACATCTGTATGCAACAACCCAGATGGACCTTAAGAACATAATACTGAGTAAAACCATAGGGTTTTATTTATATAAAATTCCCAGGCAAAAACCAAAATTATATTGTTTAAGGATACAGATACCTACAGGTAATAAAACCACGGAGGAAAGCGATAAAGGGATACCCTAAGCATTGGGAGAATGTTTATCTGCAGAACAGAGGGAGGAGTGTGATGGGGGTGGGGGATCTGAGGTTCTGGCAGGGCTCTATTTCTTTACCTGGGTGGTGGTTCCACGGGGATTTACTTTATAACTATTTTTGAAGCTGTGTGTATATCTTGGATACTTTTCTGTATATTATATTCCACAATAAAAATGATTGAAATCACGTACTGTATTAAAAACAAAGGGTAATCTTCGCTCTTTGCTCAACTGAAGGTGCTTTTACAGGGCATGGACACAAGAGGGGGCTCTAACCAGTGAGCCTCGGTGAAGCGAGGTTTCCTAGCAACGGAGAAAAATATTGAGGAGGAAACTTCCTGAGCGGTTAACTGATGCATTCTGGCTCCCGCACCTGCCAGGTCCGCCCAAGGTCCGCTTCTGGCACCTGGAGCGTCTCTGTTGGGTCTAAGAGCGTCCTTGACCTTTCCTGATGAGAGGGGCTCTTCTTCCAAATGCAAGGTCGGGTTTGCAGAGCCGGGGAGCTGCGCCCTCGCATCGCTGAGCTTTCTTTTCCTGCTAGGGTCAGATAATGACACCCTCAGGCCTGGATGGAGGGCGCTTCTCCGTAAAACTCCAAACTCATGGTAGGGTTTTCCTCAAAAAACGGAGGAAATTAAGAAGGGACTTTGCCCACAGCCTTCTAAGGCACCAGGTCACAAAAAAAAAAAAAAAAAAAAAAAAAAAAGAAGGCTTTTAAGATTTGGGATGTGGTGCAAGTTTTCTGGATTGTTGACAAAACAGAGCGTTTTGTAATAAACAGATAACTATGTAGATTTGAGGCTAAGCAGTGTGTGGGGGGGTTAGCAGTAACTAATACCTGCAAAATACACTGTTAAAAAGAGCTTTCCCATACTTTCTCTCACGTGATTTCACACTCTGGTATCACTCCATTTTGTAGATGAAGAAACTGAAGCTCAGAGACGTTAAATGGTGAGAAGTCCAGAGCTTTCCTCCCAACCCAATTTAAGAAGAATAACTGTCAACTAGTTTATTTTTAAAGGGAGAGAAACTGTTAATTGTCTCTAATAAAGAAATGAAAATTAAAACAACAGGGAGATAAATTAGCAAAACCATTTTAAATCATAGCACCTCATACTAGGGAGGCTGCTTGGGAACTGTTGGTCTTGTATACTGCTATTGGCAGCGGAAACGGCTAGTGGCTATTTGGGAGAGCAGTCTGGCAACACCTAGAAGGAGCCATAAAAATGTTTCTACCCTTTTATCCAGCAACCCCACTTCTGAGAACCTATCTGAAGGACATCATTTGAAATTTGAGAAAAGGTGTGTATGCAAATATTGGTGGCAGCACTATTTATGATGGCAAAAAACTGAAAACACAGAGGAACAGTTAGGTGAGCAAGGGAACAGCCATATTAAGTAACATTAATGCCTCTGTTTAAAAAATGTTGATCCTGAAGCCTGTGGCATCATGGGAAATGCTGCTGTCTAATATTAAATGAAAGAAAAAAAGCAGCTACAAAATGGCCTAGACACTAATCAAGCTTGTAAATATATAACATCTCATGGGGGGGGGGGTCGAAGTAAAGTGGGAGAAGGGAAAAAAAACATTAGGAAGGTGAGAATGCTTTTTTCTGTTGTTTTTTTTTCATCTTTTTTCTCCCGTTTCACTCCACTCAGAGTTTACTTTTTCTTCTTTTCCATTTCTTTTCTTTTATTAGGTATTTTTCTCACATCAGTTGGCAATGTAGTGCTTACTCACTCCAGGAAAGTCAGAAAATATAAGATCATTAAAACACTCCCACTCACAAAGAAACAATCCCTTGGAACACCTCGGAGCAGTGGTTCTTGAACTTGAACATGCATCTTCATCACCTGGAGGGCTTATTAAAACCTGGTTGCCTGGGCTCCACCCCAGAATTTCTGATTCAGTTGTGGGGTGGGGCTCAAGAGTTTACGTTTTTAGCAAGTTCCCAGGTAACACAGATGCTGCTGGTCCCCAGACCACACTTGAGGACCACTGACTTAGTGTATACATTTATCAAGTCTTTCTATGGGTCACACCTAGAGATTCCTCCCAAAAAACGGTGGACATTTAGGTTGTTTTTCCAGGAGCATTCTTGTACCTAAATCTTTGGTGCATCCTTAATTATTAATTATCTGAATAATTAAGATTGTCATAATTATTAACTCATTATCCTAATTATTAAAATTATTAGGATTAAGTTTCCAATTCCAGAAATGGAACTGTTGGGTCAAAAGACCTGTGTGTTTTTCAAGCTTTTAATATGTATTGTCAAATTGCCGCCATAGAATCTAATGTTTGCCATGTGCTATGCAAATGTGTCATCTCATTTAATCTTCAAAATTCTTTCATTCATTCAGTATATGTTCACTGAACGCTACTTTGTGCCAGGTATTTTTAGGGACTCAGAGATGAACAAATCACAGCAATCCTATGAGGTAGGTGCTATTATTATTCCCATTGTATAGATGAGGAAACTGAGACCCGTGAGCTGACTTTCTTGTGAAGACTCAGAGAGTAGCTGTACCTTGGGGCTGCTTCATCACTGGCACAAGAAAGTCACTGCCAGCTCTAGGCAGCTTTATGCTGCATTGTTCCATGTGGAAGGAAATATTTTCATTTTGGGTGGCAACCCTTTTTCCTCTTTTTTTTTTTTCCCATCACGATCCTGGAAAAATCAAATGAGGAAACATCCTGGCATATAGCTTAGGAAATAAAGCTCATGCAAAAGCTGCCAGGAATAAAAGCTAACCAAACTTTCTCAACTGAGTTTGATTTCCTACTCTTAAGAAATTAGGCAGAAGTCACTCTCTTTGATCCCAAAGTTAGACCTGTTAGGAAAACTTCTAACAAAAAGCATGATAGCTGTGTGTGGACATGTAGCAATTCAGTCAGATCTTGTTTTTCACTTTCCTAAATTAGCTCTAAATACAACTGTTGGCTGGGTAGTCTAGTGGTTAGGGGCAAAAGCTTGTGAATCAGATTTGAGAAAGCAGAAAGTTTTATAATAAATAAACTATTTTTATAACCCTCTAAGTTTCAGTTTCCTCATCAGCAAAATGGGTATAAGAATACTTTCTTCAGAGATCTCTATGTGATAGTGGGTAGTCTTAACCATCGATCCCCTTTTGAATTCACTAGTCTGACCCATGCAAAAACCAGATGGATCCTGGAGGCTGACAGTGGATTGCTGCAAACTCAACCCAGTAGTAGCCCCAATTGCAGTTGCTGCAATGGATGTGGTAGCTTTGCTAGACAGATTAACATAGCTCCAAGTTCATGGTATCCAACCATTGATCTGGCTTAGACATTCTTTTCCACCTATAACAGGAAAAAGGACCAGAAACAGCTCAGTTTTATGAGGGGCAGACAACCATTCACATTTATGATCCATCTCAAGGCTATGTTAACTCTCCTGTCCTCTGTCATAATATAGTCTGAAGGGACTGGACCATCCGGACATTCTGCAAAACATCACATTGGTCCACTCTATTAGTGAAATAGTGTTAGTAGGACTGGATGAACAAGACATCATTCCGAAGAGTAAGAGATACACCCTACAAGAATTCAAGGATTCCAGAGGATAGTTGATTAACCCTATTAACTTTCAGAGACTGACCACATCAGTGTAGTTTGGTGGGAGTCAGTGGTCTGAGGCATGCTGGGACAACCCCTGTTGTCCCAGACACATGACTGCATCTTTTACTTCCCCCTCTTTGGAAGGAAGCACAACACCTGGTAGACCTCTGCATGCTGGAGTCAGCAGATTTTATACTTGGAAATACTGATCCAACCTGTTTTCTTACTGACGTGGAAGGCTGCCACCTTTGAGCAGGTCCTGGGCAGAAAAGAGCTCTGGTGTAGATCCAGGCTGTATTATTTGGGCCATTTGACCTGGAAGACCCTATGGTATTAGAGGTACCTGTGGTGGGAAAAGATGCCACGTTTTTACGGCAAGCCCCAAAGATAATCACAATCTAGACACCTAAAAGTCTGGAGCAAGGCCATTGAGAACTATCGCCATTTGAGAAACTCCTCCTAGGTTGGGCCCTGGTAGAGATGGAACCCCCAACCATGGAACATTAAGTGACCCTGCAGCCCGAAAAGCCCATCACAAGCTGGCACCTGCCAGACCTACCAAGTCATAAGGTCAGGTGGGCTCCACAGCAATCTACAGTAAGATGGTACATCCGGGATCAGGCACAAGTAGGGCAGAGGTCACAAGTAAGCTGCACAAGCAGGTGGCCCAGACCCTCATGTCACCCACCACTTTGCACCAGCACCTCTCCTTCATCTCCGTCTATGGCTGACTGGGGCTCCCTTATGGTCAGCTGACAGGGAGGGCAAAGGCCAAGCTTGATTCACAGACGGGTCTGTTTGGTATGCGACTATAAGCTGAAAATGGAGGACAACCACACTACAGCCTCACTCCAAAGTGACCCTTAAGATAATAAGAGGCAGAATCTTCCCAATCGTCAGGGCTGTGGGCAGTGCACCTGGGCATCAACTTTCTGGACCAGAGAAGTGACCTGAGGTAAAAATAAATACAGACTTATGGGTAATGGCAAAAACAGGAAGGATAAATGTTGCAAGATTGGGAACAAGGAAGTCTGGGAAAGAGGGAGGTGTGTGGACCCACGGGGATGGGAAAGGGTACAGATCTTTGCACCACATGTTGCTGTCCACCAGAGAGCATTTGTCGTGGAAGAGGCACCAACCAACCAAGCAGACAGAGTGACTCAGGCAGGTCAGCAGCCAGCCTCTGTCATTGGCCACCCCAGTTTTGGCACAATCGGCTCATGAATGGAGAAGCTATGTGGCAGGGATAGAGGTTCTGCATTCACTAAAAAAGATCTAGCTACTGCCACTGCTGAAAGATCCAATTTTCCAGCCACAAAGACCAACATGGAGCCATCAATGTGGCACTATCCTTCAAGGAGCCCCATCAGCCACTGGATGGCATGTTAATGACATCGGACCTCTTCTACCTGGAAGAGGAAGCAATTCATCTTGACTGAGACTGACACATATTTCGGGTGTGGGTTTACCTTTCCCATCTACAGGTCTCAGCCAATCTAAAGACTTGCAGAGTGTTTGATCCACCAACATTTGGTCTCAGATAACATCACGTTAAACCAAGGGACTCACTTGACAGCAAACGAGGTGCAGCAGTGGGCACAATGACTGTGAGATCCACTGAACTTATGACACACTGCATTGCCCAGAAGCTGCTGCCTTTGGAGGGCTTTGGACTTTGGAGGGCTTTGGGGTGGTATTCTACACTCAAGCCAGCCTAACTGGGTCCCAAAGAGAGAACAGGTTTTGAGTCTCTCCCAGCTACGGCCCAGAAGGAGCATTTCATTTCTACCCCACAGACTTGTAAGAAGCCTAAATTCTAGGCTAAAGAAGAGGCTAAAACTAAAGAAAGCATTTTCCTTAGTTCTTAATTCTCTTTGACTTGTGTCCTTTCTCTCTTCCACACATGCAATAAATTCTGCCTGAAAGCTATTGTCCCGCCATGCTCCCTTGAGTACCACTGGCCAAAAGCTGCTTCCCACAGACTTCCCTGGCTGGCCGGGAGGCTTTCTTGGTCAAAACCTGGCAAGGGTCCAGCCCTGTTGGGTCAAAGGCTCTGGCATTCCTTCCCCTTCCCAAACATTTAAGCAGATCCAAGACTCTAGCTTTCTAGAGTCATAGGCAAGGAATCCTGGTAGGACATAGTTCAGAAAACTCTATTCTATGCCCCAAAGTTGTGATCAGCAGAATAGCGAGGAATGATAAGGTTTCTCTCAGTGACAACCACTTTCCTATTGTCTCCTAACTGGATCTGGCTTTCCCCAGAGGTGGCGATGATGTCATATTGGAGGGGCCTACCACACTCAGGCCACCTTAGAGCAGGTTGTAAGACCACTTACGTCTCTGGCTGCCCTGACTTTCCTCTGCTAAGACCATGTTCTCACGGGCAACAAGAGTGATTGTGAGTGAGGGAAGCAATCAGGGATCTGAAAACCTGCCCTTCCCCCTAATAACAGCCTCCCCCCCACCCCACCCTCCACTGTTCTGTGGATGCTATTGTGATTGAATTTTGTATACTAAAGAATTTTTGTATTAAAAATGTTTGTTAGGTCTAAAACTAAAAAGCACTTTAGCTAGAAAAAAGAGATGCAACTGAGGCACCAACTTGGAAATGATTCTCTGCGTGGATGGAGCATCATCTTCCAGGATGCAGTATTCACTCTAAACCAACAACTGTGAATGGGTGCTGTCTACAATAAGTGGAATAAACAGATCTGGGAATGAGGGGATGGAAGTAAGAGTGACTCCTCTACTCCCAGTGAGCCACTGGGAGAATTTAGGCTTCCCATCCCCATAACTCTAGGCTCTGTAGGTCTGTAGGTCCTGGTTCTCAGAGTGGGG
This sequence comes from Ceratotherium simum simum, assembly GCF_057802395.1. NCBI lineage: Eukaryota > Metazoa > Chordata > Mammalia > Perissodactyla > Rhinocerotidae > Ceratotherium > Ceratotherium simum. The sequence goes on along the minus strand of NC_141904.1, from coordinate 86,198,715 downwards.
ATGCTGCCACCAGGAGACACGAGAGTCCTATTAAACTTTAAGCTATAGCTGCTGCCTGATTGCTTCAAGCTCCTTGTGCCAAGAGACCAACAGGCAAGAAGAGGAGTCACCTCCTGGAAGGTGAATTTACCATGACATCAGGAGGAGACAGGGCTCCTGTTACACGACAGGACAGGGAAGAATACATTTGACACTCCAGGTGACCCACCTGAGTGTTTCTTGGTTCTTCTCTGACCAATTTTGATGGTAAATAGATAGATGCAGCAACCACGACTAAGACGAGCATGGTGACCAGGGTCTCAGACCTCTCAGGGATGGAGGTCTGGGTCATCTCACTAGGTAAGCCACCTAGACCAGCAGAGGTGCTAGCTGAGGGTGAGGGGGTCTAGAATGGGTAGTAGAGGAGGAAGATAACAAGTAGACTAGCTGTAGCATGAAAGTGGTAGCTCATTCTACTAACCCTCTTAAATTTCCCCCAAAAAAGAGATGAATCAGAATCCTAGAGGAGCTGTTCTCAGATGGGGTTAACTTATTTTATGAAGCAGAGGATCCACATAGCACAGGACTGTAGTGGATGCTGCGGTGTGTGCCCAGATCTCCTTCTTCAGGACCAAAGCACACAATCCCCAGCTCCAGGAGCTTTGCCCCTCTAATGGAGCGGGCTGCCTTGCGCAAGGTCACAACCCCTCCTTGGGGGCAGCCCCAGCCAATGACTGGCCAGTGCAGGGGTACAAAGATCCGGCCCCCCTGTCATCAATTCAGGACAACTCTGAAGGGCCATCCCATTTTCAGAACTCCGGGTGACTGAGCTCTGTGTCACAACTCCATTGCAGTTGATCTTTTCCCTATGTGAAATCTGCTGTCCTCGCTCCCTCGCAGGTGTTGTTCCTGAGAGCACTGCATGCAAACCTCCTCCTCAGAGTTGTTTCCCAGGGTACTTGGCCCAGCACACTGTGCACATCTTCAACCACACTAGTTAATGTCAAACCATTCCCAAGACGGCTGTAGCAACTTACATTCCTACCAACAATGCACGAGAGTTCCATTTATTCAACATCCTTGCCAAATCCTGGTATTGTTAAGCTTTTTATTTTTAGCCAATCTGGTGGGTGTGAAATGGAATCTCATTGTGGTTTGAATTTACATTTCCCCGATGACTAATAAGGCTGAGCGCCTTTTCATGGGTTTACTGGCTGTTTGGATTCACTCTTGCCCCAGCTCCTTTGCCAGTTCTGGTTTCACAGACCCGCTCATTTAATGCTGTCTACTAAGGGAGTGAGTGCAAGAGTTAGCCCAAGTACAATTTAAATGGCCTTCCTGAAGGCCATCAATCTCGATGAATCTTTTAGTCCTCTTCTGAATTGACATCTGAGCACTGTGGGATTTGGTGGACCACTCCCTCCTCCTGTCACCTTCTTTCCTTGGCTGCTTTGACACTGCACAATCCTAGTTTTCCCCTACCTCCCCGGCTGCCCCTTCTCTGTCTCCTTTGCAGGCTTGACCTCCTGCAGAGGCTTAACCATTAAATGTTAGGGTTCCTTAGGGCATAGTCTTTGGCCACCTTCTCATCTTACTCTCCGGGCAAACTCAGCAGTTACTGTCATTATACACTGAGGATTCCCACATTCCTCTCCTTTGACACTTCCACACGAATGTCTCAGGGCCTCCCCATCTCAATCTATCCAAAATGGAAATCATGATTTTCCCTCCCAAACCTGATTGTTGTCCAGCATTTCCTGCTTCAGTAAAGGACTCACAATCCTTCCAATTCTAAACATCAAACACCTAGGAACCCCTCTCTTAGACCCTATTCAAGCTATCACGTTCAATGTCGGTTACCTTCAGTTTGCCCCTCCAGATCCACTCTCCACTCTTCTCCATTCTACTCTCTGCCTCAGGAAGCTGATTATTTGGACACCTTGAGTGGGCTTCCTTGTTCTTTAGTTTTTAGTTGGGTTGGACCAATGTTTTAGTTATTGCTGCATAAGAAGCTATCCCGCAACTTAGTGGCTTAAAAACACCATCATTTTATTATCTCTCACGATTCCGTGGGTTGGTTGGGGTCATCTGGGGTCAGTTATGCTCCACCTGATGTCAGCTGGGGTGGTAGTCCTCTGGGGACTCAACTGGAACATCCAAGATGGTTCTCTGATGTCTGGCAGCTTGGTGGGGATGGCTAGAAGTCTGGCCTCAGCAGGACTGGGAAGGCTGAAACTCTCTCTTTCCCAGTCCTTTCAGGGCCTCTCCCTCTCCCTAGGGCCGTTCCCTGTGGTCTTTCGAGCACAAGGTAGCCAGACTTCTTATATGGCAGCTCAGGGTTCCCCAAACTGCAAAAGCTGAAACTTCCAGGCCCTCTTAATTCATAGACCTGGCGTGGCATCACTTCTGCTGCCTTCTGTTGGTTAAAGTAGGTCACAGGACCAGCCCGGATACAGTGTGGGAGGGGACTACACAAAGGCATGAACACTGGGAGGCACGATTCATTGGGGTCCATCTTTGGAGACTATCCACCATAGTTTGCTATCTGGTCCCCAAGTCTCCTCTCACATGCCAAATTAACTCCCCCCCCAGTTCCCATAACCCTCAAACTCTCATCCAATTGCAGCCTTAGTTCAGTTTCTCATCAACTAAATCTCACCCAGTTATTGATGAGGCACTTGGGCATGGCTCCTCTTGATGCGAAGACCTGTGGACTAAAGAGAGAAGTTATCTGCCCCCACACACCCAACATATAGCGATGAGACAGCAACTGCAGCACCACAGTATACACCCCCATTCAAAAAGAAGTGACACAGGGGCTGGCCCGGTGGCATAGTGTTTAAGTTCACGCACTCTGCTTCAGTGTCCCGGGGTTCGTAGGTTTGGATCCTGGGCACAGACTTACACACTGCTTATCAAGCCATGCTGTGGCAGGCGTCCCACGTATAAAGCAGAGGAAGATGGGCACGGATGTTAGCCCAGGGCCAATCTTCCTCAGCAAAAGAGAGGAGGATTGGCAACAGATGTTAGCTCAGGGCTGATCTTCCTCATCAAAAAAAAAAAAAAAGAGGTGACGCAGAGTAGTCACAGGTCCAACACGAGTCTGAAATTCCGCTGGGTATGAGTCTCCCTGCTCCAGGGGTAGGGAATGTATGCCGAGTAAGATGCAAGTCTGCTCCCTGGGAATGGTTCTATTTGCCTCTTGGCTCTACTCTACCCTCTAAGTGTTCCTTTTCCTTAAGAAATGGCCCATGTTTGCCTGCTTCCTGCCCTTGGGCAGCTGGGGGGCACAAAGGCTGCTTTTTGTTTTATAATGTCTCTGTTCCTTTCTCTTTTTTTTTTAATTTTTAAATTTTTTTTACCTTTTGACCCCCTTCATTTATACACACACACACACACACACACACACACACAGACAAACACACATAATATCTCTATTCCTTTCAGTCCAAGTTAGTAAAACGAAAACTTTTGTTGAGTTTCCTATGTATCAAATTATCTACTCCATTAGACAAAAGCCACACTTACATTTCTTCCCAAAACATGCCCTTTTCTACTTTGGGTCATGTGCAGGCTGATAAGGGACAATGCCTCAAGAGATTCTTAGGGCCGGCCCCGTGGCTTAGCAGTTAGAAGTGCGTGCACTCTGCTACTGGTGGCCTGGGTTCGGATCCCGGGCCCGCACCGACGCACCGCTTCTCCGGCCATGCTGAGGCTGCATCCCACATACAGCAACTAGAATGTGCAACTATGACATACAACTATCTACTGGGGCTTTGGCGGGGGTGGGAAGGAGGAGGATTGGCAATAGATGTTAGCTCAGAGCCGGTCTTCCTCAGCAAAAAGAGGAGGATTAGCATGGATGTTAGCTCAGGGCTGATCTTCCTCACAGAAAAAAAAAAAAAGAGAGAGAGAAATTCTTAGAAGCCTCTTGTCTAGCTGAGAGGATCTACCTGACATACCCTTAAATCCATCTGAGTCTCAATAAAGGGGCTTATGGCTGCAGCTTTGATCTGAGCTGGACCCCGGGGCCACATTTTACTGGCAGCCCCCTGGATTTGATCTTTGCCATCAGGTTTCTTGCCTCCCCTCAGGTTTTTATTTTCTTTGAGAATCGTTATTGGGCTGTAGAGATTGGGGATCAGAAACAGTTCTACTTTGCAACCCAGCAAGCTTGAGGTTAGAAGCTTTTCCTTTAGATTCCACTTGAACAGTGAACAGTTCTCTCCTCAGTTCATCTCTCTCCATCCACACCTCAGCTCAAATGAACCAGTTGGCTCTTTCAACATTCTGCCTTGAAATCTCCATAGCCCAAGCAACAAGTTCATGAACTAAATTTTCTATTTTCCACCTATTACAGGGAACAGTTTTACTAAATTGTTCTGTCAATACCTAAGTTGGGTCCCATTTACTCAGCGTACCGTAACAATTTCCTCACACTCCTTCCAGGTTCCAATAACAGTCTCTTCAAGGCCCTCCTAGCCTCTGCCCACTGCTGTATTCCTAAGCCAGTGTCCTACGTTTCCAGCGTTGTTTATTGGAGACCCCGCTTTTAGATAGCAGTTCCTGTATTGGTTATCTATTGCTGAATAGTAATCATCCCAAAGTGTAAAACAGCAGCAATTTATGATCTCTCACAATTCTATGGGCTGACTGGGCTTAGCCCCACATGATGTTGGCTGGGGCAGCAGCCGTACGGGGGCCTCAGCTGTGCTGGAATGTGCAAGATGGCTCACCCACACAACTGCACCTTGGTGGGGGCAGCTCGAAGGCTGGGCCCAGCTGGGGCACTGGGACATGGGGCCTCTCTCTTTTCATGCCATCTCCGGGCCTCTCTCATTCTCTCTACTGGGCTTCTTCGTGTGATGTCTCCTGGTGGACTCTGCAACAGGGCAGAAAGACAAGTTTCATAAATGCTGTCCCTGGCTGTGCCCATTCCTCAGCTGCCCCTCTTCCCCGATGAAGCCTCCAACTCTGTATCCTTCTGACAGAGCAGAGGTCTTTTTCGAGCCACCATTTACTGACCACGTGGGATTTGTCCGTTCTGTCCTGTGCTGAGCCCCGTGTGAGGAACTAGACATGTCTTTTCCCTCTTAATCCTCAAGATGATTCCTGTTAGGTGGGCATTGCTTCCTTATTTTATAAAACTGAGAAATGTTAAGTGACTTGCCCAAGGTCACGGGACTAGATATGGGACTGGAATCCAGGTCCATCTGACTCCACAGTCTTTGCCCTCTTCAGTCCACTGCCCAACATCCGGGGTCAGTCAGTGAACCCCAGGGCAAGGTCACTGTTGGCTGAGGAGTTTCTGGATTTTTTAGGTGTAAGGTACCCATGCTGAAGGGCATAAAGTGCACTAATCTTCCATGTACAGCTCAGTGATCTTTACATATGTACACACCCATGAAACAACTACCCAGATCAAGATACACAACACCTCCAGCACCCTAACAAGCTCCCTCATGCCTCTCCCCGGTCTATACTCCTCTGACTTCTATCGTCATCACTTAGTTTTGCATTTTCTTGAACTTCATAGAAATGGAATAATAGAGTATGGGCTCTTTTGTCTATCAGCGAGATACATTCTTGTTAGGCAGGTAGCAGCAGCTCCTTTGTATTGCTGTGTGGTATTCCATTGTATGAACACACCACAATTTATCTATCTGTTCTCCTGTGGATGGATAGTTGGGTTGTCTCCAGTTTGGGGCTATTATGAATAAAGCTGCTATGAACATTCTTGCACATGTTTTTGGATGGACTTAAGCACCTGTTTGTCTCGGGACAAACGCAGGAGTAGAACGCATTATCACAGGGTAGGTATAAGTTCAACCTTCCTAGAAACTACCAGTTTTCTAAAGTGGTTGCTCCATTTTACAGTCCTACTAGCCGTGTATGAGAGTTCCAGTTAGCAGATTGAGATATAATTCATATACCCTAAAATGCACTCCTTTAAAGTGTATAGTTCAGTAGTTTTAGTGTACTCAGAGAGTTGTGCAACCATCACCACCAATTCCAGAACATTTCATCACCCCAAAAAGAAGCCAGAAATTCATTGGCAATCACTCTCCATTCCTCCCTTCTCCCCTCCCCACCCCAGCCCCTGGCAACCACTCCTCCACTTTCTGTCTCTATATGCCTATTCTGGACATTTCATGTAAATGGAACCATACAATATGTGGCCTTTTGTGTCTGGCTTCTCTCACAGCATAATGTTCTCAAGGTTCATCCACGTTGTGGTATGTATCAGTACTTCATTCCTTTTTATTGCCAAATAATATTCTATTACACGTAGATGCCACATTTGGTTTACCCATTCATCAGTTGATGGCCATCTGAGTTGTTTCCACCTTTTGGTTATTATGGATAATGCTGCTATGAACATTCGTGTGCAAGTTTCTATGTGGACGTACATTTCCAATTCTCCTGGGTAGGCACCTAAGAGTGGAATTGCTGGTGTTACCGGGGTCTTATAGATCCAGGGGAAAGAATCCCTGGTAGAGGAATTTGCAGCATGAAGACAGTCCACCTGTACACCTGGGCCTCATCTTCTACTCTGCAGAAGACCGTTCATAGCCGGGAGGCATCTAGAATCTCATCACGATCAGTGGCCAAGTTAAAATCTAGCTGTCTTGGAGGTAGTGTGTAGAGCATCCTCCTGGGGTTATAAAGGAAGACAGACCTGAAATCAGTTTGCCATTTCCTAGTTGTGTGGTCAAGTTATTTAACTTCTCTGAGCCTCAGTGTTCTTATCTGCATAACAGGCACAAATAACTGACTTCACAGGTAGCGTAGCTTCTGGCACTTGTGTGCTGACCAGCATGAGAGGCATGGACCCTGTGAGGGCTAGTCCCTTCCCCTTTTTCCTTCTTTCAGCCAATTCTTCATGTTCCTGAAAAATGTGCTACTCAGAGCAAAAAATAACTTTAGGCAGGAACATTGGCTCTCAACCCTGGCTGTGCATTAAAATGACACGGGAGAATTTTTTTTTTTTTTTTTTTAACAAAGTAGTGGCCAGGCCCTACCCCCAGAGGTTCTGATTTAATTCATCTGGGTTAGTGAGCAGGCATCCGTTTTTCGTCAGAGCTCCCCAGGTGATGCTATGGTGCAGCCACGGCTAAGAACTACTCTGCTAAAGAAATTACCTGTGTTTGAGAGGATGATAGAGGGATATGGCGACCAACCATCCCAGTTTGCCCAGAACTGCTCCAGTTTTAGCACTGAAATCCTGCATCCCAAGAAACCCCTGAGTCCTGGGCAAACTGGGATGGCTGGCCACCTGTCAGGAAGATATATGCAAATGTTGATACGTGGTACTTATATTGAGGATTTCCTTTCCTGTCAAGTTTCAGGTGTGAAGCCAAAGTACTTTTGAACCTAGGGAATAAAGACCAGAAGCCTGCTTACTCCACCTCAGCTCATTTGGGGCATCTCAGCATCAAGTTTAAAATGCACAGGGAAGCTACCAGCTCTGCAGCCCCACCACAAGGAATAGAGAGGTCAGGAGGGAAGCAGTGAGTCAGGGCAGTACTTCTCAGACTTTAGTGTGCATGAGAATCACTGAGGGGTCCTGGAAGATGCAGCTTCTGATCCAGCAGGTCTGGGGGGCGCCTGAGATTGTGCATTTCTAACAGGCTACCAGGTGACTCCATTGCTGCTGGTCCAGGGACCGTGCTTTGAGTAGCTAGGGTCCAGGGACAATTCTTCGAGTTCAAGCTTTGGGTGTGAGATGTGATTTCTCTCTTACAATCCACATGACCTTGGGGGAAATTCCTTCTTCTTTCTGATTTATCAGCTATAAAATAGGGATAACAACAACATCACAAGTAATACCCAGGAAGCTTCACAGTAGTTTAGAAGGCAGGTTGTTGTGAAGTTTCCATGTGCCTGGCATGTAGCAGGGACTGACTGAATGTTAGTTCTCTTTCCATCCCTGTCTCCACTCAGCTTTAGCCTCTCCTGCTTGCCGGGCTCTGGTCGGTTTCTGAACAGTTAGCACAGTCCCTCATGCAGAGTGGGCACCTGTAGAAGTTGCTGAGTTGTTCAGAGAGATGCTGAGTGGAGACAGATGACTGCAAGCCAGTGCCAGGGCGTGGGGCCAGCTGCGCCTGTAATTCAACCATTTGTGCGCCCTGCGGAGAAAAACCTCACTTCATTTAGAGATGATGTTGGTAGTCAACAGTTTTTATTTCAAGGCAAAAAATAATAATAATAGTAATAAGAGAAAGAAACACCATGAGGAGAAATTTTTTTCTTAATTACTGGTCTCAGAATGCTGAGGTTGGAGGAACTGTTAGGGAAAGTACTAGACTCATAAATAGGCCTATGAGAAGCACAGGCCTTGGAATCAGAATTTCCTGGGTTTGAATCCTGGCTCCATCAGTCACTACGCTGTATGACCTTGGGCAGATCACTACCCTTCTCTGAGCCTCAGTTACCTCATCTGTAAAATGGAGATGATCCCTACCTGGTTAGCTAGTTCCACCTCCCTTCAAACATGGGCATCCACGACTCATGCCCGCCTCTCACCTGTCGGCTGCTGGGTGTCTAGGTTCCTCTGGGGAGACAGAGGCTGCAGCCTGGCAGCCTGGGTCCAAAGGGCTCTGGAGACCCCTCCCAGCCTTGTTGTTCAGTTTGAGCCAACATTAAACTTTAAGAGACTTCTTATAAGATCCTGGAGTTACGGCTCCTTCGGAAGAAGTATTGGATCTAAAACCTCCGGCACCCCCTCCAGCCACCCCCTCCAGCCACAATTTTGCACTCTCCAGTTCACCACAGGCCTTACTCCTCGAGGACTGACAGCTGCGTCTGCTCTGCCGTCTCCCCACGCCTGCTGGGCCCCTGGGGGCCTTTGCCTTGGCATCTCCTCCGCTCTGCAGTCTGAGGTGTGGGATGATGGCAGGCTCTTCTGTAGTCCCTCCTGGGTGCCAGGCACTGCCTCAAGCACTTTTTATGTGTTAATCCTCATGCCCACCCTATGAGGTAGATGCTATTATTAGCCTCCATTCCAGGCACAGAGACACTAAACGAATTACCCAAGGTCACCCAGCTAGGAAGTGGCAACGCTAGGACTTGAACTCAGGCGGCCTGACTCCCGAGTGTGTGTGGCATTAACCACTACAAAACACTGACCCTGCCAGAGACTCTGAGGGCTTGCTCCTATTTATTTTTCTCAAACTATCTTTTTTTCCTGAAAATAAAAAAGATACATGTAATTTACACAATGTTATAGGCCAATATGGCCTCAATAAAATAATTTTTAAAAAAGGATACACGCACATAAAAAAATACAGGAAAGTTTAAAGACGCAAGTAGAAAATGTCTCAACTTTCACTCCCCATCCCTCTCTAGAAGTAGCATTTTGGGGTCATGACTGCAGATTTACACAAACATGTTATACAAAATGGGATAATATTTGTCCATAGTAAAAACCTACAATGAGAGAATGATCTAGAGCTCACACTTGGGAGCCATTCAGCCTGGGTTCAGATCTCCCAGCTCATCCTCTGCCTGTGTGATCCCCAGCAGTTCACCCAAGTTTCCGTTTTCCCTTCAGGAAAATGCGACTGATGATAGTCCAACCTCATAGAATAGGCCTAAAAATTCAGTGAGATGATACATACACAAGGAGTGCTCAGCATGGTTCCTGGCATCCGGTGAGCACTCAATAAAAAGTTAGCCTCGCTTGATTATTCAGGGCTGATGTATGCTTCTGAGGTTGGTGAGCCGCTGGCCCAAGGAAGATCCGAATTCTGGCTATGGAGAGAAGCGAAGGGGGAAGGCGCAGACGGCAGAGGGCCGAGGTGAGGCCCCCGCGTGAAAGCACGGCCTGTGGCCAAGAACTGGAGGTCCAGGAGCAGTTGAGAAAGTGAGGCGCACGGAGGGCCGTGACACGGATCCTGTACTGCGTGGGGGTGGGGTAAAGGCCGGAGATGCTGCAGGAGGAAAGACCAAACAGAAGCGGCCCTCTGATTGGGAGCTTGCTCTCCTCTGCGGAGTGCGCGCCTCCCCCCGGGGCCGGAATAAGCTGGGGCTGAAACTCGCCCTGGAGTCTCCTCCCTCCGAGTAAATAGGTGTTGCTATTCTAAGCAAGGCCTGTGATAAAAATACTTGCTTTGCTTTGGAAGGATTTTTTTTTAAGCCGTGAAAATAACAGGGCAGTAGGCTGTCTATTTTAGGTTGGGGCCTTTGGCTCGCTTTCAAAGTCACGGCCCAAATGAGATCTACTTAGAAACAGGTCACTGCACACTTTGCGCGCGTCGCTCGGCCGGTAGAACAAGCCTGCATGGAGGCCTCTAAGGGCCTCGGAGGCCTGTACCCGAGGGACGGAATTGCGGGCCATTGTTTTTCGCAGAATGTAAACGTGAGCCCTGGCGTCTCTCCCCGGGCCTGCCTCAGAGCCCTTCCACCGCCCCTGAGCCCTCGGGAGGCGGAGCCGCCAGGCCGCCTCTCTCTCCGCTTCAGGAGTCCTGGGTCAGGGTGGGACTGGAATATGAGGAATGCTCCCCACCTTCTCTATAAATCAGCGGGAAAGTGTCGGAGCCCTCAGGAGCTCCGGTTGGGGCCTGCCACCTGGAACTGGGGCGAATTTTCCCATCCTCAGTGGACCAAAGGTGCCTCTGGGGACTGAGAAAGACACTCTGGAGGGGATGGCCTGAGATGGAGTGGAAAAAACCTGAGCCGACTTAAATTTGAATCTTGGCCCTGGTCCCCATGAGCTGTGTGACCTTGGGCAGGTAACATCACCTCTCTGATCCCTTGTTTTCTTATTAGTGAAATGGAGATAATAAAGCAACCTTACAGGACTATGGGGAGGATTAAAGAAGACAATGTACTTAAAAGCATTTAGCACATATAGAGCGGCCATGAAATCTGGAAACACAGAGGAATTTTCAGAATAAGTGATTTATTGATAATATACAATAAAATTCTTTGTATTTCCAGACCTTAGGGCCACCCTGTGGTAATAATAATTGCTAGCACTTATATGGTACTTACCATGTGCCAGGCGCTGTTCTAAATCCTTTACATATATCAACACATTAAGGGCCGGCCCGTGGCGTAGTGGTTAAGTGCCTGCGCTCTGCTGGGTTGGGATCCCTGGGGCGCACCAAGGCACCGCTGGTCCGGCCATGCTGTGGCAGTGTCCCACATAAAGTGGAGGAAGATGGGCACAGATGTCAGCTCAGGGCCAGCCTTCCTCAGCAAAAAGAGGAGGATTGGCATGGATGTTAGCTCAGGGCTGATCTTCCTCACACACACAAAAAAAAAGTAAAAAAAAAAACAACCCTTAATTATTTATAACAACCCTATGAAGTAGGCACTATGTCATCCCCCATTTTACAGATGAGGAAACTGAGGCTCAAAGTTAAACAACTACCTAAGGTCACACAGCTAGCAAATGGCAGAACCAAGAATCAAACCCAGACAGTTAATCATTACACTATAGTTAGCCATTGTGCTGTAGTTGCTTTTTCTAATCCAACTCATGTCTTGACACTTGGGTAATGCTAATAGGTGAAAGTAATAACAAGGACAATTATGATGGTCAGAGTCCGAGTCCTGCTGCAAAGAATCTTAAGAGGTCACCCAGTGACCGTGGTCTTAATCTTCTGCCTTTCTCAGTCAAGGATACACCAAAAACTGCCTTGGCAGCTAGTTAGCAAACGTTTTTTGACTTTGCCCTCTCTGATAGGTGAGAAGTGGTCTCTCAGTGTAGCTTCCCTTATTGGGAAGGTGCCTGTCTTTTTATATGTTTGATTCATTTGCTTGTTCCTTTCTGCGAATCGTCTGTTCATATTCTTTGACTATTGTTCTCTTGGGTACTTGGTCTTTTCTTATTAATTTTTGGAGCTCTTTTTATATTAGAGAAACCAATCCTCTGTCTGTGAACTGAATTGTGAATATTGTTTCCCAGTGTGCCATTTGACCTTTGATTTTGCTTAGGGTATTTATTGCCATGCAGAAAGTTGACTTTTATGTGGTTGAATTTATCAACCTTTGCTTTGACAGCTTCTGGCATTTGTATCATGCTTGGAAATTCCTCCCCTGCACTGAAAAAAACCTTTTTTTTAACTTGCACATGTTTTCCTTTAGTCCGGCTGTAGTTTGATTTTTCACATTTAAATCTTTCAGTCATTTGGGTTTTACTTTGGTGTAATTTGCCAGGTAGAGATCAAACTTTCCCCTCATTTCCCCTCCCCCCTTTCTTTTCTTTATCCTTTTTCAAAAGAAAACAGCATTTTGGGTCCTATTCTTCTACATGCCTGGCACTTCCACATTTGTCATGGGATAATTTTTGTCCAGCTCTCCTTGATTCCAATTTTAATAGGAAAATTTGGCCTTAATTTGGTGTATTAGTTTTCCAAGGCTGCCATAACAAAGTACTACAAGCTAGGTGGCTTAAAACAACAGAAATTTATTCTCTCACAGTTCTGGAGGCCAAAAGTGTGAAATCAAGGTGTCAGCAGGGCCATGTTCCCTCTGAGACTCTGGGTAGAATCCTTCCTTGCCTTTCTCTTAGCTTCTGGTGGTGGCCGGCAATCCTTGGTGTTCCCTGGTTGGCAGCTGCATCACTGCAGTCTCTGCTTCTGTCGTCACATGGCCTTCTCCCTGTGTGTCTCTGTCTTCTCTTCTTATAAGGACACCAGTCATATTGGGCTAGTGCCAGCACTACTCCGGTATAACCTCATCTCAGCTTGATGACATCTGCAAAGACTCTATTTCCAAATAAGGGTGCATTAGCAGGTCCTGGGGGTTAGGAGTTTAACATATCTTTTGAGGGGGACGTAATTCAACCCATAACATTTGGTTCCTCAAAATTATCTAACCTCCAGAGGGGACAGCTTAAAAGTCATTGAATAAATCATAAAGAAAAACATTAAAAGGCAGATGAACGATTTCTGTGGCTTAAAAACTTCCAAAACTACTACAACAATAATAACAATCATAAAAACAAAATCACTAAAAATAAACGAAACAGCTTCAAAATAAAAAGGCAAACAAAAGACTAGGAACAAACATTTGCAGTCAATATATAAGGAGTTAATTTCTTTGTCATAAAAATGTAATTCACACATATTTGATAAGAAAAAACACGAGGGGTCGGCCCGGTGGCGCAAGCAGTTAAGTGCGCGAACTCTGCTGCGGCGGCCCGGGGTTCGCCGGTTCGGATCCCGGGCACGCACCAACACACTGCTTGGCAAGCCATGCTGTGGCGGCGTCCCATATAAAGTGGAGGAAGATGGGCACAGATGTTAGCCCAGGGCCAGTCTTCCTCAGCAAAGAAGAGGAAGATTGGCAGATGTTAGCTCAGGGCCGATCTTCCTCACAAAAAAAAAAAAGAAAGAAAAGAAAAAACACCAATACATCACTAGTCAAAGGGCATGAGCAGATAAATCAGAAAACATGGAACATATATATGGGGAAATAGTCACCTGCACGATTAATCAGAGATACAACTTAAAACAGTGGTAAAGTACTTTTATTTTTCTAATAACCAACAGAAAAAAATTATAATATTTTGTGCTGGCAAAGGGATGTGTGAAGCTGACAATCTCGCATGCCACCGGTGGCAGCACCATTTTGGAAAACGAGTTGGCAATATAGATCAAGGGCCATAAAAATGTTTATTCCAGTTGATCTAGGAATTCTACTTCTGAGACTCTAGTCTAGAGAAATAATGTGAAGTATGGAAAAAACCATTTATTTGAAAAGGCAGAGAAAAGGGACATTTATTGGAGCCCTACTAGATGCCAAGCTCTTTACATATCTTATCTCATTTAGTTCTCTCAATAACCTCACGAGGTTGTATTCTTTGCTCCATTTACAGATAAGGAAACCAAGGCTCTGTGAGGTTAGACCCCTGTCCAAGGTCACACAGCGTGTAAGTGGCAGAGCTGGGCTTCCATCTGAGGTGACCTAGTTCTAGGGCCACTGGGCTCCCCATGGCTGCTGGGGAAGCAGAGCACCCCATTACCTCCTTCAGGCCAGCTCACCCATCTGCCAAATGCGGGAGGTGGCGGGGTTGCACTGAAGGATCTCTAAGATTTCTCTAAGCTCAGAGCTTTTGTGAGTCTATTGCAGCAAGCAAACCTCAGGAAGAATAAATACAGAAACAAGTAAGAACTGTGCAGAAAATACTAGACACACTTCATTTCCCCCTTCAGCTTTGGGACTTTCAGCCAAGATTAATCTTTGTTTTGGATTTTCATTTTGGGTATATTGGTGTTTTCTTAATCAAGATTAGCTACTGTCTATGTTTGAGTACCAATTTATTCATTGAACAAATACCCAGTAATGATTAAAAGTGCAGGTTCTATATACGGGAGTTCCTTATAGTATTATTGCAAATTTTCTCTTCATTTGAAATTATATCAAAATAAATAGGTTTTTCTTTTGTTTTTTTGCTGAGGAAGATTTGCCCTGAGTTAACATCCGAACTTAACCACTAGGCCATGGGGCTGGCCCCAATAGTTAGTTTTTCTAAATAGAGGGGGGTGGAGTTGGACTGCTTGAATTTGCTCCAGAGCTTACCTGCTCTTAGCTGTGTGTCTTTGCCTCAGTCCCTCATCTGTAAAATGGAATGATAATGGGACCTATCTCAGACAGTTGTTATGAAACTCAATCATATGATTTACTACCATATGCCTTATGGCATTATGTCTGATAAATAGTTAGCTCTCAATCACTGTTAGCTATTGTTGTTAATATTAATTTCCTTTCTATGTTAACCAACTTGCTTTGGAGTGGTTTGGCTTCTGAAATTGTTTCTAAAAGAAAACATTGACTTTCCTGAGAGAGCAAATGTGGACAGGACACCAACATTACTAGAAGGAATCTGATGAGGAAGATAAAACCACAGTTGTCCAGAACCATAATGAGAAAATGAACTAAGAGAAAACAATCTCTAGAATTTTAAATGTGCAAATGATGTCTGAGGCTGAGAAAATGGCTGCACACACAGCCCTGCTTTCAATTAATCTGGTGTCAGAAGCATCTAGCTAAGTTTGACCTCTTGTATCACGTCTAAGTCCTTCCCTTCTAGAAAGGTAGGTGAGGGAGTACAATGTAAGCTGAATGCCGGAAGATCTCATCCCCACTACCGAACAAACAGCTTCCCAGTTCTCACCTCCTCACACTTACAGGCCAGTGTCTACTTGTAAAGAATGCGAATATTGCTAATAACAATACCCCAGTTCTCACACCACACTGAACTTAGCCTGGTGAAGGTGGCCAGTTGGCCTCTCCAGCACCAAACTCTGAATCCACAAGAGGCTTAGAGGCTGGTGGGTGAAGCAGGCCGTCTGAGGGCACAGAGCTGCAGAGGGCAGGCTGAAAGGCACTGGGTAGCCTTTTCCCTTGGTGGTCCTCTCCCTCTGGAAGTGTGCTTAGCCCCCCAGGGATTTCCATGTTCTAGGAGCCCCCACCAGTGGCTAGCTCAGTGCATGGCTCCCAGTATGCAGTCCATGCTCAGCAAATGTTCATTGAAATAAACTGAATTGAAGATAATGGAGAGTGACCTGAAGAAGTGAGATGATTGTCCATATGACTTACGCAAAACAAAGAACACAAGCACACCTTTTGCCTTGATTATCTGGCTTTCATTCTCTCTTTGGAATCAGCCAGCCCAAGCCCATGAAGGAAACTGTACCCATTTTAGAGTCTGGATAGCAGCAACAATGAAATAACCTGACGTTCAAGTTTTAGTCATCCGACAAGTCTTGTTTCTTTAGAATTTGCCTCCAAGTTGGAGCCACAGTTTCTCTTCTGTCTTAGCTAGTAGTGAAATAAGTGTATATTAAGCACCAACTATATGCTGGGGATTGGAGTAAATAATAAGGGACTTGCCAGTCCCTCTTCAAGAGATGGAGTCTGTGTTCCCTGCCCTTGAAGCCGGGCAAGCTTGTGACTGCTTCAAACAGTAGAGTACACTGTACGTGATGCTGGGTGACTAGGTCATAAAAGATTGTGCAGCTTCTGCATTGTTTGCTGGTGCTCTGAGCCACCAGGTAGGAATTCTGACTACCCTGAGGCCGCCATGCTGGTGTTGATGCAAAATAACCAATAACCATTCTACAGATAAGAGGAATAAGGTGAGTTTGCATGAGCCAGAGTGAGGATTACAACCCAGGAAGGCCTTAGAAAGCATTCCAGAGAAACATGGTTTTCAGTACAGCTTTATATCTTTTTCGAACAAAGAACATACATTAAACACACCCAGGATACATTTTCGTCAAAATTCCAATGAGGTATCCAGTTGCAAATTAGTGGGTCAACATGACCGTGATATCAGGAGAGGGACTAACCTGGGCGTTACCAATAGGGCATTACCAATAGGGCGTAAGAGGGGAAGTATGTATTCTTATCTTAAAAGAGTGCATTCTTTAATGGCTAAGCAGATGTACAATGTATGTTTGATAGGCCATAAGTCAGGCTTTCTAGTTCAAGTCGAGTCAGTTTTGAACCCGAATAGTTACCCCATATACCTCAATATGTGGGAATCTCTTGTTACTGGAAAGACCAGGTGGAAGTGCTCTGGCAGCCAGTGCCAGCTACCCACCCCCTACCGCCACACACACACCCCTTCCAGCCATCCCCATGGAGGTACCAGACAAAGGAGTGAAGTAACCATCTTGGAGGTGGATTCTCCAGCCTCTGCTGGTCCAGCCGTACCCATTCAGGTCACCTCCAGCCATTGGAGTCTTTCCTCCTGAGGCCCCAAACACTGTGGGACAAGCCATCCCTGCCAGGCCCGGTCTGCATTCCTAACCCATACAATCTGTGAGCATAATCAAATAGTTGATATTTTACACCCCTAAGTTTGTGGCGGCTTGTTCTGCAACAATGGGCAGCTGGAAGACTAGCCTGGTGACAAGGCTCCAGGTTAAAATTATATTCTAATTTTTTATTCTAATCAATGTACCTCTATAACCTTGTTTGGGAAGAACTGGCAAATTTTAAGATCCTTCCTGGGCCATATAACCCTTCTGGCCTCTCTCCAGGGTCATCTACGTAATTTCTAGGGCTCAGTGCAAAGTGAAAATGTGGGGCCCCTTGTTCATAAAGCAGGAAAAAGTGCCATTAAAGGTACTAAAATGTAGAACTTTTCCTTTCTCTTCGACCTGTCATGGTGTTTTGTACTTGCTGTTTAACATCGGGCTCCCTAAGGCACAGGGATACCCATGAGGCAAGCACAGACCCCAGTAAGGATGCCTGTGTGCCTGCCAGCTGCTGGGGTCCCTCCCAGGGCCAAGGACAGCGAAGGTTGCTGGGTGGGCCTGGAGGGGGGAGGCTGGGCAGGACCTGGTGCAGGTTGGGGTGGAGGGAAGTCCCAGAAAGGAAGGGGAGCAGGCAGCCAAGAACCCCCGGAGGCAGGACCACGCAAGCAGAGGTTCCAAGCCGCTGGGTGCACGCTCCATTGTCCCATTAGACTTCACTTTCCAAAACACAAATTCAAAGATAAAATTATCAAGAATTTCAAGACAGAAACCACAGAGCATTAAACTCCAAGTGCTGGGCCTTCTGAGTGCAGGGGTCTTGTGTGACTGCCCTGATCTCACAGCCATGAAGCCCACCCTGCCTCTCACCAACACAAGATGAGAGGCTTTAATAAGGATCTCAGCCTCACCGAAGCCCTGTGAGGTGGGCGTTATTATCCCCATTGCACAGATAAGAAAACCTCTCAGACAGGTGGATTAGCTTGTTTGCCTGGCCCAGAGTCACACAGCTAATAGGATAAGGAGATGGAAATTCAATGTTTGATTCCAAACCTCTTAACTTTTCTGCCAGTTGAAACAATGAGGCCGATAAAAGGCAGCGCAATGAGGTGTGTGCCGAAGCGGGGGATGCACGAAAATTCAGAGAAAGGGCAGAACACTGTAGGTCGCAGCTGCCAGAGGAGGCTCCATGCAGGTGTGGCCCTTGAGCTGGGACTGAAAGTAGGGAAGAGCATCTCCAGCAGAGAGAATAGCATGAGCTGCTTTGCCAGGTGGGCCTGAGAGGAGAACAGGCGCGGTTCCTGGGACAGGAGGAGTCAGGCCAGTGAAACAGGAGAGAACCGCAGAGGCAGGACTTCCACTGGACGGGGATGCCCTTGACCAAATGTCATAAAGGACACTGAGGCCAAGCTTGGGAAGCCCTCCTGGAAGGACGTTTTGGTGAGAAGGAGAAGCATTCTGGTGGTGGCTGCAGAAGGCAGACTGCTGGGGCTTAGTGGAGGGATGGGTGAGAAAATCGAGCCTGGGTCTAGACCATTTTGGGATAAATTTGGCCCCAAAAGAGAAGAAAAAATTAGGGGGGTAACTGGAAGAGGGAAAGGGACATTTGAATGTGCTAGTGATTTTCTTCTTCAAGACCTGGCTGACTTGCCCTTTTAGGGCAGAAAGCAGTAAGTCTGGGAGAGGTGCTGGAGAGGGAGAGGGCGAGGAGCAGCTCCCTGAGCACCTATTGCATGCCAGGGCCTGTACTTTCCCGTTTCATTTCCTCCCAACAACCCCTGAAGGCAAATATTCCTGCTCCTACATCACCTGAGGGAGAGGCCAAGAATCACAGCGGTGAGGGCAGGGCTGGGGTTTGATCTCCTATTTGTCTGACTTCAGAGCCCATGCCTACTCCTCTGTGCAGAGAGGGGAGGGGTTGGGTTTATCAAGGAGAAAATGTCTGTTCCAACTGCCTAGAATGCTCTTCTCCTGGCTCTTTCTCATCCTTCAGTGCCCAGCTTAACTATCACCTCCTCAGAGAGGCCTTGGCTACTGAGTCTAAAGGCACACCCCTTCCCTTCCCAGTCTATCATTCTCTAGTCCTTTTCTGCACTGATTTACCACAATCCTAATTTTCATGTTGATGTATTGGTTTACTTGTTTGCTGTTTGTCTCCCCTGCTAGACCTTAAAGTCCTTGAGGGCAGACACTTGGGCTTGGTCACGGCTACGGGCCCAGGGCTAACACAGGGCCTGGCACATATTCAGCACAACAGAAATCTTCATCAACTGAATAAGGAATGAACAAACGAACAGGTCCAGATCCCTGCTCCACCACTTCCCAGCTTTGTCCTTAGATTAATTACCCTCTCTTAAAGGTTCCCCATTTGAAGATCAAGACTTTCAAGTCGTGATGATTGTGTATTGGAGATTGTGTAAAATGCCTGATTACATGAAGAGGCTTCATAAATGACAGGTATTTTTTGTGCAGTTCTTCTTTCCTTCATCTGAAACACGTACTTTTTTTGGCCTGGCTTAAAGACCTATTGTCCATGTTTCAAAATAATTTTTTGAGATATAACAAATGTGCAGAAAAGTACACACACCAATTTTTACATATATATGTGTGTGCATATATATATAGCCATACACATAACCATGTAACCACTTCCCAAATTAAGAAGTAGCACATTCTAACACCCAGGAAAGTTTCCACGTTAGCCTCCCCCATCCCCTCCCTCTACCAATGACACCTCCCATTCTTCCCCTCCTCTGTTTGATCTGAGATCATGGCATGTCCATTGTCCCTTCAAGCCATTTCTGATCATTTCTTTTCCCTGTTCCTCTTCTGAGACCTTCCCTAATAACTCTAGCTCTTACGAGTAGGAGAGCCTACCACCAAACCAGAGGTCTCCAAAGTACAGGACATGCAACCCAGTGGAGTACAAGATGATTCCTGCAATTCCACTCCTGGGTATATGCCTGAAATAACTGAAAACAGGTACTCAAACTAGTGCATGTACCTGCATGCTCATAGCAGCACTACGGATAATAGCCAAAAGATGGAAGCAGCCCAAATGTCCATCCACAAGTGAATAAACAAATTGTGGTATATACTTATATATTCAGCCATAAAAAGGAATGAAGTACTAATACATGCAATCACATGGATGAACCTTGAAAACATTTGTTAAGTGAAAGAAGCCAGACACAAAAGGTCACATATCGCGTGATTCCATTTATACGAAATATCCAGAAGAGATAAATCCATAGTGATAGAACACATATTGGTGGTTGCCAGGAGCTGGCTGGTGGGGATTGGATGCAGAGAAACTGCTTAATGGGTAACGGATTTCACTTTGGAGTGATGGAAATGTTTTGGAACCAGAGGTGGTGGTTCCACAACATTGTGAACATGCTAAATGCTACTGAATTGATCACTTTAAAATGGTTAATTTCATGTTATGTGAATTTTACCTCAATAAATTATTTTGAAAAAATGAAGTAGTCACTTGTACTGGTGAGCTGAGGTTTGAATAAGGCACAGACTCCTTAAGCTTTCTTTTTTTTTATGCAACATTCTTTTTTTTTTTTTTTTGTGAGGAAGATCATTCCTGAGCTAACGTCTATGCCAATCCTCCTCTTTTTTTGCTGAGGAAGGTCAGCCCTGAGCTAACATCCACTGCCAATCCTCCTTCTTTTTTCTCTTTTTCTCCCCAAAGCCCCAGTAGATAGTTGTATGTCATAGTTGCACATCCTTCTAGTTGCTGTATGGGGGACTCTGCCTCAGCGGGACAAGCAGTGCGTTGGTGCGTGCCCGGGATCCGAACCCGGGCCGCCAGTAGCAGAGCGCATGCACTTAACCGCTAAGCCACAGGGCAGCCCCTCCTTAAGCTTTCTAAGCTGTGAAGTGCTGGGCAAATACCAGCTGGGGGCGACTGAAGGAAGGAGTGGCCTGGGGGTCAGCAAGTGTGGCTTTGCTGCTCTGCCCTAAGTAGTAATGATATGATAAGAGACAGCTATAATAATTACAGCTAACACTTCTATAATGTTTAATATGAGAGGCACTGTTCCAAGTGCTTTACATCTTAAACTCACCAAATCCTTACAACTTTAAGAGGTGGGTAACTATCCGGTTTTCATTACAGATGAGGAACTGAGTGTTTAATGACTTGTCTAAGTTGCAGAGGAGGAAGTGACGGAGTCCGAATTTGAACCTACGCAGTCAGGCTCCAGGTACTCAAGTCTCAATCCCCAGGCTCTGTGCTAAGTGCTTTCCATGTTTTCTCTCATTTAATCCTGTGAGGTAGGTGTTATTGTTATTATTCCTATTAAAAAGAAAATCCCCTCATGGTCCCTCCATATTCAATGTCTTCCAGTCTTTCCCCTGAATTTATCTTCATGTTGGTCTACGTGCCCCTGTCATCTTATCTTGCTTCATCTTCATTTTTCTTTATACTGCTCATATTACTACCTGAATTTATTATTTATGCTGTCTTTCGGTCTCTCATCACTAGAAGGCAGGGCTTTTGATGATTATTGATTTCCCAATACACAGAACAATGTGTGGTACATAATAGGCTCTCAAAAATTTAAACGAAAGAATGGTGCCCACGGTATTGGGTAATCTTGCATGCCTGTGTTCAAGTAAATAAAATCATACTGTACATGTTCTACTTTTTTAAAAAATTTAATGTCTTGGATTTTTAAACATCAGTACATAGATCTAACTCATTCTTTTTAACAGATAGATGATATCCTCTATTGTGGAGGTAGCACCGTTTATTTACCCAGTTTCCTACTTAATCCGCATTTTTCGCAGTGATTCTCTAATGCAAATAATATGGCAATAAACACCTCAGCACGTCTTATTGTGGGTATGTGTACACATTTCCCTAGAATTAGTGCCTAGAAGTGGAATTGCTGGACGGAAGGGTATATATACATTAAAAATGTCAACAGATAACGCCAAATTGCCCTCCCGATATCCATTCCTGCCAGCGCTGAATGACCGTACACAACAGGTTTTCATATACCTAGCACCAGACTTGATATTATCAGTCTTTTTAACTTTTTGCCAATCTGATGGGGGAAAAGGAACCCCCAATTTACAGATGAGGAAACTGAGGCTCAGGAAAGTTTAGACACTTTCCTACATAACCGGTAAGTAGCGGAGCGTGTCCGACTCCGGAGAGGACGCGCCAAAGCTGGACACTGTTCTCTATGCTGTGCCTCCTCGCGTATGTCTGGTTATCCCTAGGCCTTGATGCGGGCAGGCTGGCCTTCGTTCCCCCTTGAGGCCTCAAGCCCCTTCCGGGCGGCTAAAAGCCAACCTTCTCTCGCTTCCCCACCGCCTGTCCGGGAGCCAGTCAGCACCCGCCTTGCAGCCTCCACAACTCCAAAATGGCGGCCGGCAAGCTCGCGAGGCCACGCCCTTCCACGCGAGGCGGGGCTTGAGTTCAGGCCAGAGCGATGGATGCCCGAGCCAAGTTTGAAGTCGGTTGCCAGGCGGGCTCGCGCAGAAGCAAAGAGCCAGTGGCGCCGCAGGTCGGGAGGAGGAGCACCGAGTGGAGGGCTCGTTTGCCTGGGCGGCTCGAGAGTCTCTTCTTCGCGGGCGCTGGGCCGCCATCTTAGATGGCGGGAGTAAGAGGAGAGCGAGAGTGAGACGGGGAGGCTCCCCTGCCGCTCTTCTTGGGCCCCGAAGAGGGCCAGCAGGCCGGGCTTGGGGCGTGTGCCCTGAGGTGCGGAGCGCGAGTGCAACGATGCGAGGGCTGCCCGGGGCCCCGTCCCCTGGGCTGGGGACGCGCCGAATGTGACCGCCTCCCGCTCCCTCACCCGCCGCGGGGAGGAGGAGCGGACCAGACGCCGCAGCCGGACGACGGGACACGGAGGCGGCCCGGCTCCCTCAGGTAGGCGGCAGGGCCGGGCCCTGGATGCCGGGGGAGCCGGGCGGCGGGGCTGAGGGGTTGGTTCCCGGGCGGCGCTGACGGAGCAGCCCCGCGGCTGCCGGGCGCCGGGCCCGGGCCAGGCCGCTGTCACCCCAGGTGGCGCTGGGCGGACGGGGGCTCGGGGCCCGGTGTCATGGCCGGCGAGCGGAGTTCCCACATCCCCACTCAGATTTCCTTGTGCTTCGGGGAAACGTGCCAGCGCCACCCCTGTACCCGGTGCACGTTCCTCATATTTGACAATGCGAAAATCCGCCTGGAGCTGCCCCGTTTCTGTGTTGTCACTCAGATGGGCTAATTCCTTTTCTTTCTGGCCGCGGAGTGGGGAACCCGGGCTTGCATCTTCTCTCGGTGTCCGTCACTCAAGTGACACCCTTTTAGGGAAGACGAGAGGAGTCGGGCACGAGAGGAGGAAATGGGTACAGTGCCCCACCAGAAAGGCATAGGGGCCTCGCCTGGGGTTTCAGGCCTCTGTGGGTTACTAATGAAAGGTTTGGGATGCTTTTACTGACGAGTGCCCCGGGATGCTTTGGAATGACGATCCAGGGCTGTCTTTTGTGTGAAGTGAGAGCCACCAGGACGCTTCAGTTCTGCAGCTGCAGACGCTCTGCAGAGTCGGTCGATGCCCCGAGAAGAGTTTGGACATCGTGAGAGGCGAAGCTGTTGTGTTCATTCATTGTTCTCTTTCCAGGGCTCTGCGTGTGCCCTCTGGTATTCATTCTTTGGTGGGAAGAATGATAGGATCTCCCGTGTTTCCTTGGGATGTGACTGGGTTCTCGAGGATTTCTTAATCTAGGTAGGGAATGAATTCAGCGCACGTTCATTGAGTATTTCTGCCTGCCTTGTTCTCTGTGGGCTGAGTGGAGGGAGTCTGCTCTCCGTTCTCTTCCGAGGCGTGAAAACAATGCTCTGTGATAAGGATAAGGTTGTGGGAACTTGGAACTGGCTTTGCCTGGGGGAGTTGAGGAAGCTTGTCCACTGGAGGGGACTTTTGCGCTGAGTTTTGTAGTGATGAGTAATTACTCTCCAGGTGAGGAGGAGGGGAGAGCATTCTAAGCTGAGGGAACAGCTGGTACAAAGGCATAGAGATGTGCAGGAGTTGGGATGAGTTTGAGGAGCAGCAAATAATCCGGGGTGCAGGGAGGAAGTGGTGAGAGATGAGGGTCTAAAGGAAAAGTTGACTAGATCATGAAGGATCTTTGTCGACGATAGTGAACTAGTTGATTTAATTTGGATTATTTTAAATGAATGTTGCTAATTCTTTTTTCATGCTGATAATTAATTTCCCCCTTTTCTTGATGATGTTGAAGCTGGTAGTAATTGAAAAGATTTACTTTGTTAAACCCAGTTAAGAACATTTTTTTTATTGATGTTTTAATAGTTTTTAACATTGTGAAATTTTGGGCTGTACATTTTTGTTTGTCCATCACCGTATATATGTCACCCTTCACCCCTTGTGCCCACCTCCTACCCCCATTGCCCCTGGTAACCACAATACAGTTTTTCTGTCCGTGTGTTGGTTTAAATTCCACATATGAGTGAGATCATACAGTGTTTGTCTTTCTCTTTCTGGCCTATTTCACTTAACATAATACTCTCCAGGTCCATCCATGTTGTTGCAAATGGGACGATTTTGTCTTTTTTTATGGCTGAGTAGTATTCCATTGTATATATATACCACATCTTCTTTATCCATTCATCAGTTGAGGGACACTTGGGTTGCTTCCACTTCTTGGCTATAGTGAATAATGCTGCAAGGAACATAGGGGTGCATAAGCCTCTTTGGATTGTTGATTTCGGGTTCGTTGGATAGATTCCCAGTAGTGGGATAGCTGGATCATAGGGTATTTCTATTTTTAATTTTTTGAGAAATCTCCATACCGTTTTCCATAGAGGCTGCACCAGTTTGCATTCCCACCAGCTGTGTATGAGGGTTTCTGTTTCTCCACAGCCTCTCCAACATCTGTTGTTTTTTGTCTTGGTGATTATAGCCATTCTGACGGGCGTGAGGTGATATCTTAGTGTGGTTTTGATTTGCATTTCCCTGATGATTAGTGATGTTGAACATCTTTTCATGTGCCTATTGGCCATCTGTATATCTTCTTTGGAGAAGTGTCTGTTCGTTTCCTCTGCCCATTTATTTATTTTTTTTTGTGAGGAAGATCAGCCCTGAGCTAACATCCATGCTAATCCTCCTCTTTTTGCTGAGGAAGACCGGCCCTGAGCTAACATCTATTGCCAATCCTCCTCCCTTTTTTTTTTTTCCATTTTTCTCCCCAAAGCCCCAGTAGACAGTTGTATGTCATAGTAGCACATCCTTTTAGTTGCTGTATGTGGGACACGGCCTCAGCATGGCCGGACAAGCGATGCGTCGGTGCGCGCCTGGGATGCGAACCCTGGCCGCCAGTAGCGGAGCGCGAGCACTTAACCGCTAAGCCATGGGGCCGGCCCCCTCTGCCCATTTTTTGATTGGATTGTTTGTTTTTTTGTTGTTCAGTTGTGTGAGTTCTTTATCTATTATGGAGATTAACCCCTTGTCAGATATATGTTTTGCAAATATTTTCTCCCAGCTGGTGGGTTGTCTATTCATCTTGATTCTGGTTTCATTTGTCTTGTAGAAGCTCTTTAATCTGATAAAGTCCCACTTGCTTATTTTTTCAGTTAAGAACATTTTTGATAAGTGTTTTATGTCAAATGTTTTGTGCTTACACAGTGGTGAATGAACTGAACTCATATTCCTAGGGATTCTTGCAAAAAAATTCTTCTAAAGTTGCTCACAAAATGTTGACTTTATAAATGTAGTACATTCTACTAACACTACGTTTTAAATGGCTGTTGACAATGAAACTATGCTCTTCATTCATATAGAAATTGGCAGATTATCTAAAACATCTGAAAAAGTGTAGAATGCAAGTAGATATTTTTAAAGTAAATGTATTTTATGTAGTAAACTGTTTCTTTGGATTGGTTTCATGGATTCCAATTCTGTCATGAAGTCTTTTAACTCTGTGAACATAATTTTCCCAGAATAGCTGTATTGTGATTAATCCTTATGCTAAAGTGATTATTGTGATATTAACAGACTTCAACTAGCAGTTCCTAAATGTTTCTTGGGTTGTGGTGATTAGATACTACTGAAGAACCTTAAGATTCTTCTGGCTTGTTTTCACCTTATCACTTCAAGGGCTAAGCTGTTTAAAATGCAACAGAAACATTTGACCCAATTGAACACTAGATAACCTGGGAAAATAAACCTGTTACTGTTTCTGTTGTAAAAACTTATTTTTTAGGTATGTGGTGTTTGTGATTATAAGTTGAAGTGGAATTGCTTAGTCTTGTGAAACTCGTGTCAATAGTTGAAAAAACACGTATGCCTTCAAAGTAGAAGGCTTGAGTGAAATATATTAGAACATATTTTATGGGTTTTGGTTTAGCAGAAGAAAACAGTGAGAAGCAGATTAAGCTGGTTATTCATGATGAAAAGTATCTAAAAGATGAAATGGAGAATGGTTAAACATTAAGTATTGTATCACAACTACTCTGAAACTAGTTGCTTTTAGTTTAAAATATGCCATTTGTGAAATTCAAAGTAAGGGGTTTGCTCTGAAGATTAAACAGCTTCTTGAAAGTTAAATTTGACTTTTCCAGAAGCGCTAGATTACTTACTAAATGGAAAATATAATTAATAACTTCAAATTACTATTTCAAGTAGTCTGTTACTAGTAGATATATGATTCTATTACATTGTAGTTTCAGATAAAACTTTGTTAGTAACCTACTTCCTAAAAATAGAAAAATGTTACATGAAGGAGTGCTTTTTTGCATTTTAGGAACATAATAGACCATACATAATACTCCTAGTCTTGGGAGGAGCTTGTTAGTCCAACAGCATGCCTTAGTGTTGACTTATACAAGAGAATTTTAAATATTGCCTTTGAAAGGCAGTAGACTAATGTGGCAGTCGCGGTTTATGAAACGAGAAAATCGAGCTTTGATTTGAAAAAATTTTTTGTTTTTTAAATTGTGCAGATTGTGGAAGTCATTTCTTCCAAACAAGTGACTGTAGTTGGAAAATTGCTCGCCTTGACTAAATTAATTGGAAAATCCAGAAACACTAGGATGAGGTTTGTTTAGGATTTAGGTTATCTTAGTGTGTGTGTGTGTTTATGTTTGTTTGTGGGGCCGGCCTGGTGGCGCAAGCGGTTAAGTGCACACAGTCCGCTTTGGCGGCCCAGGGTTCGAGGGTTGGGATCCCGGGCACGCATCGACGCACTGCTTGTCAAGCCATGCTGTGGCGGTGTCCCATATAAAGTAGAGGAAGATGGGCATGGATGTTAGCTCAGGGCCAAGCTTCCTCAGCAAAAAAAGAGGAGCATTGGCATTGGACGTTAGCTCAGGGCTGATCGTCCACACACACACACACACACACACACACACACACACACTCAAAAAACATTGTAAGTATAAATATATATGGGCTGGCCCGGTGGCGCAAGCGGTTAAGTGCGCAAGCTCTGTTTCGGCAGCCTGGGGTTCGCAGGTTCGGATCCTGGGTGCGCACCAGTGCACGGCTTGTCGAGCCATGCTGTGGCGGCATCCCATATAAAGTAGAGGAAGACGGGGTTGGATGTTAGCTCAGGGCTGATCTTCCTCAGCAAAAAGAGGAGGATTGGCAATGGATATTAGCTCAGGGCTGATCTTCCTCACACACAAAAAATAAATAAATAAAATAAACTTAAAAAAAAAAAGAATTACTATTTGCTAAACTGACTAGGTTCAAAATGTAATGCTAGATATTTGTGTTACAATTTAGTTAGTATTTCTGGTATAGGGCTAAACTACTTTGCCTGTAATCCTCATGATAGTAATGGCTGGATATTTTATTCTTGCCTTTAAGATTGTGAGTAAAAATTCCTTATTCCATATTAAAGTTTTCTTATTTAATTTTATAGTGGTTTAGTCATTCTGTTCCTCCATTTCTCCCAGAATACTTGTGTAGCTCTCAATGATTTTAGTAGTTAACTTCAGATCTGTTAGCCTTTATTCTAAAATTACTCCTAAATCTCGGTTTAACCAAGGAAAATGTCAAGTTGGTGTTGTTTCTTTGTTATTGGTTTTGGCCCAGGGTAGCCAAGTCTCTTTGGCAAATCACTCACAAGGTGTGTTAATTGCTTCACATTCCAGTCAGTGTACATAGTTTTTCTTGGGGAACACTTGACACGTAGTTTTATTTTTAGATCAGATTCTAAGGGAATTTACTGGGTGGGGATTAACAATCCTAAAACTAGTTTAGAATTTTAAAACCTTTGTGATTTAGAGATTGTTTACATTTTTGGTTAATGAATGGGCAGCAGGCAATGACAATCAGTGTTTTAGGGGAAACCAGAATGTCTAATTGCATCTGAGAATCCTTGTGGACTATACTGGTGTCATTTTCCTCCTCTTTCTACGTGTTGGATTTCATTTACTGTCATCCAGTAGCAAGAGTAAATATATCTTTACTGTTTCAGTCAAGATGTTCTATTTATTTTCTTCCAACCTGCTATGGAAAGCAAAAGTGGTCTGATTTCTTTGAAGCCACTTAATACTAGGCATCACGTTTGGACAAAGTATTCAGCTTTCTCCATCCATGTATATTTCTGATGGAAGAGTCAGGCTAGTTAATGTTTAACTATATTAATATATCTTTAAAATCATGAGTTTTCATTCTTAATCTGGGTATTTTGGAGGCATCGTTTTCAATCTCAGATAGCTTTTAACATCTGTCCTTTACCTAAGTTTGGGATAGATGAAATTCTGAGTTTTACCTGGAAGAACATGACTCTTATTCTCTGTGGCAAATCTTATTAGGAAGCTCAGAGTTTCTGGGAGAGGCATTTCCCTGGATCCAGATAGATCATTCAGAAAGGATCTCCCATTTGCATTTAAGAAAGTTTGTTTACAATAGAAAAAACTGGAAAGAATTCAAATGTCCAACAATAATAAAATGATTAAGTAAACTGTGGTACAGCCACTTGATGAGGCACTATGCTTTTCATTAAATATGGCATATATGAAACCTTTTATGACATGGAAAATGCTGAACACAAAATTATGTATCTGGAATGATTACAGTTGTATTAAAAATACTTAATACAGTGGAATATTATTCCATAATAAAAAGAAATTATTACTGATACATTCTCCAACATGTATAAACCTTGCAAACATTGTTAAATGAAAGAAGCCTGTCAGGAAAGACCACTTTTTTACTGTGTGGTTCCATTTATATGAAATGTCCATAATAGGCAGATCCACCAAGACAGAGACAGAAAGTAGATTAGTGGTTGCCAGGAGCTGGAGGGAGTAGGGAATGGGCAGTGGCTGTGATAGGGGTTTCTTTTTGGGGTGATGAAAATGATCTGAAATTGATTGTGGAGATGGATGCACAACTCTGTGAATATAATAAAAGCCATTGAATTGTATACTTTATTTTATTTTTTTTAAAGATTTTATGTATTTATTTTTTCCCCCCAAAGCCCCAGTAGATAGTTGTATGTCATAGCTGCACATCCTTCTAGTTGCTGTATGTGGGACGTGGCCTCAGCATGGCCGGAGAAGCGGTGCGTCAGTGCACGCCAGGGATGGGAACCCCGGGCCGCCAGCAGCGGAGCGCGCGCACTTAACCACTAAGCCACAGGGCCGGCCTTGAATTGTATACTTTAAATGAGTGAGTTGTATGGTATGTGAATTATATTGCAAGCTGCTAAAAAAAAAAAAACTCTCAAAACCTACACGTAGGAAGAAAACACATGTAGATGTTAACAGTGGTTATTTTTTTTATTGATGTCTTAATAGTTTATAACGTGAAACTTTGGTTGTACATTTTTGTTTGTCAGTCACCATATACATGTCTCCCATCACCCCTTGTGCCCACCCCCCACCCCTCAACCCCCAACCCCCAACCCCCTTGCCCCTGGTAACCACAATACAGTTTTCTCTGTCCATGTGTTGGTTGATATTCCACATATGAGAGAGATCATACAGTGTTTGTCTTTTTCTTTCTGGCTTATTTCACTTAACGTAATACCCTCCAAGTCCATCCATCTTGTTGCAAATGGGACGATTTTGTCTTTTTTTATGGTTGAGTAGTATTCCATTGTATATATATACCACATCTTCTTGATCCAGTCATCAGTCGAGGGACACTTGGGTTGCTTCCACTTCTTGGTTATAGTGAATAATGCTGCAATGAACATAGGGGTGCATAAGCCTCTTTGGATTGTTGATTTCAGGTTCCTTGGATAGATTCCCAGTAGTGGGATGGCTGGATCATAGGGCATCTCTATTTTTAATTCTTTGAGGACTCTCCATACCGTTTTCCATAGAGGCTGCACCAGTTTGCATTCCCACCAGCTGTGTATGAGGGTTCCTGTTTCTCCACAGCCTCTCCAACATCTGCTGTTTTTTGTCTTGGTGATTATAGCCATTCTGACGGGCGTGAGGTGATATCTTAGTGTGGTTTTGATTTGCCTTTCCCTGATGATTAGTGATGTTGAACGTCTTTTCATGTGCCTATTGGCCATCTGTATATCTTCTTTGGAGAAGTGTCTGTTCATTTCCTCTGCCCATTTTTTGATCGGGTTGTTTGTTTTTTTGTTGTTCAGGTTATTTTTTTTTTTCTTAACAGTGGTTGTTAAACAGTAGAAATTAGGATAATATTCCTTTTTATACTTTCCATATTCTCTGAATATGTTGCTTTTGTAATAGAAAAATATGTTTAATAAGGTTAGATTAATTCTATTCATGGTATCGACTCTTACATTACTGCAAACGTTCAGCCACTGTCAGATTACTTTTTTTTTTTTTTGTGAGGAGATCAGCCCTGTGCTAACATCTGCCAATCCTCCTCCTTTTTTTGCTGAGGAAGACTGGCCCTGGGCTAACATCCGTGTCCATCTTCCTCTACTTTATATGGGACGCTGCCACAGCATGGCTCCCCAAGCGGTGCGTCGGTGCCTGCCGGGGATCTGAACTGGCGAACCCCCGGCCGCTGCAGCAGAGCGCGCACACTTAACTGCTTGCGCCACCGGGCCGGCCCCTCAGATTACATTGACAACTATATTTTGGAGCTTCTTTCAACTATTTTCTACTTCCTCCAGATTGGTGCAGGCTTTTATTATTTTTGCCTTGACTGTTGTTAGAACCTCTGAGTTGAATTCCTTTTTAAATTTCTTCTGGGCCGGCCCCGTGGCTTAGCGGTTAAGTGCGTGCGCTGCACTACTGGCGGCCTGGGTTCGGATCCCAGGCGCGCACTGACGCACCGCTTCTCTGGCCATGCTGAGGCCGCGTCCCACATACAGCAACTAGAAGGATGTGCAGCTATGACATACAACTATCTACTGGGGCTTTGAGGGGAAAAAATAAATAAATAAAATCTTAAAAAAAAAAAAATTCTTATGTCAGTGCATTCTTCACATTACTGCCAGATTCACTTTCTTAATGTGTAGATTCTTAAAAATTAAATTTCATTAATTTTTTGAATAGACAATACAGTCACATGCCACAAAATTCAAAGGATACAGAAAATTATGCTGTGCAGAGTAATTCTATCTTCACCTTTGTGCCGCAGCTACCCAGCTTTCATGGACGGAAATATTTTATGGGGTTTTATGTATCCTATTTTGTGATGATACAAGAATATTCAAGTGTATTGTGCTGGCCTTACTTCCTTGCACAAATCTTCCAAGAATCTCCATTGCCTGTCCACACTAAGCATGCAGTTCTGCCTTCTCTGTCTTGCTAACATGGATTCCTCATACTATCTGTTGTGGAGTTCAAAAGCCATTTTTTTTAGCACTTAAATAGGTGCAGGCTACTTCAGGGTGAATAAGGCAAGTTCCTGCCTTTTTTTTTTTTTTTTGTGAGGAAGATCAGCCCTAAGCTAACATCCATGCCAATCCTCCTCTTTTTGCTGAAGAAGACTGGTCCTGGGCTAACATCTGTACCTGTCTTCCTCCACTTTATATGGGATACCGCCACAGCATGGCCTGACAGGCGGTGCATCGGGGTGAGCCCGGGATCTGAACCCTGGGCCGCCAGCAGCAGAGCGCGTGCACTTAACCGCTATACCACGGGGCTGGCCCCAGTTCCTGCCTTTAATGACCTTACCTAATGAGGAGATATTGACATGATTTCCTCACTTTGCTCTGTTCCTCTTTTAAGAGCCATTTTGAACACCATCTTCTAAATATCATTTTCTGATTTTTTTCTCTTCTCATTATTATGTTTTCTGCCTTGAGCCCCGCCTTAAAACCCTTTGCATTTATTTTTCTTACATGTCTTACATCTCTCGATAGACTTAAACTCCTTGAAGGTGGGGCATGTTTTACTCTTGTTTATAAATCTCCAGTTCTTAAAACTTTGTCTACATTAAATAACAAACATTAGTTGAATGAGTGGAGATTCAGAAATTAATCACCTGTGGATTTAGTTCCTACTGCCCCTCACACACACACAAATGCTCACAATTAAGAGGATATACTTACTAAACTCATACTCAGAACTTTGTAACTTAGGACATCTGTTGAAGGAGTTGCCTTGCTTAGCTTCCCTCTCTGTTGGGCATTATCTGGAGAGTGCTCTGGGTTCTCACTGCCAGCTCCTTGAGGATATTTGCCTGCTTTTGCAGCTCACTGACTCGTTGGCTCAAGCTGCTCTTGCCGTGCTGGCTATTTCCTTCTGCAGTCATAGGCTTTATATACATGGAAGAAAGTTTTAACCAGAGAGCATGAGGGGATAAATGATGCTCTTCTACCTTCCTTGACCTTAGTCTGGACTGGAATTAGAGAATTGTGAATTGTGAGAGTAGAGTTCATGACCTTCATGACTAGAATTTATCTAGCTGTGTAACAATGCAACATGGGCCCCTTAGGCTTTTTTGGGGGGGAGGGTAAAGTAAATATAACATAAAATTTACCGTTTTAACCATATTTAAGTATACTATGCAGTGGCATTAAGTGCATTCACGACGTTGTGCAACCATCACCACTAGTCTGTTTCCATAACTTTTTCATCATCTCAAACAAAACCCTGTACCCATTAAACAATAACTCCCCATTCCTTCCTACCCCTAGCCTCTGGTGAACTCTATTCTACTCTCTTTCTGTGAATTTGCCTAATCCACGTATCTCATATAAGGGGAATCATATAATATTTGTAATTTTGTGTCTGGCTTATTTCACTTAGTGTGTTTTCATGGTTCATCCATATTGTACCATGTATCAGAATTTCATTCTTTTTTTTATGGCTGAATAATGTTTCATTGTATATGTGTGTGTGTGTATATATATAATATTTTGTTTATCTATTCTTCTATTGATAGACTCTTGGATTGTTTCTACCTTTTGGCTGTTGTGAATAATGCTGCTGTGAACATTGGTTTACAAGAATTTCCAAAGCAACTGCACCATTTTACATTCCCACCAGCAATGCATGAGGGTTCCAGTTTTTCTGCATCCTTGTCAACACTTGTTATTTTCTGTTTTTTGATAATAACTGTTCTAATGGATGTGAAATTTCCCTAGGCTTTTTTCTTACTGCTAATTAGATACAAAGGGCAAACCGGAAGCTTAGAAGTTGACTATATTTGCATCTGATGGACTTTTTTCTTCCTTATAAATGTGTTTGTGTATAATGTTCTTCAAAGAGATAAATTAATTACACAATTAGTGACTCATCTTTTTTGAAAAGAGTAAAGTTTTTTGATAAGCTGGTACATGTAGTTGTTGTAGTTACCTTCTTTATACTTTATACTCATACCCTTTGTTTTTTTGGTGAGGAAGATTAGCCCTGAGCTAACATCAGTTGCCTATCCTCCTCTTTTTGCTGAGGAAGATTGGCCCTGAGCTAGCATCTGTGCCCATCTTCCTTTACTTTATATGTGGATGCCTGCCATAGCATGGCTTGATAAGCAGCGTGTATGTCCACGACCAGGATCCAACCCTGCGAACCCCAGGCCGCCGAAGCAGATGCGCAAACTCAACCACTATGCCACCAGGCTCGCCCCCTCATACCCTTTTAATCTGAAATATATTCAGTCAACAGTGAAAGATGATTTCAGGTAATCCTAAGTGATAAGATATATTAAGTGAAAAAAGTGAGGTACTAAAATATGTACAAGAAGATCCCATGTTTATGAAGAAAAATATTTACAAGTATGTATTTATGCATAGAAAAGAATGGATACATACATATGTCCACAAATGTTGGCAAGGACCGTCTATAGGTTTTTATTTTTTATATTTTACCATATTTTTCAATGCCCCTCCTGTGAACATGTATTCTGTAATTAGTCTGTCTTTTTAAAAATTAGTAGATTGGGAAATAGACATTAGTGCAAAAACCCTCTATATGTATGTGTATATGACATCTTTATGGGATTATAAGCATGGAGGAAAAACATCAAAGAATAATGTTAGGTTGTTAACATAACTTAGTTGGTGGGGTTAGACAGGGGAAGAAAGGGAAGGGTAAAGCAAAGAAGGGGTGGGAAAAAAGACCACTAATTTATGTATCATCTAGGTGCTTTATTTATTTTTTTATAATTTTATTTATTCATTTATTTTTTCCCCCAAAACCTCAGTAGATAGTTGTATGTCATAGCTGCACATCCTTCTAGTTGCTGGACGCGGCCTCAGCATGGCCAGAGAAGCGGTGCGTTGGTGCACTCCCGGGATCCGAACCCCGGGCCACCAGCAGCGGAGCGCGCGCACTTAACCGCTAAGCCACGGGGCCGGCGCCTAGGTGCTTTAAAACAATATATAATGGTAAAAATTTTAGAGGCTAGTGAGGATGGGGAGGGGTTGCTATTTATAAAGTTTGTGTTTGTAAAGTCACTAAATATGAAGATTCAAAATAAAAGGAAAGCGAAGTTGTGTGAAAAAGGCTGTATTCTTCATCATCAGGCTCGTTTCATTTCTTTCCAGACCTTTCCTCTACTGTCATTCCCTGGATACACTTTGGCTTTTGTTTTACCTCTGCATCTGTCTATTGAAATGCTACCCCTTCAAGTTCAAATACTACAGTGAAATCATCCTTTATTGTCCACCTCTTCCTCCACTCAAGTTCGAAGTGACCTTTCCACACTCTGAATTTTTATAGTAATTTTCTTTTTTCTTTTTTTTTTTTGGTGAGGAAGATCAGCCAGGAGCTAACATCCAATGCCAATCCTCCTCCTTTTTTTTTTTTTTTTTGTGAGGAAGATTGGCCCTGAGCTAACATCTGCCAATCCTCCTCTTTTTACTGAGGAACACTGGCCCTGGGCTAACATCCATGCCCATCTTCCTCCACTTTATATGGGATGCCGCCACAGCATGGCTTGACAAGTGGTGCATGGGTGCGGCCCCAGGATGTGAACTGGTGAACCCTGGG
This sequence comes from Ceratotherium simum simum, assembly GCF_057802395.1. Taxonomy (NCBI): domain Eukaryota; kingdom Metazoa; phylum Chordata; class Mammalia; order Perissodactyla; family Rhinocerotidae; genus Ceratotherium; species Ceratotherium simum. The sequence goes on along the minus strand of NC_141904.1, from coordinate 86,163,684 downwards.
CCGCCGCAGCGGAGCACGCGCACTTAACCGCCTGCGCCACTGGGCTGGCCCCCCTCCTCCTTTTTGATGAGGAAGATCGGCCCTGGGCTAACATCTGTGCCCATCTTCCTCTATGTGGGATGCCGCCACAGCATGGCTTGACAAGCGGTGTGTTGGTGTGCGCCCGGGATCCGGACCTGCAAACCACAGGCTGCTGCAGCAGAGTGTACATACTTAACCACTGCGCCACCGGGCCAGCCCCTATAGTAATTTTCTTAAGTCACCCCCTGGCCCCCCAGAAAAGGGCTGCCACATTTTGTTGTAGGCCTGCCTGTCATCCTGAAAGCTCTTAGAATAATGGCTAGCATGTAGTCAGTCTTTGGTAAATGATGTTGTTTTTTTCCTTCTGCTTTAAAAGCTCCTAGAAGGCAAGGGCCATCTATGTCGTTCTGAACTTTATATTCTTCAAAGCAGCTAACAGTTGAAAGTAGATTCTTAGGAATTGTCCAATGAATAGTGCTCCTTATTCTTCTTTTCCTCTCAGTTCTATGCCAGGTTGCAGTATATAGAGGAGCATTCTGGTTCTTTAGATTATATGTCAGTATTTTTATGTGGTAGATAGTGATTCAATATCCATGAAAAAAGGTTAGGATAAATATTGTAATTATATCTTTTCTCCATTAATATTTTACTCAGCAGATGTTTGAGCACTTAATTTTGTGCAAGGTACTGTACTGGATGATGGACTATAACAAGATGTAGGAAATACATATAGTTCTTTTCTTTTATTTATTTATTTTGTTTTTGTGAGGAAGATCAGCCCTGAGCTAACATCCATGCTAATCCTCCTCTTTTTGCTGAGGAAGACTGGCTCTGAGCTAACATCTATTGCCAATCCTCCTCCTTTTTTTTTTTTTCCCCCAAAGCCCCACTAGATAGTTGTATGTCATAGTTGCACATCCTTCTAGTTGCTGTATGTGGGATGCGGCCTCAGCATGGCCGGAGAAGCGGTGCGTCGGTGCAGGCCCGGGATCCGAACCCGGGCTGCCAGTAGTGGAGTGCGGGCACTTAACTGCTAAGCTATGGGGCCGGCCCCTAGCTCTTTTCTTTAAAGCATTCATACTTTGTTGTATAATTACATAGGTTACACTTGCATGTTTTGTTTTTTTAATCCCATTGCAAAGTAGCTGGGTATAATTTAGAGCTTTAATGAATTAATGATCTAATTTACAGAGAATACTTCTGCACATGTCTTTTTTTTAAGAAAATGATTCTTGAAAAGTTGATTTAAAATATTTTCTGAAAAACAAATGATACTGTGAATTTTACAGGTGCCTTATTGTAATTCTTATAAGGTCTTTTTTTTTTAAACTCTTTTTTTTTTTTAATAATTTTATTTATTTATTTATTTTTTCCCCCAAAGCCCCAGTAGATAGTTGTATGTCATAGCTGCACATCCTTCTAGTTGCTGTATGTGGGACGCGGCCTCAGCAGGGCCGGAGAAGCGGTGCGTCGGTGCATGCCCTGGATACGAACCCAGGCCGCCAGCAGCGGAGCACGCGCACTTAACCACTAAGCCACCGGGCCGGCCTTCTTATAAGGTCTTAAAGCACGAAAGGTGCTTACCTTTGGGGGCACCACTAAAGACTGGGGAGTCTTTCTATATGAAAGCCATTGACTCCAGAAGGAATTATAGGAGAGATGGCTGAATCAGATGGTTACTTCTTGAAATTGCTTTGGCAAATTGTAAACATGGAGGAATACCTGCTATCTTAAGGATGCTTCCCAGTGTCTGCCCAAATGGGAGATGCCACTGTGCAGAATAGTGGATTCACTTGTTTTATATTTCATGTCTTTATTTTTGAGGAAAGCTAATGCTATTTTTTTTTCCAATCTTTTTATTTATTTATTTTTTTTATTTTTATTTTTATTTATTTTTATTTTTATTTTTTATTTTTATTTTTTTGTGAGGAGATCAGCCCTGTGCTAACGTCCGCCAATCCTCCTCTTTTTTTGCCGAGGAAGACGGCCCTGGGCTAACATCCGTGCCCATCCTCCTCCACTTTATATGGGACGCCGCCACAGCATGGCTTGCCAAAGCAGTGCGTCGGTGCGCGCCCGGGATCCGAACCAGTGAACCCCGGGCCGCCGCAGCGGAGCGTGCGCACCCAACTGCTTGTGCCACCGGGCCGGCCCCTAATGCTATTTTTTAAATCACTTGTTGCCTATACAAGATTTGCCACTAAAATTCATGCCTTTTATGTGAAGCAGAAGTTAGTGGTACAAGGTTAAGTCAGTGTTTCCAGGTATTAACTTAGCAGGTTTGAGATATCTGGGTGATTTTTGTTTCCCCTCCTTTCCCTTTCACTATGTAGCCATTTTTTACCTCGTTATTACCTGGCCATCAGAATGATCATCCCTAAACCATATTTTATTTGTGCATTGTATATTTTGGTACTTGTGTTAATGGTATACTTTGTAAATGGGTTGTTCATTTTAAAATTAGCAGTTGCTGCCTAAATGAAGAGACAGTGACTGATTTAGAGATGAAAAGTGAAACGGGTTAAAAAAGAGTTCAGACAAAGTGACAAAATGAAAATAATGAAAAACTAATTTGTGGCAAGAGTTAAACATGAAATTGCCTCCAGACATCTTTCACTGTGGAACTGGTTGCTTTAACATAATTATTTTTTGAGCTAGCTGATTTTTAACTTTATTTTTAAATTAATTATCCTTTTAAAAAGTTAGAATCTTTTCTACTTGGGCAGCCCCAGCTTGCTAACTTTGAGAAGGTTAGATTGTCACATTTCTTCATGTGCTTTTATGCTGGCCAGTCATCTGATGAAGTTACCAGTTTGTGGTCAGAAATTGAGAAAGAGGAGTGATGAAACTCAAAAAAAGTTGACACACACATCACCTTGCAGTGCATCAGGGTGCCCTTTTGAACTGGTTGGGAAACTGTAGCCTAAGCCTTTTCCAAACTAGGTATAGTATTGTTTCCTAGCTTGGATGAGATGACATTTGACTTTTAAGTGTTTGAGCATGTCTGTTCAGCAGAAACTTTTCATGTGAGGGTGATTTTTTCCAGTGTTGTGTAACCAATAGAATTGAAAAATGAACAAAACACTTATTCCCTAAAGGAAGCTTGGGGTAATCTTGAAAAATTGAGCACCCAGTCTCTCAGATGGACCAAGGCTGGACTGAAGAAAAGAATGAGCTAGCTTAAAGGAGAAATGAATAGTGAAGTCACATGATAAGCCTATTAAAATAGGGGCATTCAACTATGTTTTTGCCCTGCCAAAAGAATGTATTTTTTAGTAGTGCAGGCAATTTCAGCCACCATTCCTTATACTGAGTATATGTTCTTGTAAGATTTTAATTGCAGTTGAAGAAAGTGAATCTATTCTTTCGTCATTCTCAATTCTCACAAGCCTTATGGTTTGGCCATCTCACAATTGAGTGTGATTCTTTGGTCTAAAGAAACATTTTTTTAAAAAGGTGGTCCCTAAAGATAATAGCTTACCTTTATTGACTGACTACTTACCTGCCAAGTTCTTTTAAGAGTTGATTTAATTTATTTAATCTTCCCAACAACCTGGTGATATATAAGTAGATTATGATCCTTATTTTAAAGAGAGAGAAGAGAGATGGAGTAAATACCCTAAATAACAGGCCATCTACTTACTGAGAGATTAAAGGGATTTTCTAAAGTAATATTTACTCTATGCTATCTTCACCTTAGAATTTAACTCCTAGGTGTGATACAGACTTAGTGTTTTTGTTAGGTTTCTGGGAATGCCCTCTGCTTCATAATTTTCTTTATGACATATAATAGTTCCATTTTCTTCTTATACACCTTATGTGATTAACCCCACCTAATCCCTGCATTACTTCTTCAACTAAATTATAAAATTATTTGACGGCAGGGGGTCAAGTCTTAAACTAATTTGCCTCTCCAAGTACTCATTTTTCATAGAGCCCTCAGGTATATCCTCTTTGAAGAGTTGTCTTTCCTAAACTTTTGTTGACCTGAGTAGAAATACTTATTCCTATTACTCTTTTCTTCTGCAAGATGATAATGAATCATTTTGCTATTACTTTATATGTGAAATCTTTTCTTCAAATCTTAAATATTTAATTTAGGGATTTAGGGGACCGGCCCCATGGCTTAGCGGTTAAGTGCGTGCGCTCCACTACTGGCGGCCCGGGTTCGGATCCCGGGCGTGCACCGATGCACTGATTCTCCGGCCATGCTGAGGCTGCGACCCACATAAAGCAGCTGGAAGGATGTGCAGCTATGACATACAACCATCTACTGGGGCTTTGGGGAGAAAAAGGAGGATTGGCAGTAGATGTTAGCTCAGAGCCGGTCTTCCTCAGCAAAAAGAGGAGGATTAGCACGGATGTTAGCTCAGGGCTGATCTTCCTCACACACACACACACAAAAAAAAATAATAATAATAATTTAGGGATTTAGTTTAAAAAAATGCTTTTAGCAATATTCTTCTTTCCAAAATAGGTTTCTTTTCACCACTAATCAATATTTCATAAACTTCTAGAAAACTTCCTATCACTTATGTATGTATAAAACGTACCCAGTTTATGCTGGCACTTTGGGTGAGATTGGGGGCTTTCCCTCCTTGTAAAGTTTTCTGTGCTAATTTTGCCAATTCTTATGAGAGTGTTTAAGATGCTTGGAATTTTGTATGATACGTAATACTCTGAAAAGTGAGCTTGGTGGAAGGATTTCTAAAATGGTTATATTGGCTTTTGTAATTTTAAAGGTTCATTATACAATTAAGTAATCAAAACTGAGTAGACACAAGTCTTTGGAATAGTGTTCTGATCAGAATAGCCATTGGAGTCATTAAAAATTATGTACTTGGTTTATTTCATTGCTACCTCCTCTATATGCCCAATCTATTTTCTAATTTTCTGATTTATCAGAAAGATAGTGTTAGAGTATTTTAAATAGTTAACTGATTAAAATATAAACTGACATATACTTCAAATAAAATTATATACAATGTGTTAATAGAGCTACTTTTACCTGTATTTTACTTAAAGAACAGTGAAATAGGATATTTTACGTTTCTCTTAAGCATTAAGTAGCTATAAGTTGTATATGTCATTTAGTTTATTTTCTCTTATCTTTGATGTTAAGTCTTGTTTTATTTCTCCTATCCTGGAGAAATAAAAATAAGAAGCTTTTTTTTTGGGCCGGCCCTGTGGCTTGGTGGTTAAGTGCGCGCGCTGCGATGCTGGTGGCCCGGGTTCGGATCCCGGGTGCGCATCGAGGCACCACTTCTCCGTTCATCCTGAGGCCGAGTACCACATACAGCAACTAGAAGGATGTGCAGCTACGACACACAACTATCCACTGGGGCTTTGGGGGGAAAAAATAAAATAAATAAAATCTTTTTTTTTTTTTTAATTTTTTGTTTATTGCAGTAACATTGGTTTATAACATTGTAAAAATTTCAGGTGTACATCATTGTACTTCTATTTCTGCATAGATTACATCGTGTTCAAAATAAATAAAATCTTTAAAAAAAAAAAATAAGCTTTTTGAGGAAATGATTAATCCAGGCAGAGAGAGAGGTGTTTTCCAAAAAGTGGCATTGGTTAATTTTAGGTGATTTAGAAGTGTGTTGATGTCATTCACAGGTTCCAAGTTATAGACTAATGGGTAGAGCATCTAGAATTGCCCCATGCAGGCTCCGCAGAGGATCTCTAGGAATATGGAGACAATTTATAAAGAGCAAATGAGTAAGATAGTATATAGCCAGTGTTATTCCTCCAAGTAATGTGAGAGCTAAACAAGGTCTTCCACAGTTGATCTGTACTTTGGAACCTTCTGGAGCACAGTAACATAGTGGTTAAGAGCTTTATTTGGGCTTTGAACTCAGAAAAACCCAGGCTGGAGGTTTAAGGGCTATCTAGAAGAATTCCTGATTATCGTAATCAATAGAAGCATCATTGCTTGTATAAGAGATGATAATAGATAACATTTACTATCGCAGGCTAACACTATGGGCTTCCCATATATTATTTAATCCTCATGTTATAAAACATGCCAAGTAGAGGAGAAAGAAATACAAGTAAATCTTAAATTTAGATGTCAGTAAATGAAAGGCTATTTAAAAATACAGGCACCGTAGTGTACGCAGGTCATTTATGCCAGGTGTAGACGTTTAAAGCTGTTGCTGCCAGTTCCTCCTCCTCTCTGCTTTTAAACCAAGGAGAAACCCGGGGCAGCTAGAGCAGCTAGATAATATTACAACAGAATTTTAACTGTAGGGCAGTGCTGAGAGTATCTTAATATATAGGAGTTCTTTTGTATTGACTAATAATCAGAATTAGTAAGTCATGGTTTGTAGTTCAGCAGTCTTCTAATTACATGGAGATTTTATTTTATCTAACCTGTATTACCAACTCTGAGGAGAAAATTTGAAGAATGAAGGTAAAAAAGAATGACTTAAATTTATAGAATCTTCATTGTATTTGTCTTAAATCCTTATTCTGCTGCAGATTATGCGTTAGCTTTCTGAATAAAAGATATATATATATTTTTTTGAGTGAGGAAGATTGGCCCTGAGCTAACATCTATTGCCAATCCTCCTCTTTTTGCTGAGGAATATTGGCCCTGGACTAACATCCATGCCCATCTTCCTCTATTTTATACGTGGGGGGCTTGCCGCAGCATGGCTTGATGAGCAGCGTGTAGGTCTGAACCTGCAAACCCTGGGCTGCCGAAGCGGAAGGCACCAACTTAACTACTACGCTACCAGGTGGGCCCTATATTTGTTTTTTAAATCAGTGTGTTATAATGGACCTGTAATTTAGAGTCTGAGGATCTGAAATTTTTTTTTGCTTCTCTTAAATTGTCACTAAACCTTTTGAACTTCACATTGTCTTCATCTAAAAAAGAGATAGGAATAATACCCTACTTTAGCCTGTTCAATTCTGACAGTCCTTTGAGATAATGGAGAGGAGAGCTGAATAAACTGTAAAGTTCTGTAAAATTTTAAGTTCTCTTGCCTGAACTAAGCTTTCTGGAATCAATATCAACCATACAGAATGCATTGCTGCATTCTCAGAAACTAGGGTTTAGGTAGATTGTTGAAGAATCTCCTAAAACCTCATTTAACACCAGAGTGCTGCCTACCTTAGATATTTTTGCTTGCCACTTAAATATTTTTAAGTGAAATACAAGATAGTATTTGAAGAAAAACTCAAAAATGAATTTTTCAGAGTGTCTGATGATAAATAGTGATTTGCCGAGGCATTTTTGAGGAAGATTTAAAAAGTCTGTGTGAAATATTTACATTGTTTGGTGTTTGTGCATTTTCCCTACTTAGGACGATAGTAAGATTTGGCTGCTTGGCTGGTCTGAGGTAGGAAGAGGGTGAAATGAAGTCAACCTTAACCCCTAGTTTGCCAACTCTTTCTTGACTTTTTTAGGTGGAAGTTTTAGGACTTTTTGGTTCTTGCACACTGAACTCCTGAAAACCTTCCTGGTTTGATCAGGATTGCTATAATTGGTTTTTCTAACCATGATCCAAAGGAATCTAACCCCATCTTTCAGGAGAGGAGCTATGACAAGAGAAGCAATGAGAAATGTTGAGTGAGTGCTTCAGTGTGGTCTTTATCTCCAGAAGTTGGTAGAGTAGCATTTCCAGTCAAACATTTATGCCTCGGATTAGGCTTTAAAGTGGCATATGGACCATAAAGCGTAGGACTCAGATCACTTAAAATTATGCCCTAAGTACTGGTAGTTACATTTTCGTAATTGTAGTCTTATCAGATTTGACTTGTCCTCAGGCTACTTAATAGTACTGTGTGTTTGCTGCTCCCTAATAATCTTGCACCTTAAACATAGTCGTGCTTTCAAAACATTTTTTATAGCTTCTGGTAAACTCAAAAAGCAGAAACAACAACGAGACCCTCCCAGGATATTTGGAAAGTTTATTTTGTTTTCTAACTTATATTTTATTAATCTGGCACTATTTCTTTATTTTTAGAAATGTCTCCAAATGCAACAATTCACTGAAATTATTGCTAGTGCTAGGCCACAGGGTGAGAAGGCTGAAATGAATGTGTTGAGTTTAGAATGCCTGTATCACAACCCAATATTCTCGTGGATTATGAGTGTCAGAATAAATTATACAAGTGTCCTTTGTAAGATCACTTCTCAACAGCTTATTAGGAATTGTGCTAGGAAATAACTTGATTTCTTTTAAAATTTTAAACAAGTCAGTTTTCACATAGTGTGGCCCCTATATTTACTTTACTCTTAAACTTTGTTCGATCCTTAACATGTTTGCATGCCCAAGAGTGTTCCTACCTGCTATAACCGGTTTCTCAGCCACATGCTGCTATGTGTGGATTGGGGCATGAGGATTGTGAGAACAGTTCTCAGAACTCTGCAGACTCTCCGGAAGTACAATACAGCTTTTTGCCTTAGCCAACAGAATGTTTGTGACTTTGCTGATGCCTGCGGGCTGAGTGGTAGGTACTGTGCCCTTATGGGCCGTTTGATTTGTTGCCTGAGGACAGAAGTGCAATATTATGGGGAGGACTTGTACCTTGCCTTACCAATGTTTAGATTTAAAAATATATTTAACCTCCTGCTTCTATTCATCTTTTTTTTTCAGAGCTTTCCCCTTGGTGTATAGCAGAAAACTCATTGGCTGTACTGGTGCATGTTGTTCATGGAAACCCTCAGGAATGTATTCCTGATTTTAAAAATATGAATTTACAGTGAAAGTTGAGTTTTTCTTAACATTCCGATATTTTTGAACTATTCAAGGAGTTTGACAAAGTTATGTTGAACCATAGAAATCAGCTAATTAGCTGTAGCCTGTAAAACTTGTTAACATTCAACAGGCCCTTGTTTTAATTCATTGAGAAATTGGCTTCATCCTTTTATTAAAATGAAGAATTATTCTTAGGGCTACAACATTGTGGCCTATGGTATTTGGCCCATAGCAAATACAGAGAAAGTAGTGACTGCTCTCTGATTATTTGCAATAATGAATCTTTATTTGCAATAAAGAATCATTTACAAACATGATGTGAAAATGTTAGCAGTTTTCCCACATTTTAGCTTTTGCATGTTCTGGAAATTGCTGGGAAGAGTAACAAAATTTTAAGTTTGTTTTTTTCCTTAATGTTGCTGAATGTCTGATTGGTTTCATGTTTGACAACTTATGTAATGAACAGTATTTTAAACTAACATCCAAGAATCTAAACTATAACTAGCATTATTTGGTTATGCTTAGGAAAGCATTCTCGTTTTGGGACATGTACCCGAAATATTTGGGAATCACTGTATTTCCTTTAACCTGAACTATTTCTCCCCTCAATCTTAAATCCTTCTCTTTCTGCACATTCTTTTTGCATTCTGCATGATCTTATGCATGTTTAAAAATGCATTTCTACATTTCTTTAGTAGGGGCACTGTGGTTTAAAACCACTTTTTATTTTCAGCAGTGTATATTTAGGACAAATTTGATATGTGTGTAGGTGGAAAATGTTTACGGTTTAGTGTGACTGAGCAGGTGAACAAGAATGATGCTTGGTTTTATTTTTAAAATAGAACAACTATGAAGGGAAATGCCAAACAATACTAGTAAATCAAACTTTGGAAATAACTCCAGCGTAATAGAATTCCATAATGGCTTCAGTTGGGTATCATCAGCTGGTTTTTGTCTGTTTGAGGTTTATCTGATGATCTGTTATATGGCGTATAGCTGACTGCCAGTCAACAACTCTATTGTGCTGATTCTACAGTTGTAGAATTTCACGGTTGTCGATGTTCTAGTTCTGGAGGGTAGCCCCACTGCATAGTGTGGTTCATAAATGACTGCACTGATAATTTCTGTTAGAGCTCAACACTCATTGGACCCAGATGCCAGCATTTGTTATTCATTCAGGAAATGTCTTAAGGACTTACTATATGCTAGACACTGTTAAAGGTGATAGGGTTATTAGGGTGAAATGAACTTAGTTTCTTGGAGCATACTGTCTAGCGAGGTAGGCAGACGATAATCACTGGGTGGGCAGATACTAATATGATTTCAAAGTATTATATAAGATGGTGTAAAGTGTTATGAAAACCATAAAGCTGAGCAAAGAGAGAAGCATGGTGGGGAGGGGCAGGATACACTTGAACAGGATGGTCAAGGAGGTCTGCTTTGAGGAGTGACGTTTGATTGGAAACATGATTGACAAGAAGTGAGCTAGCAGCAAGAAGGTCAGTATGACAGAAATAAAGTGAGAGAGAGAGAAGATAAGGTAGAGAAGGGAGATAGGGGCCGGGTCATCATGTAGGCCCTGTAGGTCATAGTTAAAGAATTTGGGTTTTGAGTGTGGTGGAAGAACTGATGAAGGATTTTAGCAGAGGAATAATGTGACTGGATTTGTGTTTTAAGATCACTCTGTAGAGAATAGGTTTAGAGGGATTGGGAGTGGATATACTGACACTTTGAGTAATCTAGGCAAGAGATGATGGTAGCTTAGGTTAGATTGGTTGGGGTTACGTTAAAGTTGTTGAATTTTGAAGGAAGAACTGACAGGGCATGATGGATGAATAAATGTGGTGGGTGAAGAAAATAAAGGAATCAAGGATAATATCTAGTTACTTTGTTGTGCTGATAAGCACTTATATTATTAATAATAGTAATATAGCTATCATGTAGTAATAGCTATCATGGATTAAGCACCCACTATGTACCAGACATTGAGTTTTGCATTCTTTGTAGTTTTTCATTTACATCTCAAAACAACCTCTTAAAATATAGTGCTCATTTTACATATGAAGAAATTAAGGCTTAGATGTGATTTGCCCAGGTCCGCACAGCCAAGGTTATTCAACTACAGGTCTCTTTGACTTCAAAGCACATGCTCAGTTTATGTAGTCATTCAACAACTACTTGCCAAGAACTCTTGTAGGAGTTAAGTGTACAGAGGTTAACAAAGCTGAGTCACTGCTCTCATGGAGTTTAGAAAATTTATAATTTGTGTGTTAAAAAAAGTCTTACCATAACAGTTTATGCAGTTTTGTGGTCCAAGTGTGTAGGAGGACCTTGCTTACTGGAATGTTGGATTTTTGGTAGCCTTAATCTTCTGGAATACAGCTTTGACCTTGCAAGTAAGCCTGTACTAAAGCCTTTTCATTACTCAGTAAGGCTAAGTCCCTAGGCTCTTTATCTTCCTGTTGTGCTCCTTAATGTACAAGCTTGGTGATCTCTTTTTGTCAAATCAGGTTGTCAACAGCAAACGCTGAGGAGTAGGGGAGTTAATAGAGGTAAATACAGTGATAGAAGTGGCGCTGGCCACCAGAGTGTAAGAAGTGTCTGAAGATTACAAAGGAGACACAGAACTCAGTTGTCACATTCATTATCGTTGTTTCTGAAACTTTTCCACCAAACCACCACCAATATTAGAGAAGATTAAATGCCTACTCTTTAAGTCTGAAAGTTCTTTGAAGTCATGTTTTATCTTAAATCTTTGGTTTTTGAATTTTACGTCATAATAGGTGTATTATAAAAGTATTTTAAAATATTAGTTACCTTATTAACTTTCCTCACTCAAGTCTGAGTAAAACTGTTGTTAAAACAACAGAAAATCTGTTATATTTATGTTCTGTCAGTAACAAGAGGTTACTCATTATAGTGATTTATAAATCATTAAGAAAAGGTTGCTTGGTGTAGTCTATTTGGGAAGCCAGGGAAGCATGGTCTATATTAGAAAATTATGATATATGTTAGATTTTCATGGCACTAGAATCATCATATGATGTTAGAGCTAGAAGGATCATTATAGGTCATCTCATCCAATTTCATATTTTGCAGAGGAGGTAACTCGAGGTCCAAAAAAGTAGTGAGTTACTTATGGTTACATTTGTAGTTGGTTGCAGTGCTTGGATTTAAACTCAGGTAAGGCGAATTATGTAACTTTTTTGAGTCTTATCCTTAATTGGGATTAAGAACATCTTACCTCAGTTATGTGGATTAAATGAAATAGCATATAAACACCTATATACTCTGCCTACCTCATGGTAGATGCCTAAAAAAAAAAAAAAGTGTAGTTTTTTGTTTTTCTTTATCTGTCAAGTCTGTCCCTTTTCTAGTATGTGTCATATTTCACTTTGTGGAAGTTTTATTTCCCTAGTCCTAGTGACAGACGTGTTCCAGAGAAGCAACTGAACAAGAAAACTTCTGGTATCATGTCCCCTGCCTGCTCATGGGGGCTACAGTCTGCTAGGGTTCTTCTCCTGAGATTTGCTGTTCTTTAGCAAAGAACAGCTTGCTTGGTTTGTCATGGGTGGGTGTTGTATGAACAGTGGCAATGTGTGAGAAGCTGGAAGTTAAGTGTATCACCTGAATTTTGATTGTATCATTTAAGAGTATACACAGTAGGCCAAATTTAAGGATATCTGTCTAAGCTTCCTCCTCCAGTCTTTTGATCTTGGTGATTGTCATCTGTAAACCAGTGAAGTGGACACCCCTTATTTGTTTCTGTTCCCTCTATTTCGTGGTAACTGTATCCCATATTTTTCTCTGGGGAAGTGTCAACCCTTATTCTCTATTACATTGCCATTCGATTTTAATGAGATTGACCCCTGCCTTAGCTCTAGGTGAGAGCCTGATTCGCTTAAACCAGTCAATAAAGCCCAGCCATTTGGACATAATGATTCGTTCACAGTAACTCACTGAAGGCCAGTGAGATATGAAGTCATGTTTGGGGCTTCCTTACTACAAAGAGCTTCTCTAAGAAATGCTGTTTACCTTCTAGACTTAAATGAGGACACATGTAACTGTCGGAATCTGCTTGTGGTCACCCACATTGTGACTTGGGGTGGGGGCTTGCCAGCCTTAGAATGAAGCAAACACCAAGGAAGACAGAGAGCAGAAAACAAAAGAAACCAGATCTTTAGTGACATTGAGCCATTGGACCAAGCCTTCCTGAAGCCATTCTACTTTTGGTCTTGTCAGTTAAATGAACTAGTAAATTATTTTTATTTATGTAGTTTGAGTTGGGTTTTCTGTTACTTACAACCTCAAGACTTTTAAATAATAGTACCCAGCTTACCCCTAAACCACCTGTACTTCCCTTCAAATATTCAGGAGCCTGTACCTAGGAAAATTAGTTCAAGGAACATGCTGCCTGGTGAAGTAAATTTGTCAGCAAGCATTGGTTAAGCTGCTTATCCGTTCATTTATTAAGTATATTTTGGGCATCTGTGCTGAGCCAGACTCCATGCAAGGTGAGGGAGCTGAAGATTGGTTCCTGTCCTCAGGGAACTTAACAGTTTATAGAGGAGGCAAGTCATATAGGTACATTCAAATTAAAGTTACATGTCTTTTTTCTTAAAATAAGCCCCCCCCCCCGCAATTGCTTTAATTTTCTTTGTTTTAGAATGTGCTACTGTATCTCATTTGTGTTTCTTTATTGTAATATTTCTACCTTACAGTGTAGTATATAGTTTTACTAGAGTTGTGTAATACATATGTATATATTCCCTACCTCATTTGTTACAGTGTCCTTATTGGTATAATGGGTAAATATACTTGGACTTTTTTTTTTTTTTTTTTTTTTTTGTGAGGAAGATCAGCCCTGAGCTAACATCCATGCTAATCCTCCTCTTTTTGCTGAGGAAGACCAGCTCTGAGCTAACATCCACTGCTAATCCTCCTCTTCTTTTTTTCCCCAAAGCCCCAGTAGGTAGTTGTATGTCATAGTTGCACATCCTTCTAGTTGCTGTATGTGGGACGTGGCCTCAGCATGGCCAGAAAAGCAGTGCGTTGGTGTGTGCCCGGGATTGGAACCTGGGCCGCCAGTAGTGGAGCGTGTGCACTTAACCGCTAAGCCACAGGGCCAGCCCTACTTGGACTTTTTAAGTGTTAAAATATGTTACTGGCATATAAAACAGCAAATCAGAAGTGAGCAAAGGAAGAGCTGATCAGAGGGTTTCCAGTTGCTGCTGACCCTTATCCTGGTGATACTTGATTCTTTTTGGATCATGCATTGCTTTCAAATGTTGATAGAAGCTAAGGTCTCTCCCCAGAAAGATGTAAATATACGCATACCTAAGATTCTGTATTCAGTTTCTGGGAGTTCTTGAATTCACTGGAGCTCTCAGAAGTTAAGGGTCTCAACTTAACCCTGATGCCTGCCACTAAATGATGCTCTAGTTCTTAAGCTTACTGATGAGTATGATACACTTAAAAAAAAACTGGATAAGTTCAGCTTCCTTCCTGAAGAATTTATAATAGGAGAGGTACATAATTTTTCTAGCTTTCAGAATGCTTTTTTTTTTTTGGTGAGGAAGATTAGCCCTGAGCTACTCTGTTGCCAATCCTCCTCTTTTTTGCTGAGGAAGATTGGCCCTGGGCTAACATCCATGCCAATCTTCCTCTATTTTATATGTGGGACGCCTGTCACAGCATGGCTTGATAAGCAGTGTCTAGGTCCGTGCCTGGGATCCAAACCTGTGAACCCCGGGCCACCAAAGTGGAGCATGCGAACTTAACTACTACGCTACCGGGCAGGCCCCTCAGAATGCTTTTTGTGTGCTAGACTCTAAGCTAGGTACTTGACATAGATTAACTTATTCATTCTTCACTGCAATTTGGTAACGTTTGTACTATTATATCTTAATTTTACAGCTGAGGAACTTGAGACCAAAGGGAGTTTAAAAGTCAGTTGCCCAAGTTTAGACAGCCTGTAAGTAGTGAAATTGGATTTCAAACCCATTACCTGTCATCTTACCCACTAAACTATTCTGCTTCTTTTTGTGTTGAGGAAGATTGGCCCTGAGCTAACATCTGTGCCCTACTTCCTCTATTTTGTGTGTGGGACACTGCCACAGCATGGCTTGATGAGAGGTGTGTAGGTCCGCACCCAGGATCTGAACCAGCGAATCCCGGGCCTCCAAAGCTGAGTGCACGAACTTAACCACTACGCCACCAGGCCAGCCCCTGTTCTGCTTCTTAAGTACTGTAATTGATAGCAAGTGCTCAGTATAGTCCCCAGGATGTAATAAGGAATCAAACTCGTGATGCTGCTGCTCTTCATTTATTTAGCAAATATTTTTTGACCAACTGCTCTTTGTATCTTTAGTTCTTAAGGATAGAAATGTTCTTTCTTAGTACTCTTAGATGCAAGGAACAGAATCCATTTCAAGTTAGATTAAATATAATAGTGAATCTCATGGGTGGAAATGGGGCAGGAAAAGTTCCGGGATTGATGAGGGAGTAGAACCAGGAATTAGAAAGTTCAGAAAACCAGATAGCCCCTACCAAATTACTGCAGACCTGTTTTTGTTTTTTTTTTTGTAACAGCTTTATTGAGATATAATTCACATAACCATGCAATTCATCCATTTAAAGTATATAATTCAGTGGTTTTTTTGTATATTGACAGAATTGTGCAACCATCACCACAATCAATTTTAGAACATTTTCATCACCCCCAAAAAGAAATCCCTTAGCTATAACCCTCCAAACCCACTAATCTACTTTCTATGTCTATGGACTTGCCTATTCTGGACTTATATGAATGGAATCATGTAATTTGTGGACTTTAGTGACTGGCTTCTTTCACTTAGTGTGATGTTTTCAAGGTTCATCCATGTTGTAACATGTATTAGTACTGGATTCCTTTTCATGACTAATATTCCATTGTTTGGCTAGACCACATTTTATTTATCCATTCATTCATCAGTTGATGAATATGGCATTTGGGCTGTTTCCACCTTTTGACTATTAGGAATAACGCTGCTGTGAACATTCTAATATTCTAAAGTTCTAATAACCTACAGGTCCACCCTAAAGTCCTGTAATTCCAGTCTGTAGGAAAGAGAGAAGCTTGATGTTCTTATTGCTCTGGCCAGGCTTTTGGAAAGTAAAAGAATAATTTTAGTAGGTTTTACTTGGAAATATTGAAAGTAACCAGAGAATCTTTTTTTTTTTTTTTTTTAATTACATTTGGAGTCCACAGGGATCCTGAGACTCCAAGCTGGAGTAGGATTGATCTAGTCCTACCCACCTCGTTTTTAAGGTGAAGACACAAGGTCCAGGGAGGTACATGGGCCTCCTCAGTGCCTCCAAATTTAGTATCAGTGACTTGAATAGTGTTTTGACCTGTAATGATCAACATGCTATCTCTCTTATTTTTCAATGACATGGTAGGCTTAGGCAACTATAATCTTTTTTAAAATTTATTGTAGTAAAATATACAGTCATGCAGCAAATATTGATGTTTTGGTCAATGACAGACTGCATATATGACGGTGGTCCTGTAAGATTAGTACAATATAGCCTAGGTGTGTAATAGGCTATAGATCTAGGTTTGTGTAAGTACACTCTGTGATGTTCACACAACGACACAATCGCCTGACGTATTTCACAGAATGTATCCCCATTGTTAGGCAACACGTGAGTGTACATAACATAAATTTACCATCTTAATCATTTTTAGTGGTTGACACTGTTGAACATTGACACAGTTGCAACCATCACTGCCATCCGTCTCCAGAACTTTTTCATCTGTACCCATTAAACTCCCCACCCTCTCCTGCCCCTGGCATCTACCATTCTACTTTTTTTCTCTATGAATTTAACTACTCTAGGAACATCATATAAGTGGAATCATACAATATTTGCCCTTTTATGACTGGTGTATTTCACTTAGCATAATGTCCTCAAGGTTCATCCATGTCGTAGCATGTATCATAATATCCTTGCTTTTTAAGACTGAATAATATTTCTTTGTCTGTATAGAGCATATTTTGTTATCAGTTCATTGGTCTATGAGCACTTGGGTTGTTTCCACCTTTTGGCTATTGTGAATAATGCTGTTATGAACATGGGTGTGCAAGTATTTCTTTGAGTAACTACTTTCAGTTCTTTGGGGTCTATATCCAGAAGTGGACTTGCTGGATCATATAATAACTATTTTTAATTTTTTGAGGAACTGCCATACTGTTTTCTGTAGTGGCTACACCATTTTACATTCCCAGGAGCAATGCACAAAGAGTTTCCATTTCTCCACATCCTTGCCAACACTTCTTTTCTTCCTTTTCTTTTCTTTTTTTGATAATAGCCATCCTAAATGGGTGTAAAGTGGTATCTCATTGTGATTTTGATTTTCATTTCCCTAAAGATTAGTGATGTTGAGCACCTTTTCATGTTCTTATTGGCTGCTTCTGTATCTGCTTTGGAAAAATTTCTGTTCAAATCCTTTGCCTGTTTTTAAATTGGGTTGTCTTTTTTATTTTTGAGTTGTAAGAGTTCTTTATTCTATATTCTATAGAATATTTATATTCTAGATGCAAGTCCCTTCTCAGATATATGAGTTGCAAATATTTTCTCCCATTCTTTGGATTGTCTTTTTACTTTCTTGATGGTGTCCTTTGAAGCACAAAAGTTTTTAATTTTGATGAAGTCCAGTTTATCTGTTTTTTCTTTTGTTGCCTGCGCTTTTGCTTTTGCTATTATATCTTAAGAAGCCACTGCCAAATTCAAGATCATGAAGATTTACTCCTGTGTTTTAAGTGTTTTATAGTTTTAGCTCTTGGATTTAGTTCTTGATCCACTGGGTTAATTTTTGTATATGCTGTGAAGTAGGGGTCGAACTTGATCCTTCTGCATGTGGATATCCAATTGGCCCAGCACCATTTGTGCTGGGACTGTTGAATTGTTTGGCACCCTTCTCAATTCTTTTCCGTTGATCTATATGTCTATCCTCATGCCAGTACCACGCTGCCTTGATTACTGTAGCTTTGTAATAAGTTTTGAAATTGGAAAGTGTGAGTCCTCCAACTTTGTTCTTCTTTTTCAAGATTATTTTGGCTATTCTGAGTCCCTTGAGTTTTGGTATGAATTTTAGGGTCAGCTTGTCAGTTTCTACAAAGAGGCGAGCGAAGAAGCTGTTCTGGTAGGGATTGTGTTGAATCTACTAATCAGTTTGGAGAATATTGCCATTGTAATAGCAAACATGCTTTTACTGCTTTGGACAAAGTGGACCAATATTCTCCTCTTATAGCTCCTGAGTTGACATAGTCTCAGTTCAGAGAACCGTTCTGTCTAGTCTCAATTTTTTTTTTTTTTTTTGTGGGGAAGATCAGCCCTGAGCCAACATTCATGCCAGTCCTCCTCTTTTTGCTGAGGAAGACTGGCCCTGGGCTAAGATCTGTGCCTATCTTGCTCCACTTTATATGGGACGCTGCCACAGCATGGCCTGACACGTGATGCCTCGGTGTGCACCCGGGATCCGAACCCGTGCTGCCAGCAGCGGAGCGCGCACACTTAACCGCTACGCCATGGGGCCGGCCCTCTAGTCTCAATTTCTTTTTTATTTTTTAATTTTTTTAATTTATTTTTTTTTTAAAGATTTTATTTATTTATTTTTCCCCCAAAGCCCCAGTAGATAGTTGTCTGTCATAGCTGCACATCCTTCTAGTTGCTGTATGTGGGACGCGGCCTCAGCATGGCCGGAGAAGCGGTGCGTCGGTGCGCGCCCGGGATCCGAACCCGTGCCGCCAGCAGCGGAGCGCGCACACTTAACCGCTACGCCATGGGGCCGACCCTCTAGTCTCAATTTCAAATCGAGTTCCCGGTTTGGATTCTTGCTCCATTCAGTTGTAGTGGGGCCTAGAGAGGCAGGATCATGAATATAAACATATAAACATCGCTGCTTGGGGCTTACTCCTATGGATGAAGGAGAGAAGTTCTCAAAAGAGGAGTGTGGGTTTGAGAGACAACATAGAGTTGTCCACCACACTTTTCACTGATGGAGGCAGTAGTTCAGAGTAGAAAGGCTGTGGAACACTTGGAAAATACAGTGAAACAGAGCCTTGAAGTACATCCATGGTTGGGGCAGGAGAAAGAATAGAAGCCAGCAAAGCAGATAGAGGAGATACAGTTGAAGACAGAAGAAACCCCTGGAAGTGCAGTCTAATGAAAGTCTCTTTAGGAGGAAGAGAGAAGGAGCGTTAGGCTGAGACAAACTCTAGATTTGACTGCTAAGATTTTGTTGGTGATCACACTTGCCTAAAAGCCTGACAGATAAGTAACGGCAAAGTGCAAGGTCATTTATGTAAAGAATGTCTTTGCTAGACTAGTGGTTCACCAACTTCAGTCACTTAGGTACTGCCTTCCTGACTTTTACTAGAACAGAGAACCACCTGCAGTGCTGCTCACTTAACATTTTCTCTTAAAAAGCTCACTTTTAAAAATTAAATACATTTATTTTTAAAAGGAAGCTTTAAAACACTACCATATATATGGAAAACCAATATGGGCATTTCTGCCGTAATGTGATAAATGTTCCTGAAAATCCATACATTTTGCCAAATCATACACCAAAAAATAACAGGGTCATGGGAAAAATGAGGACAGACCACTTAATATCTATGCAACTTAAGACTCCTAATATAAATATAATATAAATTCTAATATAAATATTAGCATAGTTTAAATGCCTTAGTTTAGACATAGTTTAGACACCTTAAATTCTTTTTTTGTTTGTTTGTTTTTTGGAATCCAACATTTTATTGAGCTCTCCTCACACCTCAGAAATCTGTTCCAGCAAATGTTCTCTTTGCCATGGGCATCACAGACACGGGGGTGTGACCAGCACTCCTCCCGTCCCCAGCTACATGATCCACCCAGGAGAGGAAGGCTGCTCCTAGGACAGGCCGCTGCAGAGTGGGCTGGGGCCAGGAGAACAGGCCCAGCCAGGCCTTGGCACAGGCAGTTAACCAGTAACAAGACACCTTATATTCTTTTTTTTTTTTTTAATTAATTAATTAATTAATTAATTTTTTCTCCAAAGCCCCAGTAGATAGTTGTATGTCATAGCTGCACATCCTTCTAGTTGCTGTATGTGGGACGCGGCCTCAGCATGGCTGGAGAAGCAGTGCGTCGGTGCGCGCCCGGGATCTGAACCCCGGGCCGCCAGTAGCGGAGCGTGCGCACTTAACCGCTAAGCCACGGGGCCGGCCCTACACCTTATATTCTTAATAAATATATACTGTAGTAAATACAGAACTTGAACTTAAAAAAAAGGTGAAAGTAGTTTGAAGTGTTGAGTTATAGAGATAAGGGCTGAGTGATAGCATCATCCTAAATTGCAGGGGCAAAGCAGGTGCAAGCTTCTTTGCTGGAAATGTGATGTATTGCGAGTGGATGGCTGTGACTCATTATCTTGTATTGATTTCTTTTGCACATCATTGGAGGTAACTATGTTATAAGCACTTCCAAAATACATAGTCAAAGCAAATCTAGAAGAAGCTGCCAGGAGAATAGAAATCACGTATAGTACTAGATTCCTAAAACACAAACAACAGTTTTAGTTAGATATTATGGTCTGCCAGTGGCTTTGAGTTTGAAATCTGTTCTTTTTTTTATTAAAAAGGGAGATTAGGAAGTGTTCAAGAGGTATTAAAGATACCAAACTGAGACTTTTTCCTTCTCATAATCTTTATCTGAATTGATTCAATGTTATTTTGTCATGTCTACAAATCCCTTAAAATCATTTTGTAAACCATAAATAATATATGGCCCATGCTTTGGGAAACCCTATGCTGCTAGACTATTTTATTCATGTTTTTCAATTACCTAGAATATCTCAAGACCCAGCACAGGTCTCACTACCCCCTCTATAAGGAAGAGTGTACTTAAAGGAGTATAGGATCAAGTAAAACTTTTAAAATGTGAGCTGTTTCCTTCTCTCCCTTCTCTCCCTCTCTCTCTGAAGAAAAGAAAAAGCCATCGTATAGGTGAGTGTTGGTGGTGGCAGTTTGAGGTTGCTAGAAAGGGTCACATAATTAGGGATTCTTGTTCCCGATGCACACTTGTCATCCAGGGATTTCCCTCCACTGGCCTCCTGCAGATTTCGTTTGCTTCTTTCCTGTGTTGGATGCCCTGTTTCCTATATCCCAAGTCTTTCTCTTTCTTGATTTACTCTTATTCTTGTAACAAATCTCTTGAGAAAGGGATCATGAAGGGTAAATTTTTAAATTATGAATGTCAGAAAATATCTTTTTTCTTGATCAGTTCAAGAAAATCGGTTTTGCTGATTATTCTAAGTTGGAGATAATTTCCGTTCAGAATTCAGAAGTTTTTGCTCTATTATGTCTTCTAGCTTGCAGTGTTGAGAAATCTGAAGCCATTCTTATTCCTGGTCCTTTGTATTTTTTTCTCTAGAAGTTTATAGAATCTTCTCGTCCCCCATTACTGTAAAATTTAATGTGCTAGGCATTCAGTGGGCTCTGTTCTGATAAATCCAGTTAATCTGATAGCTCAAGTCATCCAGTTGTGTTTTTTTTTCCTGTGTGCTTTGGTCTTTATCATCCATGTTAAAGGCTTTCCTAAAATGTCTGGTAATCTTTGGCAGTCTGTTTATTTTTAAAAGAATAGGATTAAACAGCTGATTGAAATCTTTGAGTGTGTAGGTTAGGCTTGTTGTCTTTGAGCTTCTTTGTAAGGCAGGGGAACTCATGTCAGTTTCTTTGAGCCTGATTGCCCAGCTATGGAAGAGGCTGTTGGTCTTTGCATTCAAGCATTCAATTAGCATAGTTTTCAGAATGGTATCCAGGCTCTCAACTGTACCTGGAATCCTCCAGTCTACAGACCCTCTATTTTACCTTTTCCAGGAATAAAGAGCTGTGCCTTATTAGAATGGTTTCAGAAAGCTCTTTGGGAAGTAGGCTGTTAATTTTACTTTTCTTTGAAGGAGTATAAAAAACACAGAGCAATCTCACTCAACACTTACTGTGCTGATGGAAAGCTGACCTAATGTGAAATTGTTATAAAAGTTACACTACCCACTAGTGTTGCCTTTATCAATCTGTATCTTTACCCTCTCTAAACTTTTAGAAGCCTTTGTCACTTCTAAGAAGATGAAGTAGCAGCACAACCCTCCTTTTCCTGCTTAAACCTACCCCCTTCCCCCCCCAAGAAAAATCAGAAAAAAATAGCAACCAATTGCTTCAGAAAATAAGCTTATCTTAAAAACAAAAATTCACCAAGTCCAGTTTTAAAATATTAAAAACATTACAGTAGCAGCACTCACGCATAATTCTTACGTTTGACCCAGTAATCCCACACTTAGGGTGTTAATCAAAATACCTATATATCTGAAGGTGTTTATTTCAGGTTCTTTGTTAGGACAGATAAGGCACACACCATCGTTTGTAAGATGTGTTCTGATTTCAAAGATTTAAAAAATTTTAAAAATGCGTGGCTTAAAAATAGGTAAGAATAGAGCGAGCCCTGATGGCCTAGCGGTTACCACAGTTCAGCGCTCACTGCTTTGGTGGCACCAGTTTGCTTCCTGGTCGCAGAACGACACCACCCTTCTGTCAGTAGCCACGCTGTGGCGGCAGCTCACATAGAAGAACTAGAACTACTTACAATTAGGATATACAACCATGTACTGGGGCTTTAGGGAGGGGAAAAAAAAGAGGAAGATGGGCAACAGATGTTAGCTCAGGGCAAATCTTTCCCTGCAAAAAAAAAATAGGTAAGAATAAATTCCATTCAACACAATAGAGTATGATTAGACAAATAATCATCAAATACTTAAAATTAAATTGGAGGAGAATAAGGTAGCATAGGATTTGGAATGAGAGTGCAGATCTGCCTACATATGGACAAGGATTAAGGCCACAACTAGCCCCAAAGGCACCATTGCTAAACAGCAAAAGGTCCGTAGCTCAGCCAGCAGGACTGTGCCTTTCATGTGAATTAGGAGAAGCCCCTTCTTCCAGGCTGATGCTGTCTATGTACCAGGCACATGGCTTAGCAAGTGAAGCATGGGCTGAATTTCTACCCTCTCTCATTTCACACTATGCTACGTCTCCTTGTGTAAGGTAGAAGCTATAGCAATATCATTTACTATCAGGCACAGTACTAGGTGCCTTACAGACACTATTGAACAATTTTCATTACAACTCAATGAGGTGAGTATTATTATCCCCTTTCACAGTTAATTCTTCAGCCCAGACATCTTCTGAACTCCGTAATTGTACATCTACTACCTATGTAGTTTATTTGCAATATAGCATCTGGAGCAATCCTTTTAGGACCTAAGGCAGATTGTGTGTCTCCTCTGCTCAAAATCT
Organism: Ceratotherium simum simum; assembly: GCF_057802395.1. Taxonomy (NCBI): domain Eukaryota; kingdom Metazoa; phylum Chordata; class Mammalia; order Perissodactyla; family Rhinocerotidae; genus Ceratotherium; species Ceratotherium simum. The sequence continues at coordinate 86,140,568 of NC_141904.1, read as the reverse complement.
TTCAGTGACTTCCCATTTCACTCAGTAAAAGGCAGAGTCCTCCCAAGTGACCTACAGGGCAGTATGTTATCTGCATTGTTCCCTCTTCCCCCAACTGTACTCTCACTTCATTGAACTCTATAATCTCTTTGCTATTCTTGTCCACAAAACACTGCTGCTTTAGAGTTTTCACTGGCTGTTCTGCTACCTTGAATGTTCTCTCAGCTCTCTGCAGGTCAAACTCCCTGACTTCCAAATTTTGCCTCAGCTGATAGCTCCTCATTGAGGCCTACTCTGACCTCACTATATAAATTGCAACCTGCTTCCCTTCCCCCAGCACTTATCACCCACTATCATATTATATAATTTACTTTGTTGTGTGTCCCACCGCTAGAAGATATGCTTCTCCTGAGATCAGAGATCTTTGTCTCTAGTTCACTGAGGTAATCCCAGCATCTAGAACAATGCCTTGTACATAGTAGGTACTCAGTAATGTTTATTGCATGAATGATTGAGTGAGAAAATTGGTGTGGGGGAAGTTAAGCAATTTGGCAAAAGGCCATACAGCTAATAAAAGGTGGAGGTAGCTTTTGAACTGATATCCATGTATTGTGCTTCTAATATTAGAAGATGATATCCAAAAAATGTTGTGTTAGGATAAGATTATGGGTAACTTTTTTTCTTTATCCCCTTCCCCAAATTTAATTCTTTTACATAAATATTTTACATAAAAGTATGATTAAAAACAAGTTACCAGTGTGGAAGGAAAGAGCCAGCTATGAGGAAGCTAGAGCAGGCAGCCGCAAGCCTGAAATCTGGCACCTCATCTGAGCAATAGCTTGTCCCACAAATGCACTGATCTTATCTGCCTTAAGAATAAAGAACGATGATGTGATAAAACTCTGGTAAAACTTGTGAGTGCTTTTGACCTTAGATATTCTGTCAGTAATCTTGGCTCTCTATCTTACTGTGAAATCTTGGACAATTTTATTTAACCTTTTTGTCCTCAGTTTTCTCATCTCCAAAATCAGGATAATAGTCTCTCTCATAGGGTTGTTAGGAAGATTAAATGAGATGTGGTATGTAAAGGACTGATAGTTAATATGTACATACTGAAATGTAAAGAACTCAATAGCTATTAGCTAATATCATTATTATTATTGTTGCTGCTTAGTTGGTACAGAATTTTAAGAAATTTCTTTTTTGGTGGATATATCTTGTTGCCTAGTGAGATTTGGCAGGTGTCAAAATAGAGAGCAAACCAATATTGTTATTGTTCAGATAGCCAAACAGTCTTTGTTAAAATTTCTGTTTTTAATGGACGCTTGCTTGTGGTTATAATTTTATATTACATCTTAAAAATAGCCATTTTTTCCTTAATAATTTACATAAATTTTAATATGATTAAAATATTTACTATATTTTGGATTCTGTAATTACCATCCCATTGGGTTTTTTTTCTCTTTTTTTTTTTTTGAGGAAAATTGGCCCTGTGCTAACATATGTTGCCAATCTTCCTCTTTTTCTTTTTTCTCCCCAAAGCCCCCAGTACATAGTTGTGTATCATAGTTGTAGAGTTGTCACTCTTCTGTGTGAGACACTGCCTCAGCATGGCTTGATGAGTGGTGAGTAGGTCCGGGCCCAGGATCTGAACCAGCGAACCCCGGGCTGCCAAAGTGGAGCACGCAAACCTAACTGCTAAGCCACCAGGCCAGCCCACCATCCCGTTGGTTTTGAAGTCTTGGTTGAGTAACGCCTATGGGTCAGGTGTCACGCTAAGTTCTAGGAGAACAAAGAAGTCATGTACTCTATCCTCAAGGAGCTTACAGTCAGGTAGGGAGACAGACATGTAAATAAATAATTACAGTACACGGTGGGAAGTGCTGTTAATAATATATACGTGAATAATATAAATATGAAAAAGAGGAGGGAGTAGTAAATTCTTTTTGAATAGGGCACAAAGAAGGGAGGTTTTATGAGAGAGAATTTCAGGTGCTTTACCTGAAGAATGTCACAGAGTACCTAAAGCCTCAGTAGAGGCATATAGAATTCTACTGAGGGGCTGCCCTCAAAGAAAGACTTTCAGAAACCTGCTTTGTACATTTTAAGGTTTTAATACTGCACAGAGACTGGATCTCTCAAACCATCCAGAAGAGAGAGTTAAAAAAAAAAGTTACAAGATTGTAAATGAGTACAATCTTTGTTTTGTGTGCTTTAGAGAAGGATTTAAATTGGGGAGGGAATCTATATTAAGTTCTGTGAAATGGAGTTGAGATCACACTCTCATTTGGTATTTTCTTTGAAAGCGGAAAAGCATCATCTCAACAGGCAGGAAACAGAAGGCCTCACAGCAACAAAGATCGTTATAAGAAGTGATAAATGAGGAAGGGCTATTTTGAGAGAGAGACAAATATTAGAACTTCAGCATAGGGCAAAATAATTTAGTAAATGAGACAATATAGTATAAGAACCATGGGTATATAAGTTCTGTGCCTTTAAAATGTCATGTTATTTAAAAGTTAATAAACCATGTAACCTAATCAGCCCTGGAGAATGGTCTCAGGTTACTGTCAGTGTATCCATTGAGGTAGATATCTTCACGGTGAATTTGAATGAGGATGATAAATAAGGTCACAAATAACTTATGGTACCTGAAAAAAGAGTGAAAACTTAATATACTGAGTTTTTTTGAGTCTGCATAGCAATGAAATACATGAAAACTAGAAGAATTACATGCAGTAAGAGAAATGACTATTTTTAAATGTAACGCAAGGTGGAATTAGCACACACATGGAGAGAGTTCGTCAGTAGGACTAAGAAAGATACTTTAAGACTAGATGGATCCTTAAAAAAAGTGATCAAGTGCAGGAAAATGTATTTTGTGTGAATAAATGCATTTGGAGAAATCGATGCAAGCTCTCCTAGGGATTCTGGGCTTTAGAATTACACCAGTAGCTTTCAAACTTAGTAGTGATCCACAGTAAGAAATAACATTTTATAATGTGTGTATACCTGATTTCTCAAAGATTTCTCAAAATAGTACTTCTCTGTACAATGTGTGATACGTTCTGCTCTATCTTATTTTTTGAGAAGCTGGTCATGACTCACCAAAATGATTTCCTGACCACTAATGGGTCATACTCTACAGTTTGAAAAAGTTCTGAGTAATAATCTAGGAAAGAAGGAGACGTGAGTTTTTTAAATCTCTTCCCTAAAGAAGCTGGCTGTTAAGAAACTACCTATTGGGGTCCGGCCCTGTGGCGTAGTGGTTAAGTGCGCACGTTCTGCCGCTGGTGGCCCGGGGTTCGCAGGTTCGGATCCTGGGCATGCACCACTGCACCGCTTGTCAGGCCATGCTGTGCCGGCGTCCCACATAAAGTGGAAGAAGATGGGCACAGATGTTAGCCCAGGGCCAGTCTTCCTCAGCAAAAAGAGGAGGATTGGCAGATGTTAGCTCAGGGCTGATCTTCCTCACCAAAAAAAAAAAAAAAAAAAGGTACCTATTCTGTCCTTGTTTGAAACCATATTGGGTGCTATTTTAGGTATACCACAAAAAGGGCCCAAAGAAGGCAGCAGAAATGGATCTCAAGGTAGAGACTCCTGTCAGATTGTTCAGGGGCTTGGCCTTTGACTCTTCCTTGAGTCCTCTTGCTGTGGAGTTCAGGGCCATGTGTCTTTCTACTATAGTTATTTTGTTTGCTCCTAAACTCAGTACTATTTAGAATTTATAAACCATCTTTTATCTTGGATATAGAAAAGGTATCATTCTCTGACTTTCTAAAAAGGAATATTCATATAAAGAATAAATGAAGTTGAGCGATTGTGACAAGTGAACTATGATAAAAGTGGACATTTTGGTATAGAAAGATACAGCTTTGAAAACAGTTTAGACATGAATTAATGACTAAAGCGAACATATCTTTAAACTCCAGTATGGCAGAATGAAGCATGAAGCCAATAAAAGGCAAACTTTTTGGTGAACTTATGAAACATAGCACCCTCAGAAATAATGTAGACTAGAAATAATAAATTTGGAGAAATTTAGATAAACTCATGATTGACAAATATAGAGTGGGTGACTACAGAAAGCTAAGATATCTAGCAATTAATGAATTGTCCCCTTTTTCTATCATAAAATATTCATCCCTTGGTGTCTTTCAGAGACTGACTTTGCGATTAAGCGCATTGTGGCAATTCTTTAATGGAATGGTAGCCAAAGTGGAGGAAGCAGAGTAGGGTAGGATCTAGTAGGCTTTTTTTATTTCTGAGGTTTTCTGTGATGCTGGGGGCAGGGGTGGAGGGTTAAGGGGGTCTGGAATGCAGAAGGAAGCAGAGGTTGAATCTGAATTCTAGAATAGGCTAGAAGAATTCTTATTAAGCAAATTGTAGGCTTCCTAAATAATTTATAGAATTTAGCTATCATAATAAATGAAATTATGAACATGCTGTCTTATAAAAGGTAAATGTTTAGTCTGTAGAAGACAAATTCTCAGGCTCTCTCACTAAGTAAGTGTTTAAGGTCAGAGAACTTTTGTGATAATAAAGCTACTATTTTGTATATGTGAAGAGAGTTATCAGAAAAAGATTTTTTTTTTTTTTGGACAGAAATGAGCTTTTAAAATTAGATTTCATATAAACTTTTTGCTACAAAAGTTATCTTCAAATGGCATATATAACAATTCTCTCTTAAACAACTTTTATATAAGGATGGAAACAGTTGGATAAATACCAAGAAATACTTTATGAACATTTTTAATTTATCTTTTTTTGATGGTTAGTTTACTTTTGATATTATACAACACATATAGTCCTTTACAGTATTTTAAAAATGTATTAGTGACAGATAGATGGCATTGGCCCCATTCTTGTATTATGGAGAATAATTTACAATTTTAGCAGTGAAATCCAATAGTTTTTCTTTTTTTTTCCTTTTTTTCTTTTTTTTTAATTATTTTATTTTTTAAATTTTTTTGTGAGGAAGATCAGCCCTGAACTAACATCCATGCCAATCCTCCTCTTTTTTTTTGCTGAGGAAGAGTGGCCCTGTGCTAACATCCGTGCCCATCTTCCTACACTTCATATGGGACGCCACCACAGCATGGCCTGACAAACAGTGTGTCGGTGCCTGCCCAGGATCCGAACCTAGGCCACCAGCAGCAGTGCGCGCACTTAACCGCTACACCACGGGGCCGGCCCCTCCAATAGTTTTTCTACTTAAATATAGAAGTATAAAATACTCCCTAGTTAAAGCTTAAAAGTTTTCTTTTTAAAAAGTTTGCTCAGGCAAAACAAAGTAGGGTTTTTCATAACTTTAGATAGTATTTTTTCTAGACAAAAATGTCTGGATAAATATTTTAAATTAGACCTTTAGCCAGTGTGTTGGGGCAGCATCCTTTCCTGGGAGGTCTTGTTTTTGTAAACCAGTCTTGCTTTAAATTGTTCCTGGTTTAGTTCCATGGCTTTGACTCTGAAGTAGTTTACAGTTTATGGATGTTACAAACAACACTGCAGTAAATATTCCTGTGTGTTTTTGTAGTGCTCAGTGTTTTTTTCTGCCTGTAGGATAGATGGTCAAATGGTATGTGAATTTAAATCTTTAAATAGACATTATTACATTGTTAGACTGTTGCAGTTTACACTCTTTTCAGCAAGTATAAAGAGAGGTAGATTTCCTCAAATGCTTGTGATGGATGTTTTCAGTCTTTTAAATTTTATAAATCTGATATTAAAAATAGTATTTTATTTTTAAAATTTGCATTTCTCTATTTGTATAGATAAACATAAATGCCCTGGTTTTTCTGTGGCATTTTTCATCTTTTTCTTATTAATTCTCAGAAGTTCTTTGTATATTACAAATAGTAATCTTGTTTTTTTTTTTTTTTGATGAGGAAGATTAGCCCTGAGCTAACATCTGTTGCCAGTCCTCCTCTTTTTGCTGAGGAGGATTGGCCCTGGGCTAACATCCGTGCCCATCTTCCTCTACTTTATATGTGGGATGCCTGCCACAGCATGGCCTGATTAGCAGTGCGTAGGTCCGCACCCAGGATTGGAACCTTTGAACCCCAAGCCGCTGAAGCGGAGTGCAGGCACTTAACCACTATGCCACTGGGCCGGCCCCAGGAATAGTAATCTTTTATAGGGAGATATATATGTCTTTTTTTAGATGAGTGATTTCTTCCAACATAGTGAATTTCTGCATTCATGAGAGAATGCATTTGTTTTGAAACTTTTCTTTGGAACTGTGAAAGACCTTTCACATTCAGAAGTTGATTTCTACTTTGGACTATCTAGTTTTAGTATGTCTCTAGATGTGTATGTGTGGGTGTATATATATATATTTTAACTTGGAGCATTTGGTCAGCGGATCAGAGGGAGAGATCACAACATTAGAAGCTAGATTTACATTTATGTTACACCTCCGTTTACATTTGAGAGTAGTATCAAGGGGATTTCTGAATGTCTCCATTTAAGGTTGAAGTACATTTCTGCTGTATGGTTTTTAGAAGATGCTTCTTTCTTGTTTTGGATGTGTACCCTTTTTTTTTTTTTTTTTTTAAAGATTTTATTTATTTTATTTTTCCCCCCAAAGCCCCAGTGGATAGTTGTGTGTCGTAGCTGCACATCCTTCTAGTTGCTGTATGTGGGACTCGGCCTCAGGATGAACGGAGAAGTGGTGCCTCGATGCGCACCCGGGATCCGAACCCGGGCCACCAGCATTGCAGCGCGCGCACTTAACCACCAAGCCACAGGGCCGGCCCAAGGATGTGTACCCTTTAGTAAATTGATTAAAGAATGGCTTAGCATAGAGCCTCCTGTGATGAACAAGTTAGAAGTGTACCCATCAGCCCTGGGGCAGCTGGTAGGGCCCTTGGCCTTCCTGGGCTTGTCTGGTTACCTTAGTATGCCTTACGGATATGATCCATCCTTTTGTATGAGTGACGTGAAAAAGGTTGGCAAGCGCTGACTTAGTATACTTCTTAACCTCTAAGTGATCTTGATATAGACATGGAAAAATAAAAATTATGAGTGATAATCTAAAATTGAGAAAATGGATTTGCTTTTATTTTGTCACTTGTTTATTTTATTTTTTTTTTTAATTTAAAATTTTTGTTTTTTTGTGAAAGATCAGCCCTGAGCTAACATCTGTTGCCAATCCTGCTCTTTTTTGCCAAGGAAGATTGGCCCTGGGCTAACATTCGTACCCATCTTTCTCTACTTTATATGGGACACCGCCACAGCATGGCTTGATAAGCGGTGCCTATGTCCGCGCCCGGGATCCGAACCTGCAAACCCCAGGCTGCCGAAGCAGAGCACGTGAACTTAACTGCTACACCACTGGGTCGGCCCCTTGTCACTTTTTTTTTTTTTTTAATTTTATTTATTTATTTATTCCCCCCCCCAAAGCCCCAGTAGATAGTTGTATGTCATAGCTGCACATCCTCCTAGTTGCTGTATGTGGGACGCGGCCTCAGCATGGCCGGAGAAGCAGTGCGTCGGTGCACGCCCGGGATCCGAACCCAGGCCGCCAGCAGCGGAGCGCACACACTTAACCGCTAAGCCATGGGGCTGGCCCCGCTTGTCACTTTTTTATTAACGGTTATTGTAGTATGTTCTCTACTAAGCACCAGCGCTGTCTTAGTGCCTACAAGACTTAGAATTCATTATAAAACAACCGTGTTCTTGGACTTAGGCTACAATTAAGTCTTGTAAGTGGGTTCTTTAACCAATAGATTAGAATACAGTCTTCCCCCACAATTAAATACAGAATGCAATTTATTGCAGTTTGTCTTTTGCTGAATGGTAGATATTTTTTAAAAGCGTACTACCAAATGGAGATTTAATTCACATTTACTAGTTCTTGACAGGTCTTTTCTATTAAAAAATTATATTTTTTGCAGCATTATTCTGGTTCCTAACTTCATTTAATAAATATCTGAGTGCCTTCATGTTCTAGGTACTATATTAAGGACTAAGAATACAGCAGTGAACAAGATTGGCAGAGTCCTGCCCTCATAGAGCAGAAGGAGGGTGGAGGGGTACTGACCAAAATCTGTAAACAGTCTAACATAGTAGTAAATGCCATGACGAAAATAAGATGGAGTTATTTCACGGTGGTAGGGGGAATATGGAGTCTTGTGGTTAGGCTGGCTAGGGAAAGTGTCTCTAAAGAGATCTTTTAGGTGAGACCTTAATGATGTGAAGAGGCCAACTTGCTTGTTTCTAGAGGTTTCCGTCTTCTGGGTGAAGGGAACAGGAAGTTGCAAGTCCTGAGGCGTGAAGCTTGGCATGTTCAGAAAGGAGTTTAGCTTTTATTCTGAGTCTTAAACGGGAGGAACACAATGAGTTGCATTTTGGCTATGCTCTATCTATAGATCATAGGAGCCACATCATTTCAGGCTAGTGAGATACGCAGATGAGTCTTCTCTCTCTCTTTTCATCTTTTCCTCTCTCATCTGGTCCTAAACTCCTTCATCTCTTCCTCTTTAGTTGGGAAAAGGGATCTAGGGAAAAGAGGAGCTGTAGGTGCCCCTAAAAAGTGACCTCGTGGTAACCAAGGGATAGTGTTAGGAGTGTGTCAGGGCTCAGCTTTAGTTGCCAGAGGCGGGGAGGCAGTGTGTCATGGCCCTGCCACTTGAAGGCTGTGGGATCTTGTCCCACCCTTCGTTCTCACAGAGATAAAATAGGCTTATAGGAGTTTAGAGTATAACAGTAAAATATAAAAAGCAAAAAGTAAATAGATAATATATAAAAAGTAAAAATTCCTCACAATCCTGCTGAAATAGTCAGTTAATACTTTATTATTCTAGATTTTCTCACTTCTTTATGATTCTAGATTTTCTTCCTTCTTTCTAGATTAATATAAAAGAGGGTCAAACTATATTTTTCATTTTTTGCTTTGTCGTGGATAGCGTTTTACATCTCTGCACATAAAGATCTACTTCATTTATCACACAGATATTAACATGATTTGTTTAATTCTCTATTGTTAGGTATTTGGTCTTTTTCCTAATTTTTCAAGGATGTGAACAATGCTGTGATGATGCTTGTACGTATCTCTTTACATACTTGCCTTATATTTCTGAAGGATAAAGTCCTAGAGTGGAATTGAATGACTAAATCGATCTTTAGGAACATTTCAAAATTTTAATAATTATTACCACATTCTCCTCCAAAAAGGTCGTGCCAAGACTGTGTGAGAGTAGCACCATGCTGTGATCTTGAGAAATTCTCCAAACCTCTCTGGTTTCCTCAGTTTTCAACTAAGAATAGTTAATATGTATCATCCCCTCTTGATTCAGGCATGTGATATGAGAAAGGGCTTTGCACATAGTGGATATTCAGACAGAAACTTCTGGTTGAAAACAAGAGGTTTGGATTAAATGGTCTTTAATTCTAGGCCATTTCAGTACTGACTAAATGATTTCAAGTGTCAGTGTTATGCATGAGAAGGTAAGGGCTCTGGAGTCAAAGCTGCCCAGTTCTGAATCCCAGCTCTGCCACCTAAAGCTGTGCGAGAATTTTCTCAACTGTAAAAAGGGGGTGTAATTTCTACCTAGAAAATCACTCTAAGGGTTAGGTTGGATTATATGAGTGTGATGTATGCAGTATATACTGCCTCTTAATAGTAGGCACCTAGTAAATGGTAGCTATTATTAATAATAAGACAAAACAAGTTTCTGAAGCAGGAAGGCTTGAGGAGGATGGGATTCTCTGTCACCCTCACTGTTTTATAAAGGAGGAAACCAACCTCTCACTTCTGCTTGGTTGCTGACTCCTGGTCAGTGCCAGAGCATTGCATGTCCTCACTGCAGAGTATCTGACTGACTGTCATTGTGGGACTATCTGTGGACTCATATTGCAGGTTTTTTGTTGCCTGATTAAAACATTTGGTTATTTTTGGTTAGGTGACTGTCTCTGCTTGCTTCTGTTTATACGCTTTGTTTCTTCACCAAAACTGAATGTTGAATGTTATGGGAAAGTTCATGGACTTTAAACAAATATAGAATCTAGTTATGTTACCTATAACCTGGGTGTTCTTGGACAAGTAGCATGATTTTTCTATACCTTATTTGTTTAAAAAATAAAAGGTGGATGGAGGAAGGGATTTAAAATCTTTGGAGTCCTTATTACAAATTAAATGAGATAATTTATATATAAAATGTCTCATACGCATCCTAGAAATACTACTTTTCCTTCCTTGAAGGCACAAAATTATGGCTTACACTTTAAAAAAATTTCTCATAGTACTAACATGTTACTCATTCTCAATAATAGTCACTCATACTTAATATACAATAACCAAAGAAGAGAAATATAATTGAAAACGTATTAGACTAGAAGTCAGGAGACCTGGGCTCATGTTCCAGGTTGGCTTTTAACTGTTGGTATAACCCTTAATGAGTCTTTTGATCTCTAGTCCCCATTTTGCTCATTCTTGAGTTGTCTATAAAATATTTCGTGGAAATATACTAATATAGAAGGTTTCTGATTAATTTATGTAAGCAGAAGGCATCACTTATAAGAAAGTACCGTTTTCATTATTATTCTGTATATTGTGTTGTTGAGTTAATTGCTTTTGTTCTAGAATTACAATTATTTGTCTGTTTTACCAGGTTTAAGTATTGTGTAAGCTGCATCAATGGAGCACATACAGGGGGCCTGGAAGACGATCAGCAATGGTTTTGGATTCAAAGATGCAGTGTTTGATGGCCCTAGCTGCATCTCCCCTACAATAGTTCAGCAGTTTGGCTATCAGCGTCGGGCGTCAGATGATGGCAAACTTACGGACTCTTCTAAGACAAACAGCACTATCCGTGTTTTCTTGCCAAATAAGCAAAGAACAGTGGTACGTGAACTTTCCTTTCCGAAAATTAAGCTGTCCATCTGCCTACAGAAAACATTATAGATCCTATTGCCCACCTTATAGACAGGCAAAATCTTCACTCTCACTTAGAGTCTTTATTAATTGGCTTTTCAGTTGCAGAGTTTGTTGCTTTATATTGCTGTGTTCCTTCCACAACCCCTACTTTTCCCACCCCTTGGCCTTCCTTCTGTTATTAGTCTTGCCTGGAATGTCTTCCTTTCTGCCGCTTCATTCAAACAAATAGTACATTCTTATGGGGATATATTTCAAAAACTTTTCTTTGAAAAGCTCCCTTAGACCTTTCCAGCTAATTAAAAACATTTTTTTATTGTTTTCTTCTGAGTATTAAAGCAAAATGTTCACTTAAGGTGTTTTTGGATATAATTAAGTATAAGGAAGAAAATAAAATTTACTAGAAAAAATTATTTTGATAAATTTCATAGGCCCCAGGCAAAGCTGGAAATAGCTTAGAAATCATAGCATCTTCCTCTTTTCCAGGGCACTGGCACTATTTCTGCGTAGTTTATTTTTCTAGTACCAGCAACAGCTTCATAGTGGCTTCATGGCAGGACACTGCCACTCGGTTTTCTGACACAGAACCCTAACTTTTCTAAGAAATTACTGCTCAAAAAAGTTTCCTGCTATCCTAGAAAAAAACCTACCTGGTTGAAACAGAGAAGTGAAGTTGTACTGATTTTGCTTGGTGGGACATTTGAGAAAACTTTAGTTCAAAACTTCTGTGTGTCCTCCTTTCCCACCCTCCATTCTTTGTGTAAAATCAGTGGGTTGTGTTTAGTCTGTGTATCTAGATGAGGCAAGGTTCTGAGGCAAGTCCAGGCCAGAATTTTCTTATTTGTTTCTAACAGTTCCACTCTCCCTAGTTTACTAACAAATTCCTTTGTACTTGTTTTGTGAACCTAAAGAGCCTCCCAGTTATAGTGTTGTACATTTAGGTAGATTTTGAACTGAAGGCAAACCTCAAAAGGCTTGAGTAAAGTTTGAGTGAATTTATTTTTCTTCCCCTTTCTAAAAATGAAAGTTTAATGGTTGGCAAAATAAATAGTAATAATCCCCTTATATTTCAACAGTGGTCTTTCATTTGTAAAGTGATTTTTTTCCTACTTTTTCTCGTTAATTTTCTTTCTAACCTTAAATGGAGAGCCCAGGTGGGAAGTGTGAATGTGACGGGAAGCTCAAGACCATCTGGTGCTGCCTCTGGGTGTTACTGGAGATATATTCTCCATCCCCATCTACTACCAGTTTGCCTGGAAGACTGGGAGACTTAGTTTGGCATAATGATTAAGTGTATGGACCTTTAAGACAATCAAGCCCCAATTTAAATCCCTGTATTGCCCTTTTTTGTTGTTGTTTTTCAGGATTGGGTGGCTAAAATTTTGTCCACTAACATATACCCTATTTTTATTTTTGTTCACAGTACTGTTTACTTGACCAACATTGACTGACATATTTATGGAAGGATAATTCCAAATTGAATTGAGGCTTTGGCAGTCAACGTGTGGACCTTTTGTGGTTGTGTTTGTGGTGCTGGTGGGCTCCCTGTCTTCCAGAAAAGAGACTCAGTGGAGTTCTGTCCCACTTGAACTAGAAAGTCTCCTAACTAATCTCTCTTCCTTTTTCCAGTTTCTGTAACAGCAGCTGCCACATCACTTTTCCTGAAAAACAGCTCTGAGCATGTTACTTCCCTGTATAGAAAAGTGGTTCCCCAATTTACTTTATGTTAAAAAGTTCAAAATCCAGCACCCATTTATCTTTCCAGCCTTATTTCATGTTCTTCCACTTTATTCATGATCCGCTTCAGCCAAACTGATTTCCTCATTTTTTCCTTGTTGAAGAAATTGTTCATGTACAGCTACTGATGATCATTTTACCTCTTCCCCTGCCTCCATATTTACCTGGCCCTAGTTCCCACAGCTGGCAGTAATCTCTCTTTTGAATGCCCATAACCCTTTACATCTATCTTTCTTACAGCACTTATCATTTCCACTTATATTCTGGTAGTTGTGAATATATCTTACTTCCCCATTTCCTAAAAGGCTCTTTTTTTTTTTTTTTTTTTTTTTTTTTTTTTTTTAAAGATTTTTATTTTTATTTTTTGCCCCCAAAGCCCCAGTAGACAGTTGTATGTCACAGCTGCACACCCTTCTAGTTGCTGTATGTGGGACTCGGCCTCAGGATGGACAGAGAAGTGGTGCCTCGATGCGCACCCGGGATCCGAACCCGGGCCGCCAGCATCGCAGCGCGCGCACTCAACCACCAAGCCACAGGGCCGGCCCCTAAAAGGCTCTTGAGGGAGGATTTATTATTCATGTTAGAGCCCTCACAGTGTCATCCTGAGAGTTCATGTTGGATTGTCTTTTTTTTTTTTTTTCAATTTATTTAAACTAAACAAAAACAAAAACAGTCTACTCATTTCTCCCATCTCATCACCCCGCTGCCCTGGCAGCCACCAGTCTGTTTTCTGTATCTATGAGCTTGGTTGTGGGTTTTTTTTTTAAGATTGCACATATACGAGAGATCATATGATATTTGTCTTTCTCTGTCTGACTTATTTTGCTTAGCATAATGTCCTCGAGGTCCATCTATGTTATCGCAAGTGAAAAGATTTCAGTCTTTTTTATGGCTAATGTTCCATTATGTATATACACCACAATTTCTTTATCCACTCATACATCGATGGACACTTAGGTTGTTTCCGTATCTTGGCTCTTGTAAATAATGCTGCAGTGAACATAGGGGTGCATATATCTTTTTGAGTTGGTGTTTTCATTTTCTTTGGATAAATGCCCAGAAGTGAAATAGCTGGATCATATAGTAGTTCTATTTTTAGTTTTTTGGGGAACCTCCATACTGCTTTCCATAGTGGCTGCACCAGTTTACATTCCCACCAACAGTGCACAAGGGTTTCCTTTTCTCCACATCCTCACCAACACTTGTTATTTCTTGTCATTTTGATAATAGCCATTCTCACAGGTGTGAGGTGGTATCTCATTGTGGTTTTTTTGTGTGTGTGAGGAAGATTAGCCCTGAGCTAACATCTGTTGCCAATCCTCCTCTTTTTGCTGAGGAAGATTGGCCCTGAGCTAACATCTGTGCCCATCTTTCTCTATTTTATGTGGGACACCTGCCACAGCATGGCTCTATAAGCACTGCATAGGTCGGCACCTGGGATCCAAACCTGCAAACCCCGGGCCGCCAAAGCAGTGTGAACTTAACTGCTATGCCACCGGGCTGGCCCCTTGTGTTTTGATTTGCATTTCCTGATGGTTAATAATGTTCAGTATCTTTTCGTGTACCTGTTAGCCATGTGTATGTCTTCTTTGGAAAAATGTCTGAATAGATCTTCTGCCCATTTTTGTGTGTGTCTGAGGAAGATCAGCCCTGAGCTAGCATCCGATGCCAATCCTCCTCTTTTTTGCTGAGAAAGATTGGCCCTGGGCTAACATCCGTGTCCATCTTTCTCTGCTTTATATGGGATGCCGCCACAGGATGGCCTGAAGAGCAGTGTGTCAGTGCGTGCTAGGGATCCGAACCTGCGAACCCTCAGGCCGCTGAAGCAGAGCGTGTACACTTAACCGCTCTGCCACCACTGCCCATTTTTTAATCAGATTTTCTTTTTGCTATTTGAGTTGTATGAGTTCTTTATATATTTTGGTTATTAGCCCCTTATCACATATGTGACTTATATTTTCTCCCATTCTATAGGTTGCCTTTTCATTTTTTTGGTGTTTTCCTTTTTTGTGCAGAAGCTTTTTAGTGTGATGTAGTCCCACTTGTTTATTTTTGCTTTTGTTGCTTTGTGTATTGCCTTTTTATTATTTATTTATTTATTTATTGGTGAGGAGGACTGGCCCTGGGCTAACATCCATGCCCATCTTCCTCCACTTTATATAGAACGCCACCACAGCATGGCTTGACAAGCGGTGCGTTGGTGCACACCCAGGATCCGAACCTGCGAACCCCGGGCCGCCACAGTGGAGCGCGCGCACTTAACCGCTTGTGCCACCGGTTCGGCCCCTGTATTGCCTTTTATTAGCTGTATCATCTAGACAAGTCACGTAATATTTTGAACCCCTGTTTCTTGACCTTTATGAAATGAGGCTCATGCTGAATACAGTGGCTAATTCATAAGTAAAAAGGTAGCTATGATTATTTCTGAGTTTGTCTACATCTGTGTAGTCTTTGACAGCCTTCATTTGAGCACAGCTGGTGCTTGGGAACTAGTGATTTGGAAGCTTGACTTCTACAGCTTATGAGAAGGTTCTAGCAGAGAAAGTTCATTTCTCCTATTTATTTGACCAGAGATGGACCATCTAGCC
Source organism: Ceratotherium simum simum (assembly GCF_057802395.1). Lineage (NCBI taxonomy): Eukaryota > Metazoa > Chordata > Mammalia > Perissodactyla > Rhinocerotidae > Ceratotherium > Ceratotherium simum. The sequence goes on along the minus strand of NC_141904.1, from coordinate 86,125,388 downwards.
CTGGAAGAACCAGCTTCTTTCACCAGGCACCCAGCTTCGGGGGAGCACTGAAGGAGGAAGGAGTCACTTGCTAGCCAGCACCATCAATCAGCTGTTTCTTTTTGTTGTTGTTGGTTTTTTTTTGTGTGTGTGTGAGGAAGATCAGCCCTGAGCTAACATCTATTGCCAGTCCTCCTCCTTTTTTTCCCCAAAGCCCCAGTAGATAGTTGTACGTCATAGTTGCACAACCTTCTAGTTGCTGTATGTGGGACACCGCCTCAGCATGGCCGGACAAGCAGTGAGTCAGTGCGCACCTGGGATCTGAACCCGGGCCGCCAGTATCGGAGCTCGAGCACTTAACTGCTAAGCCACGGGGCCGGCCCCTCAGCTGTTTCTAATTATTCTCAGGTTGTTTCACTTTTGGAACCCAGAATGATTTCCATAATCACTTAATGGGCTCCAGAAATTAGATTTAACTGATTTCAGCATGTATCCGTGGGGAGTTATAGAGAAGAGTGACAGAGAGGATGTATATCTGATCTAAATAATTTTAGAAGTAATAATTAGTAGTTGGTTGTTTTTTAAATTTTTATTGTCATTTGTTTTGTTAACATGTGTCTCTGACTAACTGTTGCTGCTTCATTTTGTTTTTATTGGATGAGTGATTGGACTGTAGCTGAGGACCGTTAATTACCATTAGAATCACCTGACAAGTTAAAATACAGATTCCTGGGCTTCATTCACGATGAACTGAATCAGAATCCTTAGATTTGTTGGAGGCTGGAAATGTGTATTTTCACAAGCTCCTCAGAGGATTCTAATGCCAGCCACATTTGGAAGCCCCACTGGATCAGAGGATATTTAAAGAGCTGTCTAGTTCTCAGAGTCTGTGACTTTTAATGAAGATTAATGATATAACACAGCTATCACTTTACAGGTTTCAAAGCACTACTTACTGCACAGTATTTGATGCAGGTCATGATTCTGTTAGGGTGTGTATAATTATTACTCTTCATTGTCCCCATTCTGGTATCCTATCTTCATAGTTCTGATCAGTATATCTCACTTGACTTAGTTGCTTTGTTTTTGAAAAGCTGGAAGTTAGTGTGATCTTGCTAAGGGTATTTCTGCTTCAAGAAACCTTTAAAATAAACTTGTTATGGAACATTGTAAATGAATATTTAAGAATATTTTAAACCTTTAAAATAGACACAAACATACACTCACCTCCCTCTGGGAAGGGGCTGGGTTGGCTACTGTCAGCTGTCACGCTTTCACACAGTGGAGGAACTCGACTGTAGGCAGTTCCCAAGCCCCGCACATCTACATTCCTCTCTCCTTACTGACCATACTGACTCTAGTTGCTTTACTTTTGATTAACTTTTTGGCTGTAAAAACAAAATGTATAGGGCTTTTATCAAAACCCTTAGGATCTTAGTTGACATTTTTATATAGCTGCTATAATTAGTACTCTTGGCACTCATACTTCCTACTAGGCCTCTGAGTGCCTGCCCAGCTTTTGAGGATTAGGTACAGGGGAATGTGGAGGGGCGTTTACTGCTAAGGCTACCTAGAATGGTGTGTATTTATTTAAACTAGCAGTGGTGTTTGTCATTATAGTAGGACAGAAGCTCTATTTCCTCCACTTCCTGCTTGTCCTCACTAGTGTGAAGTGCATGTGAGTTGGAATTTTTGTTAGGAAGATCAACCATTTTGTTGAAAGTAGGTTGAAATGCAGATTTTTGATCAGAAAAACTAATGTTTGTAGATTAGATTGGCTTATTTTCCTTCCTGGTGGATGTTCATGCTCACATGCACATTTCGGTGAGTCAAACAAATTAAAGATGTATAAAGGAAAAGTTGATCATTTTATCTGTCTCAACCAGTCTCTCCTGATGTTCACAGATAGCTGTATATCTTTTCACACTCACATAACATATAAAAACATATACAGGTTTCTCACCCTTTAAATAATCTTGCTCTTTGTATTATTCTGAAAAATATTTTCCCCCAATTAACATATCATGGACACCCCTCCCTCCAGGTCACAATAAGTAATATAGTAATGGCATAATGTGATATATATGGATGTTCCATATTTTATTTAAGCACTCACCTATTGCTGGACATTCTGGTTGTTTCCTGTGTGTGTGTTTACCATTACAAGCAGTGCTGTCATAAACCTTCTTCTGCATACACCCTTACAGACTGCTGCATTTACTTCTATGCTCATCTTTCCAAAGTGTTTGCAGCCTGTGTTGTTCCTAAAGGTGGTCCTTTGTTTGTAGGTCAATGTGCGAAATGGAATGAGCTTGCATGACTGCCTTATGAAAGCACTCAAGGTGAGGGGCCTGCAGCCGGAGTGCTGTGCAGTGTTCAGACTTCTCCAGGAACACAAAGGGTAAGAACTCAAAAGTCAATCAGCTCTTCCTTCATACCAGTAAGGATCTCCTAGCTTCAAATAGTAACTTTCCATTTAAAAAAATTCTGCTAGTTTCCTATAGAATATTGTGTATTTGTGTACGCTTGTTTATAAAGAGACAATTCAGAAAAATAAAATACTAAGAACTTGAAATTATTGCTTGAATATAACGTTGAAAAATAAAATAAATGTTAGATGTTGATAGGGTTTCCACAGATGGAAACAGTAATGTCAGATGCTATGTTTCTTGAGAGCAAAGATTTTTGTGTTTGCTATACTAGAGTGCACAGAGTGGGTACCTAGAAAGTGTTTGCATTATTGTTTATAGTTAAAGAATGTTATCTCTAGAGATTGACTTTCTTGTAATTTACTCATTTTTTATTTAGTTCGTGTTTACTGAATCCCTGCAGTTTGATAGACACAGGGCTAAAAGATGCAGGAGAATTTCTGCTTCAAGGAAGATCCATAGTTTGTCCTATTTCTGATGGTGGCAAAATAGAGGCATTCCCTCAAAGGTTAGGAATATTACCCCATAGCATCAGAGCTGTCATAATTATCCATTATCTTTTATCCCCCCCAAATCTGGGGAAATAACCTTAACTTTACCTTCTTCTTGGAAAGTGCTAGTTCTGTTATTGATCTTCAGCTTACATTTTTTATGTTTCAAGGAGTTCCCCAGTTTGAGAGGATAGCCTAGAGAATGAGTCTACTCAAAAGGGTGAGAATAAATTCCTCTACTAATGTTATTCCTCTCAGCTTAGGCGGCAGTTTGTTGAAGTGCAAATCTTTGAAGCAGATGTCAGCTATATCTGGGTATAGCCGCAGGTTGGTCCCCAAGCCAATCTATAGTGCTCCTTAATGACTAGAAAGATTCTGAGACAGTGAGAGGCTTGGTCCACTCTCATCCAAGGCTGCATTGGTTTGGAGCTACCCTAGATTCTCTCTTAGACAGCACCTGAAGACTGATCAGAAAATAGGGCTGCCCCTCTCTCTCTTCATTAGAAGGCAAAACAGGACTTTGTAGTGACATGGAGTTTCCCAGACCTTGTATAGGGAATTATATTAAGGGATGGATTTTTTACCATTGGGTCACCAGAAAAATGGCTGTAATCGGCTTCTGGTGAAGGGAGAGGTTTGAATGGTGCTGTATCTGTGTTCTCTCCCTACCTGAGAATACTCCTCCTTCAAGAGATGGGCTGGATTAACTAGACAAGACCTGAGAAAGGAGCTGGGCATTAATTTTTACTTAAATGTATCTGTTTTTCTGTCGTTTACTCTAGGCTTAGAAAGAGTGGTCTCAGAGTAAATTTTAAGACAGTTAAGTCTCCCATCAACTTATATTTATAGCCCCTGCAAACAACTCTACAGATTTGAGCCTATTATTAATAGAAAAGTGCATTTCATTTGTGATTTCCTTTGTATTTATGTATTTTCTAGATTGAAGTAAGCTAGTAAAGATTAAATTTTGCTTCTGTAGCAATATTTATAACCCATTTTATAGTATTTTAGGATTTTTATAAGATTTTAATGTCACAAAGTCCACTTTATTGCATATTTACTCTATCGTGAGATTGTTATATTTCACTTTATTCTAAGAGCATAAGCTTTGGCATCCAACTGACCTAGATTCCAACATAGGCCATTAGACTCGCTGTATAGCCTTGAACAAGTTACCTTCTTAGGGCCCCAGTTTTCTCATTTTTAAGATGAGGATAATAATGCCTACTTCATAGGTTTGTTGTATAAATTAAATAAGTTAGTGTTGTATGGGATTAATTTTATGTTTATATAGCACGAGATAAATGGTAGCTGTTATTATTGGTATTAAACTCTTACTTTGTTTAAACATTTCTCTTTCATATTATGTTTTTAAAAATCCCCTTTAGTAAAAAAGCACGCTTAGATTGGAATACTGATGCTGCCTCATTGATTGGAGAAGAACTTCAAGTAGATTTCCTGGATCATGTTCCCCTCACAACACACAACTTTGTAAGTTACAGGTCTCCTCTCTCTTTATGGCACGTTGGGTGCTTTGGCTAGCATAATAGGAATTTCTCAGAGCTAATAAGCATATATATTGTTGGATTGTTTAAAGCTCTAATTATGCTATTGTTTACAATAAGGCAATTTAGGTTTCATTAGTCACAGATGTACTTTAATTTCTAGGTATGAATTTTACAGATGTTAGAAGTATGATTCTTCATTCTATAAAACCTATGGGGGCTAAGAACGAAATTATTTTGTCCTTTGTTATTTTTCCTTTATTTCAGCATAATTTATACCTGTGTTCTTGTTGTTCCAGGCTCGGAAGACCTTCCTGAAGCTTGCCTTCTGTGACATCTGTCAGAAGTTCCTGCTAAATGGATTTCGATGTCAGACTTGTGGCTACAAATTTCACGAGCACTGTAGCACCAAAGTACCTACTATGTGTGTGGACTGGAGTAATATCAGACAACTCTTGTAAGGCATCATTGTTTCTTCAAAGAATATAAGGGGGCGGGGAAGTGTAAACTCTTTGAGGGTACTTGTATATTTGACTGACAAGTCTGGGTTTTAGACTTGTTAAATGAATTGTGATCTGGAAACCATCGACTTTAGAAACATGACATTTCTGAGACTAGTGAGTTTTAGTGTGGCATAACTCTCTAAAATGAGCAGGCAGGACTATTATCTGTCAAACATGGATTGATTTTCACTTGATTCAGTAACAAAAAACAAAGTGATGTGAAAACCAGGAAGACTTTTTGGCTTTTCTCTCTCTTTTTTTTTTTTTGTGAGGAGATCAGCCCTGTGCTAACATCCGCCAATCCTCCTCTTTTTTTTGCCAAGGAAGACGGCCCTGGGCTAACATCCGTGCCCATCCTCCTCCACTTTATATGGGATGCCGCCACAGCATGGCTTGCCAAAGCAGTGCGTTGGTGCGCGCCCGGGATCCGAACCAGCGAACCCCGGGCCGCCGCAGCGGAGCGCGCGCACCCAACCGCTTGTGCCACTGGGCCGGCTCCTTGGCTTTTCTCTCTTAACAGTGTTGTCTACTAGGTTGCTAGTAGACACTACTCTGTATTTTGTTAAATATGCTGAATAGACCTTTGACATTGAGAAGGAGCAGAAAGCATACATAGTTGGTGCTATTTTCTTCACCTCAAACTGGAGAAAACGTTAGTCTTGAAACGATTTGAATAAATTCAAAAGACACTTGTATCCCTCAGGAGACAAACCAGTTACTAAAATATATTTCATATAGACAAAATATTTTTTAGTAAGGTTTAAATAGAAAGTACATATTCCAAAGTGCCTTTAAAAAATTGTTAACAGGGATATGAAAAGTCAAACTTGAAGTTTTATCTTTTTTTGAAGGCACTAGAAAAACTAAGGGAGTGTAATCATGAAACCACAATGGAACATCTTTTTCTTTCCTGGTAGTCACATGTTGCTTTTGCAGAGAGAGTGTGTGTAGCATAAGTGGCTGGCTTTGGAGTCCAGCAGACATAGGTCAAAATCTCAGTGTTGTCATTAATTAACTGTACCACCTCTGAGCCTCAGTTCACTCATCTGAGAAAAGGTATATTATCTTCTTTGCGTTGTTCTTATGAGGATTAACTGAAATAACACGTGAAATTGCTCAGTGCAAGTGCTCATCTTGTGGAAAGAAGACCCCCAATTAATGTTAATATCTCTTTTCCTCTTATTTATGCCTTCTGGTGCTGAATGTGACTTATTCTTCATATTTCAGTCTTTTCATCTATGCATTTCCTAGGCAGAATGTTTCCAAGAAAGCTGTATGTGGTTTAGGTTATAAAGTACGCTACTGTGGTTTTAAAAAACATTTTGATATAACTGGACTTTGGACCAGTATTTCTTAGAAATGCACACTAGAGTCTGTATGTTTATTGGCAGGTCAATATTGTTCACATTCTGTAGTCATTCAACCTAGCCATTTGGGTTGCTGGTCCCTTTACTCTGGGTAGCCTGAAATGGTTGGGGAAAATGTGACTAGGAAAAGTTCAGTTTGAGTAGCAGTAAGTTTGCAAGGCAAGACAGGCTGTCTCTGTGAAATTACTGCAAGTCTGTAAACCAGTCTTTTCTCTGATTTCATTTAGATTGTTTCCAAATTCCACTATTGGTGATAGTGGAGTCCCAGCACTGCCTTCTTTGACAATGCGTCGGATGCGAGAGTCTGTTTCCCGGATGCCTGTTAGGTAATTTTTTTATCTACAGCTTTTCTTTTGGAAAGTTATATTGGAAGGGGGATTGAAAGCTTGAATACAAAAGACATGAGTTCCTTTGCATTTCCTCCTCTCTCTGTATAAACCCCTTGCTACTTCTGTGGAACTTAATGTTGGTGTTAGAATAAAATGTAGAACTTTCTCTTTGTGGTCCTGTAGTTCTTACATTCTGGAAAGTGACTCTGACTACAATTTCTTCTATTATCATAGCATGCCCCTTAGTATCTCCTCACATTTTAAAGATCTTGAGGATTTGCCTTCCTCAGTATGTAGTGAGTTGAGCCTCAGGGAAAGGGTCCCAAAACTGTATACAGTGATTCAATAAAAATAAAATCCTCAACTTTGAAATGCTTATTATGGTCTTGCATTGCTAAAACCATGGTATTTAATAGACTGCTATCTTAAAAAAAAAGAATCTAATTAGATTTTTAGTATAAATATCCTTTCTAGTGTGCCTGTGAATTTACACATAACTTGTCTTTACTGTTTTTCAGATTTAAAATGAGTTTCGTTGAGTTCACATGTCTCGCTCACGTCTTGCTCAGTGTTACACATGAATTTGGAACCTAAAATAAAATCTACATCTTTGTCCAAAATATCTGACTTTAATGTATATATAATTGTATAATATCTAATGGCCTTTGTAAAACTAGCATGGAAAGCAGCATATCTCAGAACAGGGAATTTGTATTGAAATGATATCTGGATATATATTTGTGTATGGTTTTATTTCCTTGATGATTTGAAAAGCAAGTCTGACCAAAAAACTGTACTTGCTTCTGAAGGTTTCTTCTTAGGCCTCTGAAGGCATAAACATTGAATTACCTGAGAAGGCAATTTTTCAAGGCAGTAGAGCAATTTGTCTTAGAACGACTCGCCTCTACCCCTTGAATTCATGCATGGTGTTAGTTGAATCTGAACAAAACTCAAAGTAATCTTTAGAGCTTATAATGAAAATGTTATACTTAATGCCTGTTCCCAGTTTGCTTGGTGGTGGAGTGGGGTTGGCTGAGAGAGGCCAGTGGTTAATTTCAGTTGGTATTGCAACCTAAAAACTGAGTTCACATTAATTGACTTCGTGAGTGGGTTATGGGGGGAGAGGATGCACAGGGGATAAATGCTGGCCGTTTTGCAGACATGCTCAGCAGGTCCAACCATCTGTTAAAATATCTTGCTTAGAGTTCTCTAATTTAGTCTCTAAATTTTTATTTTATTTATTTATTTATTTATTTATTCATTCATTCATTCATTCATTTATTTATTTATTGTGAGGAAGATCAGCCTTGAGCTAACATCCGCAGCCTTGAGCTAACATCTGATGCCAATCTTCCTCTTTTTGCTGAGGAAGATTGGCCCTGGGCTAAAATTCGTGCCCATCTTCCTCTACTTTATATGGGACGCCGCCACAGCACGGCCTGACAAGCTGTGCATCGGTGCGCGCCCGGGATCCGAACCGGTGAATCCCGGGCCACCGCAGCGGAGCGTGCACACTTAACCGCTTGTACCACCAGGCCAGCCCCCTCTAAATTTTAAAGATTTTATTTATTTATTTTTCCCCAAAGCCCCAGTACATAGTTGTCTGTCATAGCTGCACATCCTTCTAGTTGCTGTATGTGGGACGCGGCCTCAGCATGGCTGGAGGAGCGGTGCCTCGGTGCGCACCCGGGATCCGAACCCGGGCCGCCGGCAGCGGAGCGCACGCACTTAACCACCAAGCCACGGGGCCGGCCCATCCCCCTCTAAATTTTAAACTGGGCAGGTTCCAACTAGTTTACTGGGTGGTAGTGTGGTTAGTAAATGCTAATCTGTTCTTTGCCAGAGATAGTCTAAGAATTCGGAGTGTTCTGTAAAGATGATTTATTAAAAAGAAAACTTATGTATTGTTCATTTCATTTGAATTCTAAGCACATATATTATTTCCTTTTCAAAAATTTGCATGCAAAAGCACCTAGACAGAAGATTTTTTTTTTTTGCTGAGGAAGATTCGCCCCTGAGCTAACATCTGTTGCCAATCTTCCTATTTTTGCTGAGGAAGATTCTCCCTGAGTTAATGTCTATTGCCAGTCTGCTTCTGTTTTGTATGTGAGCTGCCATCACAGCATGGCCACTGATAGACGAGTAATGTAGGTCCGTGCCCAGGAACTGAACCCAGGCCGCTGAAGTGGAGCCTGCCAAACTTAACCACTAGGCCACTGGGGCTGGCCTAGAAGAAAATTTTTAAATGGTGCCTATTGAAAGAAAGGAACATTTTGTCAAAGATTGTAGTACAAGTAGAGTTTGCCCCTGAGTATCTTAATGCAGTAGTTGGTTGAAAGACTTTATCATGGGGAGACCTGAGTGTCAGTCATGGAATTTTCTTTCTCTTCCTTGCCTAGTTCCCAGCACAGATACTCCACACCCCATGCCTTCACATTCAACACCTCCAGCCCCTCCTCTGAAGGTTCCCTCTCCCAGAGGCAGAGGTCAACATCCACACCTAATGTCCACATGGTCAGCACCACGCTGCCTGTGGACAGCAGGATGATTGAGGTAATAGGGCCCCTCGGGGGTGGTGATGAGTATTACTCCGTTATTCGGGTGGGATTGACTGTTGTGTCAGAGAGTTTTGGGTTTCAAACCTGATAAGGAATGTTGCAGCACTTTCTCGGGTGCCTGTACTTTTTGAGTTTCTTTTTTATTCACTGCATCTTTAGACTGGTTGAATAATCTGGTTGGTATATCATTCTAGTGAAGAACTAACATTTCCTGAAGAAATGTTAATGTTTGAACTCATTCTTTCAATGTCAGATTTGAATAGGATTTTAGTGAGCTAGTGAATAACATACATAAAGAGTAGTTTTATTTTGGTGTGGGAAAGAAAATAATAGTGATGGAGAACTACAAACTCTCTGAAAGACTTTAAATGATTTTATTTAGAAATAAAAGGGTAGAGTCATAGGATTTTTTTTTTTTTTTAAAGATTTTATTTATTTTATTTTTTCCCCCCAAAGCCCCAGTAGATAGTCGTATGTCATAGCTGCACATCCTTCTAGTTGCTGCATGTGGGACTCGGCCTCAGGATGGACGGAGAAGCGGTGCCTCGATGCGCACCCGGGATCCGAACCCAGGCCACCAGCATTGCAGCGCGCGCACTTAACCACCAAGCCACAGGGCCGGCCCAAGTCATAGGATTTTAATAAGCAGATATTTAGGGAGATGTAAAAGTGCCCAAAGCTAGTGTTTTCAAACTGCTTTTTCTTTTCTTGGCTTTTTGGTATGTTCTATTTGTTTGGTTTGCTTTTCTAGTTCATCTTTAATAACAACTGAATACAGTTAAAATACTTCCTTTGTTCTTTATTCTTCTTTATTTCTCATTGCTTTGGACTAGAATAACAGCCTGAAAGCTTCTCCCAGGGCGTGGTCCAGACGATTTTGTTTGAGGGAAAGAGTAGGTATTCTTCTTCGTGCCTTTGCTTTTTTGTAAATTAACAGGATTGCTAAGACTGTCAGACAGTAGACTATCAAAAATGAAACAATCACTAAATTAAATTTAATATTTCTTGTCAGACTTGTTTTCATTTTTGGCAATAGAGTATATAGGAGTAAAAAAATTACTGGTATGTGGTATTGCTGATAGGTGAAATAAGTTTCTCAAGTGAGATTTTAAGGCCACGGGCACTAAAATTTTTAAAAATCAATTCCAGCCAAAGACTAATGCTAGATTTATTTAGTTGGTGCTCACAGCATCACTATTCTCTTTATACCCCATTTAGAAACCAAATGTGTCAGTTTGGTTGATATGCCCTGAAAATCCTTTGTTAAAATCTTATCCGAGATAGCTGTGCTCTCTCTACATCATGAATTGTTCTTTGAAAAACCTCATGGACCCTGCCACCTCAGGCACAGCTTACCTCACTCAAACCTCAGATCACTTTCGACATACTTGTCCTACCAATCAGAGGCGGCAGAAACTCAACAAAAAGTTGGCTTCTGAATGTGGGGCCTAAACTAGTCACTTGGGGGGCACGTTGAATATCACAAGATTATTGTGAGGAGGTCATGTGTATGCAAGCTATGAATTGTATTTCTGTTTTATGATTAGCCCTGATAATAATACAATAACATACCAGTTACTTTTCTTCTATTATGTGATTAGTTCCTGTGTAAACACTCCAGTACTTAGAGGGAACATTAAAAATGAAAATTCTTTAATTTTTATTATAAAATAACTAGCACTACTGTTGTGCTTAATCCTCTCTGTACTTTAGAGGCAGAGCAAATTTTGATTCCTGTTTTTTTTTTATCACATATGATTCAGCATTTTTAAAGTACACGTTCTTGCTTTGTTTAAACCATTTGTAATTTTCTTTAAATAATATTTAGATTCCAAGATGATTAAAAAGTTCCTTTTAAGAATAACTCAATCCAACTGTAGAAATTAGCACAGCAAATATGAGATATATAATGGATACAGGGAAGAAAATTACTGTGACATTAAGAAAAAAATCCTAGTGCCTGGGAATGTAATTCTGGTCAATAAAAATACATTGTGCCGTGCTTTGCCTAAAAACAAAGAATGGATTAGTTGGATAATAAAGCTACAGCTACTGAATATTCTGTTGAAATTCAGATTATTTTTGGCCAAAGTTTTGCCCACCTGGCAGTCATCCTGCCGTACTTAAAAACATACAGATTCCTGGGCTTCCCACCTTCCCTCCCAGGCATGCTTAATACTAGTGGGGGGCAGAAGGGTGGAGAATCTGTATTCTTAAACACCTCTCCTGGTGATTCTGAAGACTGGCCAGGTTTGGGAACCCTAGAACCAGGCTTTATTGGTAAACTCTGAAGGTGCTTGGGTGAGGTTGCCAAAGGAGGGCGAGGGGCAGCTTGGTTTATGATTCTTTTTATCTTGTGAAGATGTCATGGAGTGGGAGCATCCAATAATAGTTCTGTGAGAAAAGCATTTTGTTTTTACTGTGGTTGCATAAAGAAAGTAGACCTTCCCAGAAAAATATCCTTTTTGAAGTTATAGGGGCCAAGTGGTTTTATATTATTATTTTACATACTCCAGTGAGGATTCGTAAAAAGAGGATGTCGGTCTCATGCAGGGCCCTGTGATTTAAACTATTCCACCCAAACAGTTTCTAATAAATGCTAAAGGCAGCCTTTGCCTTCTCACCTAAGTAGAATGTAACTGATATCAGAGCTTACCCATAAGGTCTGAGGAACATTTTGTGGTGAATGAGCTCAGGGCTGAGATCCATGGGTGGTGGTTTCTGGTTCTATTTCTGCCACCTACTGGCTGTGTGACCTTGGCCAAGTCTCGTCACTTGTTCAAATGTGTTTTCTTATATGTAAAGTGGAGGTTTTGGACTAGGAGATTTATGGTCCTTCCAGCTTTCCATGATTTTAGGCTTGGATAAAGTGTGGAGTCATGGTACTTACCCTTATCAAATTCACCTTCTGGTTAGTGTGCCCTAAACTCCTAGAGGAGTATGAGTGAGCTTGCCACCGAATCTCCAATTTTTTTTGAGCCTCAATGGAGCAAGATCCCCAGTCATTGGAAAGATGTCAGCTGATAGTAACTTTGCTAGCCTTCCTTAAAGAGTATGAGTTTGCTGTGTGCATTGCTTTCTTCTGAGAAAAAGAATGTGGTTTCCATTGTATATAAAGAGTTAACATCAGTGCTCCTAATATTTGATGATAACAGTCTTGGAGATATTGACTGCTGACATTTGGCAAATTTAATCAAAGGAAAGTTAGAGTATGTAATGAGACTTTTTGTATTTTAGAGGTTTTATAATCTACTTTGTTCCTGCAAATCTTCCTCCTCCCCTTTCCCTCCCCAAGAGAAGATCTTTTCTAGTGTGTAAACTGACCAGCTTTCCTTTTCTGTTGCAGGATGCAATTCGAAGTCACAGTGAATCAGGTACTTGTCCAGAGCCATTTAGCACATAGTGATAGGCTTTTCTCTTTATGCTATGTATCTTCTGTTGGCTTATCCATGTGTGGATTCTGTTTGTCTTGTCTGTTAAGCCTCACCTTCAGCCTTGTCCAGCAGCCCCAACAATCTGAGCCCAACGGGCTGGTCACAGCCTAAAACCCCTGTGCCGGCACAGAGAGAGCGGGCACCAGGATCCGGGACCCAGGAGAAAAACAAAATTGTGAGTAGGGCTAACAGTACTTTCTGCAGATTAGGGTTCAGTAAGAAAAACCTAGTCATAAATGAGAATATTTTTAATTTGGTGGGGAGGGTTTCTAATAAAAAATAGTTAATGAATATGTTATAAATGTCATTGCCATTTTTGGCATGCTTACATTGGAAAACCTGTTAGTTGTAAAGCAGAGTACAATTAAAATGGTGTTTTCTCAAAAGACAAAAATTGGAATTACAGTTAATATCTCTGTCTTTGAAAGATATGGGAATGGATGGAGTTGATCTTTTCCTTGACACCCTCGCTCAACAGACCTTTACCGTTCCATGGAGGATATTAATGATCTCTGCTTGTTTCAGAGGCCTCGTGGACAGAGAGATTCAAGCTATTACTGGGAAATAGAAGCCAGTGAAGTGATGCTCTCCACTCGGATTGGGTCAGGCTCCTTTGGAACTGTTTATAAGGGCAAATGGCATGGTAAGTTCTGGGCCCTCCCTTTATTGTGAGGCTTGGGATGAGGTGGAGTTTCAGTCCAGAGAGGGATAAGATTCATTATGCTCCACGGCTCACAGCAGCACTCTCCAGGGATACCTGATTACATCTGAAGATGGAACTTAATAATATCTCAGTGAAGTTTCATAGCATTCTTTTTAGACTCAATGATGCTGTAATTGGTAATGATTAAAGTTCCAGAATAATTAGGAATTGGTGAACAAAAGTTGAGCCCTATAGTCAAATGTCAGGGTCTCTTATAAATTGATTAAATACAATGTGCCCCTGGGACATGCTGTAAGCCCTATAAGTGAGTAACAGTCTACTGCTATGAGGGGAGCATGGATTCTAGAAACTTAAAGCTGGAAAGCACCTTAGAGATTTTGCATGCAAGAAAACTGAGGTCCCGAGAGGCCAGCAGCCTGGTATAACCCATGTCCTGGGAGCCCCATCACATAAACCTAAGGCTGAGGTTTGTAAGTTTGACTAACTCAATAAGAGGAGGAGGAATGGTGTTCATCCTGTTCTGTTCTGGAAAGCAGGGGTGTGTATACTAAGTTTTAGACAATCCCAAATGGTTAAAACAAGGAAATGAATTGGTGTTTAAAAAGGTAAAAACATTCCAAATTCACCAAGTGATAATAGCTCTTCCTTCTTCAGTGGTGGATGAAGATGATACCAACTCAATATCTTATTAAAAAAATGATAACCAATAGGAATGTGTCTTAACTTGTTTGTATTACATTTGCCTCTGACTTTACTATTAAGGGAAAGTAAGTTCTGGTTTGATGAATAATTACTTCATGTACCATCTTTACATGTTGTAAGATTGCCAGCTATAAGGGTATTTGGATAATTCCAGAAGGAAAAGAAAAAATATTACTATAAATTTTATACTCATCTGAGAAACAGGTTTGAAAGGAGAGATTAGCAATAAGCAGTGTTACTGAACACATGTTGCACAGAGTGCTAGAGAGGTGGACTTGGGGTGATGCACTTGGCCCCCAGGACTACTGGGGGCAGGTTGGAGAGCAGCCTTTGTTTGGGGCCCAGACCTAATTCTACAGACTTGTGGCCAGGCAAGGCCTGGGGGCCGCAGGCTGGGCACTGAGTCCTGACATTCCCTGCCAGAAACTAATTCTTGACCTGTGCGGCAAGCAACTAAGTAGCCAGTATTCCCCGCCAGAGGCTGTGCCCACTTCCCACTCCAGAGCCTCAGACAGATGGCTTGTCAATTTATAACTTGCCTTGCTGACAGTTACATCTTAGAATTCATTCATTTCTTCATTTCTTGAGCATTCTCTAATACCAAGCATTCTTTTAGGGGCTAGGAATGAAGCAGTGAACAAAACAGATAAAAATTCTTTCTCTTATGGAGTTTATATTCTGGTGGAGATAATAACCAAGAAAAGTCAAGTATTATAGTGTGTTTTAAGTGCTGAGGAGAAAAATGGAGGAAAGCAGGTATGGAGTGGCAGTCCGGGCTCACAGTTTTCAGATTGGTAGAGGAGTTGTCTTCTGAGGAAGTGGCATTTGCGTGAGGCCTGAAGGTGGTACGGTTACCTGGGGAAGCAGCAACAGCAGATGCAAAGTGGGCCACTCACCTGGCCTGTTCTAGGAGCTCAAGGAGGTCTGACTGGCTTCAGTAGAGTGAGTGAGGGGAGAGGGTAATAGGAGTGAGGTCCGGGGGTGGGGGGTTGCAGGGTCCCATAAAGACTTTGGATATCTTTTGGGTGAAATGGGGTCTCACTGCAAGACCCTCAGGAGGTTTGGCCAGCCTTGGCCTGAAAACCAGGGTGATGGGCACTCGTTACTTGTCTGAGAACTCATTCTAGCTCTGGGCAGTTCCTACCAGTAGAAAACCATTTCTTAATATGAGTTAAATAAAATTTGTTTTCCTGTAACGTTTGCCCATTGTTCCTAGCAGATTGAATCCCTATCATGGCAATCCTCAGAGTATATATACATAAAATGTGGGGAGTGCTGTAGCATAGAGTATAGTCCCTGGGTTTCACTAAGAAATTGCACGTTATCTGTTATTGTAACCGTTAACCATGAGCTGGCTGGCAGGTGGTCCTTGCAGGTGCCGTAGGGCTCTGCCTTTGGTTTGACCCTGTTCAGTCTTCCCATCAGTGACTTGCATGAAGATTCAGGTATTGTGGATGACTTAAACGGAGGTGTATGCAGATTTGGATAATAGGATTTAGAAAGATGAGAGGATTTGAACAGACTGTGATGATGGGACAAAGAAAAGATGACGTTTTAACAGGGATGAGGCCTGTGCACTGTTCCCAAAAGTAGAGGCTAGAGGTGGAGGATATTCAGCTGACTGCAGGGTCAGAGTGAGTCACGTGAGCAGGCTTTGGCTGCCGGTGAATCCTTTGAGCTTTGAGGTTGCATTACTCATCAGGTCCTAGATGAGTGACACTGACGGTGAGTTCACTGACAACTAGAGCATGCCCAGAGGAGAGCTATGAGAAAGAGAAGGGATTGCAAAACTAGGCTCGTGAACTAGGAAGGTCTTGAGAGGCAACCCCTCCTGAGGGACCATCCAACATCTCCCCAAGCCTTCCTCCTGCACCCCTACCTTCAGTCTGTCCCTTTAAAGCCCTGCCCAGTGCCACCAGCACTGCCGTCCTCTGGCCCCGCCACTCAGTTGACTGCCATGTTGGGTCAGTTCACCTTCATAGGATTTCTTGCCTCCATCCCCTCCTTTTATTCCCATTGTCACCACTATGCCTGCATCTTGCCTAGGCTCTTGCAGCAGACTCTTCCCTGGCCTCCCTCTTATCCTGTAGGTGCCCAAATCGCATGCTCGAGTTTCCCAAACACAACTCGTGTTTCTCTCATCCCCCTTACCTCACCTTTGTTCCTTGTGTACCTAGTCTGGAAGAGCCTCTTCTCCTGTTGAGTAAAATCCTTCCCTTGGCTTATATCCTATTTCCTTCAGAAAATCTTTCTACATCCTCTCTGCAAAGAGATTTATTCCCCACTCTGCACATACCACCCTCTCCCCCCAGACTCCTTTCTTGGCTCAAACTGTTCCAGAATGAGCAATTATGCAAAAGACTCTTGTCTTCCTACTCATTTATAAGGAACTTGAGGTTGGGACTCCATGGTTTACCAGCTCCATCTTCTTAGATAGAAGGAAGCTCTGAATATAGTGTGCATCTCTCTCATCCAAACTCAGCAGCACCTTCACAGGCAACCCTGGGACTTGGGTAAACACCTGTGCCAGGGAATTGGATGAGAACTAATTTGGAGGCTGCTGTTAAGTGGGGACTTCAGCTTTTTTTTTTTAATTTATTTATTTATTTTTTTCCCCAAAGCCCCAGTAGATAGTTGTATGTCATAGTTGCACATCCTTCTAGTTGCTGTATGTGGGATGCGGCCTCAGCATGGCCGGAGAAGCGGTGCGTTGGTGCGCGCCCGGGATCCGAACCCGGACCGCCAGCAGCGGGGCACGCGCACTTAACCGCTAAGCCACGGGGCCGGCCCGGGACTTCAGCTTTAGATGATAAAACCAGAGATCACAGGGCAACAGTTTGGGACCTAATATAAGAACCATCTCTCTACCAGTTGGTGCTCCCCTAAAATGAAATGAGGAGTGCTCCAACAGAAGCTGCCAGGGGGACATGGTCGATAGATGGAGGAACTAATTTGCTTCCAAGTTGAACTAATTCAACTAACTCTACTTTGTTTGATCCTCAGAAGGCCATGTTTTAGTAAATTCATTTGCCATGGAAACCTGAGGTCCTAATAGGGCTTCAAGTAATTGATTATAATTACTGTTATAAATATGACATAAAATCACTTCTGAAAGTGGCTTCTCAGTTGGTAGCGTGTATAAAGTAGAATATCCCTGGATGTTTCTAAAATTATATCAAGAGGCTGGTTTTACTCAGAGTGATTGACAGTCAGTTGTCAGTACTGTAGTTAGAAGTGCAGCCATTGCAGTCAGACTGGGGTTCTAATCCTGGCTCCAGCACTTGTGTTTTTTGGCTCTATGACCTTGGGCAAGTGACTGAACTTCTCTGTTTGCTGCCTGTAAAGTGAGGATAGCAGTAACTTACATCATAGGGCAACTATGAGGATTAAAGGAGAGAATGCCTATGAAAGCACACACAGTGCCAGGGTATAGTAAGCAATCAGTATTAATCATTAGGATTACTTTTAAATGCTATTGAAGGCAAAGAAGCTTAATTTCAATATGTCTGTGACTCTGTACAAAGGACCATCTCAGGTCTCTTGAAATGTGGCTGCTGAGTTTAACATCAACTGCTTGCTAAATGGCCTGCTTCCTGGCACCAACCTTCTGGCTCCCAGTATTCAGTATCTTTTGGGCCATTCATATCCACCACAGCATCATCTTCACAGGCCCAGGTTGTCACCTGTCACATACGACCTCACTGCTGGGGATGCCAGGCTTCATAGGAATAGTTTAAACCAAGCCTGTTGAAGGCCTGTGGGGCGATATTTTAAGGATAGTAGTATAAATTTAAATTTAGTACTGTTTAAATTTTTTCAACCACTTGAATAATTTAGAAATTTGCATATTCCATTTGTCTAGGGATATGATTTTTGAATAAGTGATTCACTATACCTTCCTCAGCACTAGGGTATGTGAAAAATAACAAAGTAAGATCATTCAACTGATGCACTGACTGCAAACTAATTTGCAGGAGATGTTGCAGTAAAGATCCTAAAGGTTGTCGACCCCACACCAGAGCAGTTCCAGGCCTTCAGGAATGAGGTGGCTGTCCTACGGTAAGTAGACTTAAAGCTGACCTCGAGTGGTAGGGGCAGGGTGTGGGTGGTGGTACAGGAACTAGAGAGTAAGCAGGCTGCACGGCACAGAGCTTTCTCTGAGGGCCTGTGGCTGGGACGGGTGCTTAGTGAGTGTTAACTGTGGAGTCCTGTGGTTGAAAATCCTCCCTTACTAGTGATAGGGAGTGGAAGGTTTCCTTCCAGCTTATGTGGTAGAAGGGCCCTTCTCAAAGGCCCTGTGATGAGCATACCCCCTTCCACTGCTTTAGGTCTGTGGGTACACTACACTCAGTAGCCCAGGTTCTGTCTCTAGGTTCTGGTTTGAGGTAGGGAGAAATAGGGTCTATTTTCACATTTATTTCCAAGAACTCTTTTTATAGCCAAGTTGCCTTATTCTAGACTTCAAAACCTTCAGCTTTCAAATCTTTGAGTCACTATTTAGACTTGTAGGAATAAGTTGAATAATGATGGATTCCCCACATGAGGGGTCCTTGTGACCCCTGTGGGGAGAGTTGTGTGTACACGGATTAGAGAATGTCCTCTCTATAAACAAGGCCAGCACTGACGTGAACGACAGGTGGGCTCCTTTGTCAGCTCACAACAGCAACTGGATTATCAGCAGTTGCATGTTTGCTTTGCCAGCTACCCAGATTGTAAGCACTGGTGGCATCAGGAACACACAGGATCAGTGTCAATGGGAAAGAAGAGTAGATCTCCCTATTTTGCAGCAATGGAAAGTTCGTTCAGAGACTTTTCTCTCCTCCCCCCTCAGCAAAACACGACACGTGAACATCTTGCTCTTCATGGGGTACATGACAAAGGACAACCTGGCAATTGTGACCCAGTGGTGCGAGGGCAGCAGCCTCTACAAACACCTGCACGTCCAGGAGACCAAGTTCCAGATGTTCCAGTTGATTGACATCGCCCGGCAGACTGCTCAGGGAATGGAGTGAGTAGATGACCTGACGACTAGGTCTGGGGTCCAAGCATCAACTTGTCCCTAAATCGGAACCAAGATTAGGAAAAGTCAAGTCTGTTAAGTGATTTTTGTGATATTTTTGCACAGTTGAAAATGAGCCTCTGGGGTGGGCTGAAGGAATGAGAAATTTAGGTTCCTCGCTCAAGCTGAGGCTGCCGCCTTGGGGCTCAGATTCAGGTTCCAGCCACTGCCCTCAGAATTCAGCCAGACACCTAAGAACAGCATAGTGCAGGTTGGTACCTTCTGCTTGGACTGTCATGGCAGTGCTTTCTGGAGGCATTGGATATCTAGGCGTGGCCCATCGACAAGTGTGCTGCTTCCACATGAGGGTTCGATCAGATGTCATCTTTTTGCATAATTTATTTTCCTTTTTGAGAACACTTAAAGGGTCATCTTTAGCACCTCCATTAAATGCTACCCTTTTGGGTCTCTGTGCTTGACATATTTCTCTATGAAAGAGGTATGTCTGTGTGTGCATGTGTGTGCACATGTTCCATCCTTGGCTAGCCCAGGGCAGTACTACAGACTTTTCCTCTGAAATACCCCTTATGTGGAGGAGTAGGAATTCCTCATACCCCCAGATGTCTGAGAGGCTTAAGCTACAGCTGTGCTTGTAAGTGCTATATGAAATCTCATGTTCTACCTTTAAAATTCATAAGGACATTTTAAGAAATTACTAGTGCATTCTGTATATTTTAAGAAATAACTAGTCAGACTTAACTTTTTAAAATTTGAGATATAATTCACATATGAAATTCACCCCTTAAAAGTGTACAATTCCTGGGGGGTTTTTTAGTATATTCACAGAGTTGTACAACCATTACCACTATCTAATGTTAGAACATTTTCAAAATATAAGATGAGGTCTTTTGTGTCTGGCTTCTTTCACTTAATGTTTTTGAGAGGTTCATCGATGTGGTAGCATGTTTCAGTACTGCATTCCTTTCTGTGGCTGAATAATATTCCATTGTATGGATATGCCACGTTTTATTTATTTGTTCACCAGTTGATGGACATTGGGTTGTCAGAATTACTTTTTAAGTACAATTGCTTAAAGACGTGTCGCCCCATTTGTGCTGTGACCTCACCTTCAGGTAAGGTGTGATGTGGACCAGGCTGAACCAGCACAGGGCCAATCCCCAAATGTAACTCCTCACTGGGAGCCAGGCCTTCACATGCTTTACTTTTTAGCTGTGGTTTGAAGCTGCTTTCTACCCATGTCCCTCAAACTGTTTTTAATAAATTTATTTTCCCTTCACAGCTATTTACATGCAAAGAACATCATCCACAGAGACATGAAATCCAACAGTATCCTTTGGTGATGGTTTTATTTGCTCAGTTCTAAATTTAGGAAAACAGAAGAGAGACTTTTTATCTCAGCAAAAGTGACTTTGGAGAGTTCCGTAAGAGTTGATATGTGTTTGGGTTATGCTTGAAACAGGTCTGGTTTTATTAAGCTATTTATTGCTCAATTTAACTTAGGGGGATGGGGCTTTTGTAATTTATGTTTATTTCTAGTTTGTGGACAGTGTGTGTATCTGGTCAGAAAGTAACTGAAAGCCAGATGTTGCAAGATTTTCAAAATTACTATATAACATTGTCTTTCTTAAATGTACAGAAGTGGTTTCCTTAGAGGTCACTGTTGGAATCGACCCTTTCCCTTTCTAAGACTGAACATGTTTTTATAGAAGGGAAATGAATAAAGGTATTTTGCATGCTATAGGGCATAAAATGTAACAATTTTACATCTGCCTCCCTCCCCCAGTCATTCTCTTTGAAGAGCGTGGCATTACAGCTGAACTTTGCTTCTTGGCCAGTGAGAGGCACGACAGTTGTGTTGAGTTGGATTATGGGACATGGCCTATTTGGGGCACATGCCTGAGGCATGGAATACCTTTTAGTGATGGGTTTTTTGGGACCAACACATTATGCCCTGAAAGCAGACACCACAGATTTTAAGGAGCTATGAATTAGTAGGCATCAGCAGATCACAGGTTGGCCTTAAACTGCCTGACTTCTTTACCCAGAAATGAGGCGAGTTTGGTTCTGATTTTCAAGTCACCAAGTGGTACCTATTCTAGTGAAAAATATCTTAGGACAGCATTCAGCGCTCAGCGAGGGATTTGCCATTTTGTTATTCACGTGTGTTTCAGTTAGTCACGTGAGGGTCGAATGCAGGCGGGAATGAATATAAGCAATCAGCAGGCCATGCTCAGCTCTGAGGAGCACCAGAAGGCAGACTGTGCTCTTAGAGTCTTGGGGTTTAAGGCACCTACATTATGTGGGAAGGAAGATCACAAGGCCAGGGACCTGGTACCTAGATGTGTAAATGGGGAGAAGCAGGAGGAAAACTGGCTTGTTTTTGGTTCGAGCCAAATAATCTGGCAACCTGAGCAATCCCTGCGTGCCTCCTGGAAGAAGGGGCATTTCAAAAGCACTTAGTAAAACTTCAGAAATACTAGGGAATCCAGTGTGGGGAGGGCTGGGGCAGATGGGAGGCAGAGAAATGCTGTGCTAATAAGAACTTTGGGAAGTTTTTCAAAATTCACTTGACCATTCTTTTGAAACCAGAGTCCTTAACAAGCATTGAGATATATTTCTCCATGAAGGCCTGACGGTGAAAATTGGAGATTTTGGTTTGGCAACAGTCAAGTCACGCTGGAGTGGTTCTCAGCAGGTTGAACAACCCACTGGCTCTGTCCTGTGGATGGTGAGGAGGCTTGGCTCCCACTAGCAGGGTACAGGGCAGAAGGGGTGCCCTGGAGGTCTATGTGCAAACTTAACAGCATTTCCACTTCCCCAAAGTCCAGACCGCCTCAGTGGTGCCTTTAGTGACATCAGACCACCTGGGCAAATTTGGGTTTCCTGGGAGAAGCTGGTGATGAGAACTATGCTGAAGCATAGCTTGGAGGAGTTAGGTGATAGGAAGTGCTGGATCCCAGAGACTAGGACTCCTGAGCTCGTTTTAGCCTGACCTAAGAGTCAGAGCCCTTTGGGGAAGAGCTATAAAGGCCTGAGGAAAGGACTCGTTCATACCCAATGGAAGGGACAGCCTGGCTGCTGGATGTCTGTGAGGCCCAGCTTGTGACAAATGCACTTTGTCCCTCTAGGCCCCAGAGGTGATCCGAATGCAGGATAATAACCCGTTCAGCTTCCAGTCTGATGTCTATTCCTATGGCATTGTACTCTATGAGCTCATGACAGGGGAACTGCCTTACTCCCACATCAACAACCGAGATCAGGTACGTGCACTGGTGCTTAAGGACCTAACGTCACTGTGGAAGCCCCTGGGCCTCCTGCCAGTCTGAGCAGCAGGAGAGTTAGAAGTTGCTACTTTCACTGTTGTTCATCCACCCATTCCCTCAACTGTTTTCTTTGCCTTAGATCATCTTCATGGTGGGCCGAGGGTATGCCTCCCCAGACCTTAGTAAGCTATACAAGAACTGCCCCAAAGCAATGAAGAGGCTTGTAGCTGACTGCGTGAAGAAAGTTAAGGAAGAGAGGCCTCTTTTTCCCCAGGTAAGGCTTAGCTCAAGGTGCTGGAACTGATTAAAGCAGGAGTTCTTAATTAATGATAGAAATAAGGAGGGAAGTGTTTTGTTTTTTTTTTTTTTCCCTCTTAATAGGGAGGGAGTCGTGTTCTCCCTAAGATGTTGCGGGTGGGATGGGGAGAACAGCCTGTGTCTTTAGGCCCCTGATTGAAAGCTGCTGCTGTGGAAACACCAAGCCCCAGCTAATGAGACCATTTTCTGGCCGTGTTTCAGATCTTATCTTCCATCGAGCTGCTCCAACACTCTCTACCGAAAATCAACCGGAGCGCTTCTGAGCCATCCCTGCATCGGGCGGCGCACACCGAGGATATTAATGCCTGCACGTTGACCACGTCCCCTAGACTGCCTGTCTTCTAGCTGACTTCACACCTGCGCTCAGGCCACCAGGGGAGGAAGGGAAGTCAGCAGGCACCACCTTTCTGCTCCCTATCTATGGGGACAGAGCTCATCTTCAGAGAAGCTGCTGCTAAGGACCTTCTAGATTACTCACAGGGCCTTAACTTCATGTTGCCTTCTTTTCTATCCTTTCTGGCCCTGGGAGAAGGAAGCCATTCGCAATGCTGGTTTCTCCTGCTCCCTCCCTGCATCCCCACACTCATGAGCCAAGCCTTCTCCAGATGCACCAATGGCTACTGATGGCAATACATGATCTGGGGCCCCAGCTATTGGCTAAATGAGTATTTTTAGGGCAGGAAAAAGCACTCGGAGGGGAAATGAAGGTAGCAGGGCAGGCAAACTAGCCCTGATGTGGGGACACATGGATTTTGGAAATCAGCTCCTATGAGGAATGCTTATCACAGGAAGGACTTTTCTTCAGAGAGAGTGGTGTAGCACCAAACAAACAGGTAGTTTTGCACATAATGCACTAAACAGCCCAGGACTGTCAAGACCATGGCCGCCTGAAGAAGCCTGCTTTGGTACTATGGAACTTGACTTTGGGGACACTTTTCTTTTCTTGGAGGTCTCCAGTGCATTGGGATGGTTTTCCCGAAGAGGCGCTTGGCCTGCCCCTCCCAGTCTCCGCCCTCTCAGGGAGCAGTCTTCCATCATGCTGAATTTAGTCTTCCAGGAGCTGCCCCTATGGGGCGGGGCCACCAGGCTAGCCTTGTCTCTCTACAGTCAGTCACATCATGTATACAAGGAAGCCAGGAATACAGGTTTTCTTGATGATTTGGGATTTAATTTTGTTTTTATTGCGCCTGACAACACCACAGTTATCCAATTGTTCCTCAATTATGTTATTTTAATAAAATAAATTAAATGTAGGTTTAATGGCCGTTCCCTCCTTTTAAAGTAATACTGAGCTCACAGCTTGAACTCTCCATGCGTTCATCCCTTCTGGAGCAGAACTCAACTCAAGAAGCAGGAAACAGGCCCAGAGCCTCCCCTGGGAATGAATTTAATTCAGCCTTTCTCTGTGCTCTTCATCACCCTCACCAAACAGTTTACACAAAAAGCACTCTAAACCCATGTAAAAGTAGATAGACCTTTTTCTACCCACACTTTAATGCATTTTATAAAATATTTGGTATCTACACCTGTTTATAAAAATAGGTAATTCAGGCTTGGAGTGAGTTTGTTCTGATTCAGAGTTATGCTCCTTCACTTAAAAATCACAACTGGTGACAGAAGACTTGTGCTCAGATCTCTTCAGGACCACTGCTGGGTCAGAACCAGAAACTTTCTTGGGTGCCATTAAAATTTTTCCAAAATTTCCAATCAAAGCTCAGCTTTACTGATGAGCCTAGATGGCTTGGGTAGGAGGGCATACATAACAGCACGTGTGCACTGAGCCACCAGCACGATTACCCTGGGGGCATGAGCCCACAAGTGAGAGACGGGACGTGTTTCCCTCGAGGCATGTGTGCAAGGCTTCCTCCAGTTGTGGCCCCAACAAATCAGAAATGTGCGGCCGTGCCTCTATTTTGCCACCCCATACTTCCTGCTACTTCAACAAGGCCCCCTTATGGGGAAAAAAGTTGAACTTTGTTTCTTGAACACATGGTAGCAAGACTCCTGCTCTGATTTGGGACACTGAAGAGCCCTAAATAAAGTTTTATGCTAAGGTGACTGCTTCTTGAAAAGTTCTGTATAAATCAAGTTTTTGACCACCCACTATTTAAGTACACTAGGGAAATGTATGATACAGGAATCCTTTATACAGCTGAAGACTCCTTTGGTAAGAAAAATGCATCTGCTGCTTTAAGTGCAGCTGCAGGTTGACTGTTTCTAGGGAGTCAAAGCTCAAGACAGACAGGAGCCAGGGGTGTTTTAAAAGCAGTCAGTCAAAATTCAGGCTGGCTGGTTAGCTGGTCCCCCCAAAGAGCTTGAGGTTCAACTAAGCTATCAACTATAAAAGTAGTGATTCCATATGCTCGTTAGGTTATTTTATATCCTTCACTCTTCCCACGGCTGTAATAATGGAGAGTGGATGACACCAAGGTTAAAAGTACAACCCCACTCAAATCACGCCACCTTGGACTGTATTAAAGGAAGCTCTGCACACCATAAACTTGGGGAAGGCTTGGCCGGCGGAGCCTAAGATGCAGGGGCGACCATCTACTCTTCAGGGTTCTGACGACTCCACTCCGGACAGGTGCATGAAGAGGTCCCCAAGTTCTGTCACGTCGACACCTTCAGTGTTGGGGACATGCTGGCTTTCTCGGTTCGCAATGAAATCCCAGAGCCGCACTGAATTAAAGAACTGCAAAAACAGCCAGTGAACATGCCTGGTTATTGCTAAAGGCAACATGAAGGCTGGGGAGCTTTTTTTTTTTTTTTGCTTACCCATCTCTGCTGCCACAGCCATCAGCAATGCCCATAGGTAAGTGTCTGATTAGAGATGGCCAAGTCCTTACCCTCACAGTGCCTTCAGAACTCAGCTGTTTCCGAGGTTTCTCCGGCTCTGCTAGCCGCCCATCAGGGTAAGCATGGCGGTAAAGGCATTTGCTTCCAAATGGGCAGGTCCCCTTGCCTTGCTCAAAGTATTTACAAGCTTTTTTTCTGAAAAGCAGAAAGAAAAAGTCGAGGATGGTGGGAGAATCTGGAGTCCAGATGAACCACTGCTTTCCTCCATCCCTGCCAGAGCTAGGTCAGCCTCATGTTACAGGTGGGAACTGAGGCTCAGAGAGGTTAAGATGCCGATTTCTAAGCTGGATAATATTCCCACTCTGACATACGGCCTCATGCAGAATTTTACGTGTGTGGGGATTCTGCTGTGTTTTGAGCCTGCGGTGCTCCAAAGGCCTTCAAGGGAATGTGGGCCTGACTGCCCCTCTGGGCCAGCTGTCTGGGTTCCTTGCCTCAGCTCAAAGTCCCAGTAGGAGCTCCACCCAGAAAAGCTTCCCTTCCTCCAGGCCAGCAATGATGTCAAGGTGACCACAGGAAGCCATGACTTAGGAGTCACAGGGAAAGCAATGAATTTTAGCAGCTGCCTCAAGTTACAGGTCTCCTTCCAATTTTCCTTGGTCCCACCCTCTAGAGCAGAGCTTCTTAACTCTATGTGCTATGGACTCCTTCTCAGAACAGTATTTTCAAATGCAAAAAATAAAACACATAGGTCTACAAAATAGTTGTCAAAAAGTTAAAAATTTTTTCCCCTATCTTCGAATTCTACCCACAGACCCTTATGTTAAGAACCCTTGCTCCAGAGGAAACTCATAACCAAAAAGAATTCCCATTCCTTCTTGCTCACATAGAATTTGGCTTATATAGTCATAAATGATCCCGAGTTGAAGAGGAAGAGATGCCCAAGAATCCAGAGGGCCATCTGGGAGAACTGAGGAAGCGGCAGTTGCAGAAATGAAGCTAAATCACAGCAGAAAGGGCAGGCTGCTACCAGGGGCAGCTGAGGTGACGGTGGCAGATGACATGCGGGACTCCTTGACTCCAGTATTTTACTGTCTTCTCAGACAAGGAGACGGCAGAGACCCTGTGGTGAAGATCTCTGAGAAAGAGCTCATTGTTAGTGCCATCTAGTCGATTCTGACTCCTAGTGACCCTGTGTATGGCAGAGCAGAACCCTGCCCGGTCTTTTTTGCACCATCCTCTCACCTTCCGGCGCCATATCAGACAACGCTCTGCTGCTGTTCATAGGGTTTTCATGGGCAGTTTTTTTGGAAGTGGGTGGCCAGGTCCTTCTTCCTAGTCTGTCTTAGTCTGGAAGCTCTGCTGAAACCTGTCCACCATGGGTGACCCCGCTGGTATTTGAAATACCGGTGGCATAGCTTTCAACATCACAGCAACATGCAGCCGCCACAGTATGACAATCAACAGACAGGTGGTGTGGTCCCTGACCAGGAAACGAACCAGGGCCACAGAGGTGAGAGTGCCAAATCTTAACCACTAGACCACCAGGGCTGGCTGAGACAGACCCCGAGCAGCACGAAGAAAAGCTCCCTACCAGCTGTCCACAGAGGGAAGGAGCCTCCTTGCCTGCCTGGGCGCCTACTCTCACCAGGTCTGACTCAAGCCCAGGTGACTGGGGAGTTGTCTGAGCAGAGGTGTGTGGACCAGATACCTTCCAAGGCCCCTGTGCCCCTGCAGCTGTGAACAGATTTTCAAAGGATCACTCAAGCAGTGAGTTCTTACCAGAGTCTGCTGGACACTGGCTTTAATAAACTCATCAGGTTCAAAAACTTATTCTCTAGTCCCCACTCCCAAAATAATTGTTCTTTTTCTTCCCCCAGCCACTCCCTCTTTGTTCTCAGCTCTCACATCCAACTGTTATCTGCTTATAGAGCACCTCCCAAATTGACCCACAGTTCCCAGACTGTTGACCAGCAGGGGCGCCATCCTCTGCTGCCTGCCTGCCACAGTCACTTCTTAATTGGCCTCCCTTCCACCAGGTTCTAACCTCTTCACACTACCACAGAGGAGATTCCTTAAACTGTGTCACTTGTCACCCTGTTCTTCAAGACCATGGTCAAGCTGGGACTCAGGACCCCCTTAGACTTGACTCCAGTCTGTCTTTGTCTCTGAAGGTCCCACCATATCCTTCATACCTCTTTCAACCCCAGGGACCACTCCCACTGCTCCCCAAACACAGAATTTGCACCATTCTGTACCCATGTCATATCATAGGCTATTCATGCTTCATGATTCAGGGTTCCCATACTGCTTTCCCTGACACTTCCAGGTGGATCTGAGTGCTTTCTTTGTTGTGACATCTGGCTTAGGCCTCTCATGAAGAATTTGTCACCAAAAAACCTGTATCATAATTGTCTTTTTGCAGTTTCCCATGAAATTATCTTACTAATCTCTATATCTCCTATTGGTACTTAGCTTGAAGGTGCCTGGCCCGTAGTGGGTGCTCAGTAAATGTTTGTGGAATGCATAAAAACACCACCATCAGTGGAAACCAAGGCCAGCAAAGACCCAAACAGCAATAACATGAGAATTTGCAGACAACTCCAGCAGAGCTCCCATCTACCTTGCCACTCCTGCCCTCTGGTGGA
Organism: Ceratotherium simum simum; assembly: GCF_057802395.1. Taxonomy (NCBI): domain Eukaryota; kingdom Metazoa; phylum Chordata; class Mammalia; order Perissodactyla; family Rhinocerotidae; genus Ceratotherium; species Ceratotherium simum. The sequence goes on along the minus strand of NC_141904.1, from coordinate 86,097,382 downwards.
CACACAATGACACCACATAAAAAAAGGGTAAAACAGGAAAATAACAAGCCTTCAGTAATTGATACGCAACTTAAAGGAACCATTTAAAAAGGTAACATACAGTTCTGCTTTTAGTATGGCCAAGTAAACTTCTACTGGACCTGACCTCCCTGCAGATATCTAGAAACACAACTATTTCTAAAAGACTTGAAGGCCCTGGAGAACGAACAAAAGCAGGATTCTTCAAGAGATTAGACACCTGGAAGAAGGGGATGGCAAAAGGTGAGTTATCTTTTTTAGAAAAAGTAGCTTTTAGCCTAGAGCAGGACCAAGTCAGGTGTCTATGCAGGGTGGCTAAAACTCCAGTGGAAAATCCAGTTTTTCTGGCCTGAAGAATGAAAAGACAGATTGAGGAAATCAGCCATTGGAAAGTGAGGAAGCAATCCCACAAAGGGCCTGAGAGGGGAGAGCTCTAAATACTGGGTATCAACCCCACCCAAACCTCTGAACAACCCCTGAACTGCACATCACCGTGGCAGGCTCATGGCAACTCAGCTAAGGATAAGAGAATTGAATTAAGATTTGAACTGCTGCCCAAAGAGTTTGAGTCTAAACAATTTACCTGCCTATTAAAACAAAAACGTCAGTGCTTTACAGATGAACCTAACAGAATCCAGAGTCTCTATCAGGTAACACTTACAATGTCTATGCTACAATCCAAAATGACTCAACACATGAAGAATCAGGAAAATGTGACCATTTTTAAGAGAAAAGACAATCAATAGAGACTAACTTCAAGAGGACAAAGATTTCAAAGCAGCTACTATAAAATGTGTTCAAGAAGATGAACAGAGAGGAAAAAAGATTGAAAAAAAATGAACAGCCCACGACCTGTGGGACAATATGAAAAAATCTATCAGGGGCTGGCCTAGTAGCATAGTGGTTAAGTTCGTGTGCTCTGCTTCGGCGGCCCGGGGTTCGTGGGTTCAGATTCCTGGGTGTGGACCTACGCGCCACTTATCAAGCCATGCTGTGGCAGGCATCCCACATATAAAATAAGGGAGATGGGCATAGCTATTAGCTCAGGGCCAATCTTCCTCAGGAAAAAGAGGATTGGCAATATGGATGTTAGCTCAGGGCTAATCTTCCTCACCCCCCAAAAAAAAAAAAAAAATCCCCTGTAATTAGAGCCCCAGGAGAAGAAAAAACTGGGTAGAAAAAATATTTGATGAAACAATGGCCAAAATTTCACTAAATTTGGTGAATGACAAACTTACAGATTCAGAGAAAACCAAGCACTAAAATATGAAGAAAACCACTCGTAGGCAAAATACCAAACTGCTGAAAACCAAGATAAAGAGAAGATCTTGAAAGCAACACCAGAAAAATGATGCATTACAATTTAAATTACTACTGACTTATTAGAAACAGAGGCCAAAATACAGTGAAATAACATTTTCAAAATGCTGAAAAAAAAGAAAAAAAAAAAACAAACCATTAACCCAGAATTCTATTCTCTGAAAGAGAAGGCAAAGATGGAAATAGGACTGATCAGACCAATATATTCAATAAAAATATCCCTCAAGAATGAAAAAAAGCTATTTCTGATAAAAAGAAAACTAAGAATTCCTTATCAGCAGATCAACAAAATGTTCAAGGCAGTTCTTAAGGCCGAAGGGAAATTATACCAATTGGAAGAGCCCTGGAAATAATACCTGAGTAAACATAAACAACTTTTTCCTCTTAAAAAAAAAAAAGTTTTTTAAGGCAAAAATTATATTATCACCTGTGGGGTTCCAATGTGTGTAAATATCACATCCATAACATTACAAGAGAAAAGTTGCAGGATACAAAATCAATATACAAAAATCAGTTGCCTTTCTATGCTAACAACAAACTGTCAGAAAGAGAAATTAAGAAAATAATCTCATTTACAAATGCATGGAAAAGAATAAAATACCTAGGAATAAATTTAACCAAAGAGATGAAAGACCTATACACTGAAAACTATAAGACACTGTTGAAAGAAATTGCAGAAGACACAAATAAATGAAAAGATATTCTTATGCTCATGATTGGAAGAATTAATATTGTTAAAAGGTCCATACTACCCACAGCAATCTACAGATTCAATACAATCTCTATCAACATTCCAACAGCATTTTTCACAGCAATAGAAAAAACAATCCTAAAATTTGTATGAAACCACAAAAGACCCAGAATAGCCAAAGCAATCTTGAAAAAGAAGAACAAAGCTCAAGGCATCACACTCTCTGATTTCAAACTATATCACAAAGCTACAGTAATCAAAACGGCATGGAACTGACATAAAAACAAACACAGATCAATGGAACAGAACCGAGAGCCCAGAAATAAACCCATGCATATACAGTCAACTAATTTATGACACAGGAGCCAAGAATATACAATTCTGGGGAAAGGACAATCTCTTCAATAAATGGTGTTGGGAAAACTGGACCCCTATCTTATAGCCATACACAAAAATCAACTCAAAATGGATTGAAGACTTGAATGTATGACCTAAAACGATAAAACTCCTAGAAGAAAACACAGGCAATAAACTCCCTGACATTGGTCTTGGCAATGATTTTTTTGGATTTGACACCAAAAGCAAAGGCAACAAAAGCAAAAATAAACAAGTGGGACTATATCAAACTAAAAAGCTTTTGCACAGCAAAGGAAACCATCAATAAAATGAAAAGGCAACCTACCGAATGGGAGAAAATATCTGCAAATCATATATCTAATGAGGGAGGTTAATATCCAAAATATATAAAGAACTCATACAATTCAATAGCCAAAAAAACAAACAATCTGATTAAAAAATGGGCAGAGCATCTCAATAGATATTTTTCCAAAGAAGACATATAAATGGCAAATAAGTACATGAAAAGGTGCTCAACATCACTAATCATCAGGGAAATGCACATCAAAACCACAATGAGATATCACCTCACACCTGTCAGAAGAGATATCTATATTCTCATGTTCACTGCAGCATTATTCACAATAGCCAAGATATGGAAACAACCTAAATGTCCGTCAGCAGATGAATGGATAAAGAAGATGTGGTATATGTATACAATGGACTATCATTCAGCCATGAGAAAGAATGAAATCCTGCCATTTTCGACAATATGGATAAACCTTGAGGGCATTATGCTAAGTGAGATAAGCCAGACAGAGGAAGACAAATACTGTATGGCATCACTTATATGTGGGATCTAAAAAACAGTCAAACTCATAGAAATAGAGAGCAGAAAGGTGGTTGCCAGGGGCGGGGGTGGGGGAAATAGGGAGGTTGGTAAAAGGGCCCAAACTTTCAGCTATAAGATGAATAAGGATCTAATGTAAAACCTGGTGACTGTGGTTGATAACACTGTATTGTATAACTGAAATTTGCTAAGAAAGTAGAACTTAGGGCCGGCCCCGTGGCTTGGCGGTTAAGTGCGTGCGCTCCGCTGCTGGCGGCCCAGGTTCGGATCCCGGGATCGCACCGACGCACCGCTTCTCCGGCCATGCTGAGGCCGCGTCCCACGTACAGCAACTGGAAGGATGTGCAGCTATGACAGACAACTATCTACTGGGGCGTTGGGGGAAAAATAAATAAATAAAATCTTTAAAAAAAAAAAAAAGAAAGTAGAACTTAAATGTTCTCATAAAAGAAGATAAATAATGTGAGGTGATGGATGTGTTAATTAACTAGATGGGAGGAATCCTTTTACAATGTATATCAAATCCCCACGATGTACACTTTAAATATCTTAAAATTTAATTTGTCAATTATACCTCAATAAAGCTGAAATTAAAAAAAATTATATTATTACCTTGTGGTGTTCTAATGTATGTAAACATAATGCATATGCATTATATCTGTAGTGCAAAAGATGGTAATGAGGAAGTAACTGCATATTGTATAAGGGAGCAGGCATATCAATTCTGACAGCGAAAAATAAGAGTATATTGTAATCCCAAGAAAAACTATTAAAAAAAACAGGAAAGCTAAAAAGCTTTAAGTTAAAATGGAATTCTAAAAAATATTCAAAATAGCCAATAGTTGGAAACAGCACAGGTATCCATCAACAGAATAGATGAACTGTGGTAAACAGGCAGCCCTTGCTTTGCACAGTTCTGATATCCATAAATTTCAGTTACCATGTGCTATGGTCTGAATATTTGTATCCCCCTAAAATTCATATGTTGAAATCCTGATGCCCCATGTGATGGAATTAGGAGGTGGGGCTTTTGGGGGAGGTGGGGCTTTTGGGGGTGATTAAGTCATTAGAGTGGAGCCCTCATGAGTGGGATTAGTGTTCTTATGAAAAAGACCCAAGAGCTCCCTCGCACCTTCCACTACGTGAGGACACAGTGAGAAGGCTATGAACCAGGTTAGGAACCAGGAAGTGAGCCCTCACCAGAAGCTGACCATGCTGGCACCTTGATCTTGGACTTCCCAAGCTTCAGAACTGTGAAAAATAAATTTCTGTTGTTTATAAGCCACCCAGTCTGTGCTATTTTGTTATAGCAACCAGAATGGACTAAGAGACCATGGATAGTGAGTTGAACAGTGGCCCCCAAAAAGATATGTCCGAATCCTAAGCCCTGGTACCTGTGAATGTGACCTTATTTGGAAAAAGGATCTTTGCTGATGTAGTTAAGGATCTCGAGATGAGATCATCCTGGATTAATGGCGGGGGGTCCTAAAAGTAATGACACCTGTCCTTACAAAATACAAAAGGGGGAGAAAGACCCAGGGGAGAAGATAAAGGCAGAAATTGGAATTATGCCACCACCAGCCAAGGAACCCCAAGAATTCCTGGCAGCCACTACAAGCAAGGAGAGAGGTGTGGAACAGATTCTTCCTCAGAGCCTCCAGAAGGAGCCAACCCTGCCCACACCTTGATTTTAATTTCCAGCCTCCAGAACTGTGAGAGAATAATTTCTGCTGTTTTAAATCACCCAGTTTGTGGTAATTTGTTACAGCAGCCTTAGGAAACTAATCCACCTTGGTTTAGTTAAATAACACTTGTCCTCCAACAACACAGTTCAAAGTTCAATTACCACAGTACATTAACTGTGAGTAATCGCATAAAGCACAAACTTTGCTATTAGCTGTTCAGTCCGAATCACCACATAACAAGCATGCACCATGGTGAGTGACCAATCACGTAACTTTCTTCCCAAGTCTGTTAGGGACTCGTCACTGCACATCTGGTACTCAGTTTAGACAGAGAGCAAAACGTGTACGTGCGTTGCCTTCTTGTTTCCCAGTGATAAACCCTTAAGACCTTTTATAAAAATGGATAATTGAAAGAGGAAACTGGCCACCAAAGATGGAAGTGCAGCAAAGACATCAAAAGTGCTAAGACTCTAAGTGAAATGTGAATCCTTAACCCCTCCTCTCGCACATCGGCACCACATTCAACGCATCAGCAAATCCATCAGCAATTCTTCTAAACAGGTCCAGAATCCGACCACTTCTCACCACCTCCACGCCTACTCCTCTGGCCCACGTCACATCTTGCCTGGATGACTGCAATAGCCTAACTGGTCTCCCTATTTCCATCTTCGCCTCTTCTTTCAATACATTCTCAATGGATCAGCCACAGTGATCCTTTCAGAATATCAATCAGATCATGTCACTCCTCTGATCAAAACCCTATGATGGCTGCCCATCTCACCCAGAATAAAAAGCCTAGTCCAACCAATGACCTGCAAAACCCTACCCAATTTGCCCTCTCCCTGCCCTCGTCTCCACTATTCTCCCCCACTTGCTCCTCTCATCCAGCTACTCCTTGCTCTTCTTCAAATAAGACAGACATGCTCCAGCCTCAGAGTCTGCAGCAACTATTCCTTCCATCTAGAATGTTCTTCTCACATCAACATGGCTCGCTGCCTCACCTCCTCTAGGTCTTTGCTCAAATGTCACCTTCCTGAGGCATTCTTTGTCTCCCACACTAAAATTGCAACCCCCTCCCTTCCTATGCCCCGTTCCCAGGCTTACTTCACTCCTTAGCCCTGATCACCATCTAATATATATTTTCCTATTTATCTGGTTTGTTTCTTATTTATTTTCCTTCACTAGAATGTGAACTATGTGAGGGCTGGGATTTTTGTCTGATTTGTTTAGTGCTGTATCCCCAGCAACTGGAAAAGGCCTATCATATAGATCTTCAATTGATATTTGTTGAATGAATGAATAATCCCAGATGACAAGTTGACCTTAGCACCTGAAACAAGATTTCTAGGGGATATTGCTCAGCTTAAAAACTAAAGAGTCCACCCACCATGACCTTGCTCATGTCTGCATCCCCAAAGACCACATGATGCCATCCGAGTGGCCTCAGGACCCCAACATCACATTCTTGAGAGGGAAGGGGGAGGTAGCGATGGCAAAGACTGAAACGAGAGCCGGGCAGGCACCAGGATCACACCTGAACTCAAAGCACTTACCCCATTCCCTGTTTGAAAGCTTCAATCAATTCGTTCTTTTTATTCTGATCTTCTACCCAATACACACTTGGAATTACAAACTCTGATATCACACGGCATTCTGGACAAGACCTGAAATAAGAACCAGGTTAGTAAGGGAGAGATTAAGTTACAAATCCTGTACACACTCCACCACTAACCCTTTGCTCAAATGTATGACTACTCCAAGTGTTTCCTATCCAAAAATTCCAAAAGGTATAATCACAATCATCTAAGAACCCGTACTTACTGTTAAAAACATGTTCTTCTCAACAATAAAAAGACAACCCAATTTTAAAATGGGCAAAGGATTTGAGTAGGCATTTCTCCAAAATTGCCAATAAGCATAGAAAAAAGTACTCAATGTCATCAGTTATGGCACTGGCCTGGTGGCGTAGTAGTTAAGTTCGTGTGCTCCACTTTGGCAGCCCAGGGTTCACAGGTTTGGATCCCAGGCATGGACCTACACACCACTCATCAAGCCATGCTGTGGCAGGCGTCCCACATATAAAGTAGAGGAAGATGGGCACAGATGTTAGCCCAGGGCCAAGCTTCCTCAGCAAAAAAAAAAAAAAAAAAAAAAAAAAAATCATTAGTTATCAGGGAAATGGAAATCAAAACCACAATAAGATATCACTTCAGAACTACTAGGATGGCTAACATGAAAAATAAAGACAATAACAAGTGTTGGCAAGGATGTGGAGAACCTGGAATCCTCATATGTTGTTGGTGGCAATGTAAAGTGGTTCAGCCACTTCAGAAAACAGTCTGGGAATTTCTCACAATGTTAAACATAGAGTTTCCAAATGACCCAGAAATTCCACTCCTATGTTATCTACCCAAGAGAAATGAAAACATATGTCCACATAAAAGCTTGTGCACAAATGTTCATAGCAGCATTATTATTTTTTCAATTAATTAATTATTTATTTTTTGTGAGGAAGATCAGCCCTGAGCTAACATCCATGCTAATCCTCTTCTTTTTGCTGAGGAAGACCGGCTCTGAGCTAACATCTATTGCCAATCCTCCTCCTTTTTTTCCCCCAAAGTCCCAGTAGATAGTTCTATGTCATAGTGGCACATCCTTCTAGTTGCTGTATGTGGGACACAGCCTCAGCAGGGCCGGAGAAGCGGTGTGTCGGTGTGCACCCGGGATCCGAACCCAGGCCGCCAGTAGCACACACTTAACCGCTAAACCATGGCGCCAGCCCAGCAGCATTATTCATAACCCCACAGCGGAAACAACCCAAATGTCCATCAACTGGTGAATGGGTAAATAAAATGTGGTCCATCCACACAATGTAATATTACTCAGTCATAAAAGGGAATAAAGTACTGGGACATGCTACAACCCCGTGAACTCTGAAAACATGCTGAGTGAAAGAAGCCAGACACAAGAGGCCACATATTGTATGATTCTATTTAGAGGAAATGTCCAGAAGAGGCAAATCCATAGAGACAGAGAGTAGACTAGTGGTTGCTAGGAGCTGGAAGGAGGGAAGAATAGGCAGTGATTGCAAATGGAAGTTTCTTTTTGGGATAATAAAAATGTTCCAAAATTAGACTGTAGAATGGTTGCACAAGTCTGTGAATATACTAAAAACCATGGAATTATACATTTTTATCTCAATAAAGCTGTTATTTTACCACACAAATGGGTGACTTTAGGCAAGTTACTTGACCTCACCATACCTCAGTTTCCTTATCTAAAACGAGGATGATGATCATAGGGTCTCTGAGAGAACTGAGTTAGCTGTTCCCCTGTCCCACTGTAGAATTTTAAAACCCTGTGGGTTTTTTTATAATTTTTTTTTTTTTTTTTTTTGTGAGGAGATCAGCCCTGTGCTAACATCTGCCAATTCTCCTCTTTTTTGCCGAGGAAGACTGGCCCTGGGCTAACATCCGTGCCCATCTTCCTCCACTTTATATGGGATGCCGCCACAGCATGGCTTGCCAAGCAGTGCGTAGGTGCGCGCCCGGGATCCGAACCGGCCAACCCCGGGCTGCCACAGCGGAGCACGCGCACTTAACCGCTTCCGCCACTGGGCAAGCCCCAGAACCCTGTGTTTTTATGTCAATTATATCTCAATAAAGCTGGAAAAAAAAAAGAATCCTGTGTTGGCTCCATGGAACACATTCCATGTATCAGACATGATGTGAAACGAGTTACACGCATTATTCCATTTTCCTCAAATAACCCTTTTTTACAGATGGAAAAAAAAAATGAAGCTTAAAAAGGTCAATAGGTACTCGGCCTAAGGGCAGACCACTAGTGACTATTAGTGATGGAGTCAAATAGGTCAGTATCATTAACACCGTCTCACACAGATGGTCCCTTCTGAGTGTCCCCCAACACCCTGAAAGCTTGGCAAGAATTGTTACCCATATTTTAAAGGAAAAGGCACTTCAGCCCAGGAAGGGTACGTGATGAGCCCAAGTTCCTGCAGCCAGGAGCCAGAATTCACCACTTATCTCTGCACTGAAATGCCTCTAGAGGACAGGGGAAGGCTTAAGAGTGGATGGAAGAAGGCCCCAAATCAAACTTTCTCCCCAGCTCTGATAGCCAAGACTCCTTGCTGTACTTACTTAATGATTGGGTTCTCAAACTGCTTGGCACACCTCCACTGTCGGATGCAGGACAAGCAGTACGTGTGATTGCAGTTGGAGAGAATCCCAAATCTCCTCTCAGAAGCAGACGCCTTCTCGAGGATCACTTCCATGCAGATACTGCACACTTTGTCCTGACTTGCCTGGAAGGCAAAGGCCTCTTCCATCTCGTGTTCGAACGTCGACATGCAGATCTGAAGTACAGACAGGGAGAAGGGAAACCTTAGGTTCTGGGCCACTGCGGAACAGGGAGAGCCCAGGAGCAGCTGCCACAACCAGATCAAGAAGGAACACGGGCCAGGGCTGCTTTAGGCAGGCCCAGCAGTCCCTGGACTCAGAACACAAAGCTCTCCTCCACCACGAAAAGGACTTCAAACCGTCACTGGCCCAGCCCCTTGCTTTCCTAGCATGACCATGTCACCTCCAATCTAGAGCCAAGACCACAGAAGTCCAAAAAGGTTAGAGGACCACTGTGGGGTCACAGAGTTCACTAGGACTGGGACCCTGGTCTCCTGGCTCCTCTGGGCACCGCCTTTCCCCACTCTAAACCACACCAGTATCAGAAATGCTGAATAACCCTGAACTTGAAACATCACGCTGGCAGTCCTGAGTCTGAGGGAAGCAGCACCACTTCTCCCCAAGAGAACAAGTTACGTAATGAATTCATTCATCCCATAAGCAGGTGCTGAATACCTCCCATGTGCAGCACTGCATATCAGGCATTAGAGTTAGTGCAAAGGATATGAAGACCTCAGCCCTGCCCACGGTGGACACAGACATGAGACAAACCAAAACGCACAGCACAAAGACCTCGACACACAGGGGCAAAGAGGAAAGCTCTAATTCTGTGCTACCCTGGACACCCCCTGGGAAGACAATGGAGGGTGGCAGACTCAACCTCCACATACCACAGCCTCCTCCTCCTCATGGCTCTAACACTGTAGTATGCGCTCCTCCCCATCTCTCTTGCTCGTCTTCATAACCCGGTACTGAGCACAGAGCCTAGCGTGAGGCAGTGCCTCCATAAACACTGGGACCTAAGAACTTGAAAGGCCCGTTCCAATTTTGCTGCTCAGATTCTATGATTTGGGCTCCTCAAAATCTCCAGAACTCAGTCTTGCTGCCTGGATCCCAACCACAGTGATACATAAACTAGGGCGAGAGGACGTGTGTGTGTGTGAGACAGACAGACAAAACACACACACACACACACACACGCACACCCATGCTGCTGAGCTAGATTTGTTCTCTGAACTTTGCACTGCTTTATGTTTCCGATGCCTCTTTTGTTTCTTTATTGTAAATAGTAAAAAATTAGCAAAATGACAATAGGAAAAAGGACTTGAAAATAGGGTATAAATACGCCAGGTATATAAGGCAGGTATTATTGGCAGAAAGATTCTTGCAGAAATACCAACAATTTTGCCACTTAGAGCATTTCAAATTTCTTAAAACGAGTTCACATAAAGGCTTGCAACTTTACCTTCTCATGAGCCTTCCTCTGCTCTGGGTCGAAGGGGTGCAGGACTCGTAACCTACAGATTTCACACACTTCCCCATGCAGGTAGACACAAGCATCCCCAAATCGGCACTCCCCAGCAGCTGCATAGGGGCACAGCTGCTGCTCAGTGCTGTAGGCGCTGCTGGCTTCTAGGCCATCACGGCCACTCCTGATTGCATCCAGGTAGGAGTGTGGCTTCACCTCTGGGCCATTCTGGTGCTCACTGCAGCCTCCTGGGTTATTCAACACACTTGGGCAAGTCTTTTCTTCAGCCATGCCAGAGAGATCTTAAGACAAAACACACAGCACACACAAATGAAAACTGGCCCAACCTTTCTCGTAAGCAGTTAGCCAAAACCTAACAAAGTAAGCAATGCCGACCTCTGGAATCTCACTCTGGCAACATAGGGACAAAAACAGGCCAAGAAGGAAAAAAAAAGAATAGCATAAAATGTTCACAGCGACATTACTTATAATCATAATAAAAACCCAAAAAACATAAAGGCAACATAGGGAAATAGCAAAACAGACCATGATATATTTATACAAAAGAACACTAAAATTGCTGTTTAAAAATAGCAAGTATGGAAATGTCAACACATGGACCAGTTAACACTAAAAAAACTAAAAATTAAAAAGAAAACAAAATATAAGTCAAAAGGAATTTAGAATGAGGTCAATAGAATACAGCGGTTATCTTTACACCAGTAAAGTTACCAATCACTAAGTGAACTAGAATGAAAATCCAAAGTGAGTCTTTGGGCCCTGAGGCCAGTGCTAAATCACCCTATGGCCACCCTCTTCCCCCACCAGGAGCTGATGCCTTTCCATCACACACTCTTCCGGGCTTTTTTAGGGAGGAGATATTTGACTGGATTGATTACTTGTTTCCTTAGAATGGAATCTGCCTATCTTACACTGCACAATTCCAATAACTAGAAATCCCTTCACCTGATAAGGACTAGCCAATAAAAACAACTTACGATTTATAGCCTTCTTCCTCTCCAAACCTTGTTCCAGGATACAGACCACTCCCCAAACCCCAACATACTACTCTATTTCCAAAGGCGCAACCTAAAATACCAAACACTGGCTCAGCGTAAGAACTAAGGCTATGAACTGACCTAGAAGTCAAACAGAGAAACATGCTCTTTATCGAAATATGTAGCTTTGAAATGAATACCTTGGTGCTTCTCAGAATTGGGCAACCACTCTATGCAGACAACAGTTACACGTTGACAAAAAGGTCACTTTTTATGTTTTGCCAGGCCAAACTTGGGGCTCTGCCCCGACTGGGGCACGAGGCTGAATGCATCATCTGAACGCTCTGCAGCCAAATGAAGCCTGTTCTCAGGACGGTGCTGGTGTCTCTATTTGGACAGCTTGGAAGAGTATTAGGTTAGGAGCCCTCCGAACAACAGAAGGCCAGAAGAGAGCATCAAGAAAAGTAAGACTGCTTTTCAAAAAGGCAAAGAAAGGATTCTGCTTACTCACTTCGGTCTCTAAGTACCAGTGTTCTCTTTTCACGTTTCCCAGGCTCGTGTAAGTTAGTTTTCACAATAGATGCAGGGAGGTCGGAAGGAGGGTGAGGACTGTGGAAACCCGGGGATGGCACACTGTGGGGCACGGTGCCCACAGCACCACCAGCTGCAGCAGAGGGCCTCGTGTGATCATATCTAAACAAAACACAGCAGACGCATTACGGACACACCACACACATGCCTCCCACACTCCCCAGACGTGCAACATGCCTCCTTCTGCTCCATTTGTGGAAGTGGAGAATGAGACAATATTTGCCGATATTTTAATTAATAAAAGGCTTATCAATTAGTAAGAACTGCCTGGCAATTCAGAGTGAGTGGTACATTGCTGTCTATCACCTACACTTAAGTGTCCTTGTGGGACTTGAGTGAGACAGACATACTGCCCTAGACCACACAAAGACAGCCTGAAAGTTCCAGATAGATGTTGAACTGAAATCTCCTGATATCAATCCAGTGTTCTTTTGGGCAGGAGTCCCCAAAATGTTAATGATGGCCAATGTAACAGCTGGAGACTGGCCTCTCCTGGACTGTCTTTCTGGGACACCCAATGGCAGGAGGAGGGCAGGGTGGGCCAACTTCATCATCCACCAGAGAGCACAGAGGAAGGACTGAGATTTGCAGTCCAGAAAAGAACAGATTAGCTCTTCACTACAAAAGCACAGGAATAGGTTTTTGGAATGTTTCCCAGTTAGAAGTTACGAAACTTGCCTACAGCTGTCAGTGGAACAAAGGAAGACTCTATATAAATGTTCACTACAGGGGTACTCATAGCAAAAAACTAGAAGCCACTTAAATATCTAACAGAGGAATAGTTAATAAAATGATGGTATATTACCATTACGAAACATGGTAAAATTACAGTTAGGAGATAAAGCAGCAGCATAGGGAAAAGCTTATGACATGTTAAGTGGGAAAAAAAGCAAGATATAAAATCTCATATATACTTTGAGTGCAATTTTATAACTGTAAACTCATAAGAATAGGCCTGAAAAGTGGTTTTGAAAAATTAAAATTATTTTTAGGGTACTGCAATTAAGGTTTCAGAATTATCTGCTGTACTTTGTAATGCTGTCATAGTACTGTCAAATTAACATTCTCCCCTCATCAAGACGCACGCTACAAAAGGATGTGGATTCCTGCTAGTGTTCAGCTCAGTGTAGCAGTGGGGACAGTGCAGGGTCTTGCCTGCATCGGCTTCCATAGGCACAACAGCCCTTCTGATAGTATTTGCAGATGGTGGACGGCTTGCTGTTGGCCAAGTCATGTGAGAACAGGCATTGGTTTCCTTCCCGACACACACCATGCATAAAATACCTGAAGAGACAAGCAGAGGTATAAAACTTTTAGAAACACCTTTTTCTTTATAAAATCACCGTATTCTTGAACTTCGCGTATAAATACTTATTATGCATATATTATACATCAAGGCTCTATTAGGCACTGGAGATATAGATATTTCTTTAATTGTAACAGTGATTTTATTTTATTTTTTTGTGAGGAGATCAGTTCCGTGCTAACATCTGTCAATCCTCCTCTTTTCCTTTTTTTTTTTTTTTTTTTTTGCTGAGGAAGACTGGCCCTGGGCTAACATCTGTGCCCATCTTCTTCCATTTTATATGGGATGCCGCCACAGCATGGCTTGCCAAGCAGTGCGTCGATGCGCGCCTGGGATCCGAACCAGCGAACCCCAGGCCATTGCAGCAGAGCGTGCACACTTAACAGCTTGCGCCACCGGGCCACCCCCAACACAGTGATTTTAGATGCACTACATCTAATTGAATGACAGGTTTTCTGGAAGAAAACTGATCCTATACATTTCTATTTTAAGATACATCCTTCTACTTTGAGGTTACACATGTAAAATGTGAGCCTTATAACTGAGAACATGCTCTCTGAAAAACTGCTCTCTCTGCTCTCATAGTGCTTAAAGGATATGGTTTTAATGGAGTAGGAGAGACCTGGGCTCAAGATCCAGCCCTGCCACCTACAAGCAGGTATAACTACAAAACCAACTTCCCCGGGCCTCACTACCTTTATCTATAAAATGAAAATTACACTACCTACTTTACTGAGCTGTGGTGAGGATCAAATAACATAGTGTAGCACCAAAAGATATATATAAGAATGTTCCACTGAGAGGTCCAATTCTGGCCCTGAAGGAATAACTCAGAGGCATTCTAATTCTGTCCAGCCAGAGCAGAGAGACCTGGTTGAATACTCAGAGAAAGTCATAGAGAGATCACAGAAGGACATACCTTGTATTAAGGGTAAATGAATCCTAAAGTGAAGAGTATTTTAGACTCATCCTAATAAAGCCTTTTTAAAAACAAGCTTCAAAAGGATCAAGCTGATAGCAAATAATGTCAGCCAAAACAAAATTTAACCCTCTCTGAAGGAAGACAATAAAATCGAAATGCTCAAAAACACTCAATGTTTGGCATCCAATCAAAAATTCCTAGATATACCAAAAACCAAAAAATGTGACCCATAACTAGGAGAAAAATTAGTCAATAACAGGAATGACAGATGATGGACTCAGCAGACAAGGACTTTAAAAACAGCTATTATAAATATGCTTGATATGCTGAAGGAATCAAAAGAAAGCATGAATACAAGGTAGAGAAAAATGGAAGATATAAAAAAGAACCAAATGGAACTTCTAGAAATGAAAACTATAACATGTGAAATGAAAATTACACTGAACAAGCTTAACAGCAGATTAGACACTACAACAGAAAATCTCAGACAACTTGAAGACATAGCAACAGAAACTATCCAAACTGAAGCACAAAGAAGAAGAAAGAAAATAGATTATTTTTTTTATTTTTTTTAAATTTTATTTATTTTTTTTCCCCCAAAGCCCCAGTAGATGGTTGTATGTCATAGCTGCACATCCTTCTAGTTGCTGTATGTGGGACGCAGCCATAAGGCTGGAGAAGCGGTGCGTTGGTGCGAGCCCAGAATCCGAACCCCGGCCACCAGCAGTGGAGCACGCGCACTTAACCGCTAAGCCACCGGGCCGGCCCTGAGAATACATTTTTGATTCTTCCATATGAAGGAGTATGGAACTTGCCTTCCCACTGTAAAAAACTAGAAAACAGAACAAAAAATGTAAAACAACTGCTTTCAGACGTGGACAAAAGGCAACACAAGAGTGGTCCTTGAGAGAAGGGAAACAAGGGAGGTGAGCCCCATGTTCAGCCTGGCCTTCTTCCTGGAGGCATATTCTAGACCTTAGTGCAGGGAGGGGAACCCCAAGCAGAAGCAGTCCTGCTGAGCTGAAGAGACAGAGATTGGAATTCAAGGAGGCTGAGGGAGGCTCTTCAAAGAGCCTGTAAATAGGATCACACATACATGACCAACTGACTTTTGATAAAGATATCAGGTAATTCAATGGGGGAAAGAATAGTCTTTTCAACAAATGATGCTGGACCCAGTATCCATATGGAAAAAAATGAAACTCAAACATTATGTGTCTGCTGATGTGATCCAATATCAACAAAGTATACAAACAACCTGTGATGTATTCTAGCCAAAAACATTTAACTTGAATCCAATAAAACTCTAGATCTAACTCCCAGTTTACAGGAAATACAGGGGACTGAGTACAAGCTAAGGGCATCATGAAGAAGCAATCAGAGAAACACAAAAGAGGAAGCAGTATGTTGGCCAGGTCTTTTTAACAAGGAAGTGTCATGGAAAAGAAGGGGGGTGGTGCTGAGTTTGGAAAACAGTTTGGTGGTTTCTTAAAAACTTAAACATAAATTTACCTGACTCAACAAGTCCACTCCTAGGTGTTTACCCAAGAGAAACAAAAACATATGTTCATACAAATACTTGTACATGAATGCTCATAGCAGCATTATTCACAACGGCCAAAAAGTGGAAACTTTTACAATTCCATCAACTGATGAATGGATAAACAAAATGTAATACATCTATAAAATGGGATATTATTTGGCAATAAAAAGGAATAAAGTAATGATACATGCTACAACATGGCTGAACTTCAAACACACTATGGTAAGTGAAATAAGCCAGACACAAAGACCACAAGTTGCATGAATCCATTTATACGTAATGTCAACAAAAAGGGAAATCTATAGGGACAGAAAGTAGATAAGTGGTTGCCTAAGGATGGGAGAGGCGGTACCAGGGAGTGACTATACATGGGCACAATGGGTCTTTCTGGGGTGATGAACATGTTCTAAAATTTAATTGTGGTGATGGCTGTACAACTCTGTAAATATACTAAAAATCTTTGTACACTTGAAATAGGTGAATTTCATGGTATGTAAATTATACTTCAATAAAGCTGTCAAAAAAAGAATAAGAGGAGGAGGACACTGAACTAGGTTAGTAGACAGAACATAAGATACATGATAACCAAATGCAATATTTAGTCCTGGATTATATTCTGGTTTGGACAAACCAGATGTAAAAGACATTTTGGGGAAAGATGAGGAAATCTGAGTATGGACTAGATATTAGATAAATGAAAAAATTTTTTGACAATTAACTGAAAAAAGCAGATTATAAAACAGCATACACAGTAAGATGGTGCAGCCAGTACATAAAATAGTATGGCAGTTCCTCAAAAAATTAAAAATGGAATTACCATATGATCCAGCAATTCCACTTTTGGGTATATATACAAAAAAACTGAAAGCAAGGACTCAAGTATTTTACACCCGTGTTCATAGCAGCATTATTCACAATAGTCAAAAGGTGGAAACAACCCAAGTGTCCAACAATGGAGGAATGGATAGACAAAATGTGGTCTATACATACAATGGAATATCATTCAGCCTTAAAAAGGAAGAAAAATTCTGACACACGGACAACATGGATGAGCTTTGAGGTCATTATGCTAAGTGAAATAAGCCAGTCACAAAAAGACAAATACTGTATGATTCCACTTATATGAGGTTCTTAGAACAGTCAAATTTATAGAGAGAGGAAACAGAATCCCCAGGGGCTGGGGGAAGGCAAGAATGAGGAATTGTTTAATGGCTACAGTTTCAGTTGGGGAAGATGAAAAGAGTTCTGGAGATCGATGGTGATGATGGCTGCACAACAGTGTGAATGTACTTAATTCCAGTGAACTGTGCACTTAAAAATGGTTAAGACAGTAAATTTATGTTATGCGTATTTTACCACAATTAAAAATTTAAAAAAATAGCATACACAGTGTGCTCTCATTTGGGTAAAAATTAATTAAAAAATATATATATATACACACACATACATGCATTTTAAAAATCTGGAAAGATATATATAATAGCAAGTGGCAATCCTTGAGGGTAAGATATATGGTATTTTTATTGTCTTATTTTTGCTGATCTTACTTTTTAACATTTCTCCCATAAACATATACTGCTTCTGTAATAATAATGGTTGTTTTACTTTTAAAAAATTATAGACTGTTGAATACTGGTGAGGGTATGGTTAAAAAAAATACATAAAATGCTCAGTATAATACCTATCTTACAGGAGTCCCCCCAAAAGTTAAGCTCTTATTCAGGTCTAGTAAAGGACACAGACAGTTAGTTACAAGTGACCTGTGCCTTATCACAACGTACGCAGAGTGCTGAGGAGACACATACATGGACTGAGGGAGGGCAGCAGGGGGCAATGTCCCAGAGGAGGTTATGCCCCAGCAGTCTGTGAAATGGAGGGGGTGCCAGCAGGAGGGAGGAGTATGTGCCAGAAAAGGACAGCAAGAAAAACGGTAGAGAAGGCAGGGGTATGAGGGGTGCAGGCAGGCCTGCTGAGAGAGGAGACTAGAGTATCATTACCCTGACTGTGCTCCAAGATACCGCGGTGTCAGCTGAAATAATGATGAGTGCACCTCAAAACAAGGGATAAAGGGCCCACAGTCAAGTCAGCCTAGGAAACCACATAGTCTGGTCTTTCTCAGAGATTTACAACAGACCGTAGCAGAGGAAAGGTTCTGAGTGTCCGGTTGGTCGTAAAGAAAACTGTTTCCTCTTATTAGACACACCCCTTCCCAGAAAAAACACACCCCTTTTTTTAGAAAGGCCACTTGAGCTCCAGGGTGGAAGACAGCTTGGAGAGGGCTGAAAGTGTAGGTGAGGAGCCTTTAGGAGGTTGATTTTTAAAGGAGCTTTATCTGTGAACTCATGTTTTAACTTATTTAAAAAACATATTATAGAAAATTTCAAACATATACAAAAGTAGACAGAATGGCAGAAGGAACTCTCAAGATGTACCCAGCACCAGCTTTCATATTATCAACTCACGACCAATCTGGTTTTACCCATTTCTCCCCTCTCCTGTACAGTTTTGACAATTTATCCTTTTTAAAGAGGGATAACTCACATACCTCCTGAAAGAACACTTTTGGACACGGAGGGCCCTCCATCTGAACAAGTATATTAGGAGAAATATATGAAATGAGAAAAAATACAAAAGATCTGATGAACAGTACTGTCAATACTCCAGGACTTTCATTTTATCTCATTTAATCCTAACAATACCATGAGGAGTATCATTACTACATCCGTGATGCAAATAGGAAAGCCGAGGCTGAGAGAGGTGGCAGATCTAATAGATCATATAGAGAAAGTTACAGAAGATCTAATTGCTAGGTACGGGACCCCAACTCTGGTCTTCCCAGACAGCCCTGACCTTTTCCCACCGAAATTGACTTTCCCTGTCACTCTGCCTTTGTCCATACTGTGGCTCCTGTCTAAAACACTGTACCCCATCTGTCACTCACTGAATTGTTATAACCTGCCTTCCTTCACGGACCACATGAGTCCTGGCTGGCCCAAGAACCCGTCTCACCCCTCTAGCCCACAGTGGGCTCTTCCTCCAATCCCACAGACCTACTCGTGGCAGCCACACTGTATGGTACTTCCCAATCTGGGGCCCCTAACCCAAGAGAGCTAGTGCTTTTGAACAAGTAGTTGGGAACGTCTGGCCTCTAATGAAGAATGCCTAGGAATAACTTCAGGAAGGCACAGTTGGAACATCACTAAGTGTGACTAAACGTAGAAAAGCTAAACCTAACCAGTGGCTCTGCCTGGAACTGGAAAAAGGTTTGACAACAGAAGGAAGGGAATGGTCTCTAGGAAGGTCAAGAGGCCCAGACTGTCCTCAGAGAAAGGGTACCAGAGAACACAAGTGACATTCATGCTGCACATCTGCCCCTATGATGGGCCTGGGAAGCTGCCTCAGCTGGAGGCCACAAGATTTGAAGACCTTCCATCCCTCCCTGCTCACCAAGCATAATCCTAACTTTCTTCACCTGTTCATCTTCCCCAAAGCAGAGGAAACCAGGCCCACCTGACAGTTTCTTTTCTCTCAGGAAGATGATAAAAGAGTACAGTCATGCATTGTTTAACGATGAGGATAGGTTCTGAGAAAAGCATCATTAGGCGATTTCATCGTTGTGAGAACATCATAGCGTGTACTTACACAAACCTAGATGGTATAGCCTACTACACACCTAGGTTACGTGGTGCTAATCTTACGGGACCACCGTCGTATACGTGGTCTGTCGCTGACTGAAACGTCCTTATGCAGTGCATGACTGTATTCTAGTTTATGTGTCAGCATCTCCTGAGTTTGGCTAGCATGAGCCACCTCTGAGTACACCAACAGAATCAAATTTCTGAGCCTACAAACATGAGAACTGGACCCTGGGACTTAAGTGACTATACTGAGGTGCTGTCCTATCAGGTCTTTTCTAGGTGGTCAGCTAGGCTTTTCCCAGGCAACACCCCCTAGGGATCTTCCATTAAATCAGAGACTGTACTGTAACTTGCTATAAGACTGTTGTAGGTTTACTTAAAAAGAAAGAAAGAAAAAAGGCACAGAATCTGACAAACTAAGGGTATTCTTAGAAACAAAAAAAAAAGGCCTATACCAAAGGGATCTAGTTATGCATAATACTGATTTTAAAAGTGCACAGAAAAGAACTAATATAGCAGGTTTGAGCTGCTATCCTTTGAAAGGCCTGCTTACAAGGCTGGCCCCTGCTAGCAACTGGGACTCCGCTGGTCAACAGTTCTCTACACTGGTGAAAATTTTCACTAAATGATAGGAGTGGCTCATTGTGCCTAACTTGTCTGTACAAACAGTGTGGTTTATGCTGACCATCTGCTTTCCTTCTGTGAGTCTGGAATTTTGGCACATGCTAGGCAAAGGGTGACCAGCCTGGGCACTTAATCTCTAATGGGCTTCCCTGGGCACACGTTGCTGCATTTTTGTTGCTGAGGGAAGAGTGTGCTGTGTGACCCTTTATGGGAGGGAGTGAAGGCGGGAAGCCTACACATGGGTTCCTCCAGATGCCACCTGTGTCTTTTTCCCTTATAATCCAGCTGTGACTCCTTACTACATCATTGTAAAAAATCCTGAATACAAGTATATGCTGAGTCCTGGGGGTCCTTCTAGCCAATTTCTGAATTATAGGGGTGGTCTTGGGGATCTCAGACACAAAAGCATATTATACTTCTAAATATAGCCATGCGCCACATCATGACATTTTGATCAACAATGGACCGCATATACGAAGGTGGTCCCATAAGATTAGTACCATAGGTGTGTAGTATAGGCTATACCATCTAGGTTTGTGTAAGTACCTTCTGATGTTCACACAACGAGGAAATCGCCTAACGACGCATTTCTCAGAACGTGTCCCTGTAGTTAAGTGATGCATGACTGTAGTTTGATAATTCTTTTTGAGAAAAGCTACTCAAGACCGCAACATTATTTCAATCATCCTCAAATATGGTAATCCTTGATCTTTGAAGGTATAAAAGTAAAAAAAAAAAAAAATCAGTGCCAAGACCCAAGTCTAAATGACAAAGAGGCATCAGGATTAGTAAACTCATAAATTCTGGAAGAGAATAGGTTCAAAGCGGCTATATTAACAGTTCCACAAAAATGAGATCCAACAAATACCTCATTAACAGTTTCTTTTGGAGAAACTAGACAAGATTTCCTGAAAAATCAGAATAGGAGACCCCCAGAGGTCCTCTACCAGATATTAATTTGTTAACGAGGCACGCAAGAGGAGAGATTTTTAGTAGTGATCCTACAATGATGCTTTTTATAATTCTACCACAATTCCCATTAAGTCCTATCCAGAAAGCTTGCCTTCTAAACTGCACTCAGTAATTATCTCTCCCATTAAAAAAAACAAATATTTAACCATCAACCAGAGCTTCTAGTTAGTTTTGCCACTTATAAGCTGGTGACTTCATGCAAGCCATTTCACTTCTCTAAGTGACTGAGCTGAGATTCAAACAGGTTCAAAAATAACTTCTAGACCACCATCACTGCCTTTAAGAAAGGCGGTGAAACAAAGGTTATATAAGAGGTGAAGCCACAGAGAAGTCAAGAAGGCGGCGTAGGCAGACTCTGAACTCACCTCCTCCCGCGGACACAGCCAATTTACAACTACTCGTGGAAAAATTACCCCTGAGACAGAACTGAAAACTGGATAAGAGGAACTCCTGCAACAACGGACAATCCTAACTGAGGTGGAAGAGGCAGAGACTCCCTTCTGGAGAGGAAAAACGCCGCCTTCACAAGCCGCAGCGCCTCACGGCCGCCCGGGAGCAACCCACAGGTCCACAGCCTCCCTGGAGGTGCGGGGCCCTGAGCTGGGAGCACCCCCGCTGTGGGCATTTTGTGGACCCAGCACAATCGAGACGAGTGGCATAATATCTGACTTTGCCTGCTACTAAAACATTGGGGAGCACCCCCAGAAAAGCTGGTTCACAAAGAAACTAAAACCGGCTCTTAAAGGGCCCGCACGCAAACTCACCCGTTTCAGAAAGCAACCTAAAATCACCAGAAAGAAAGGTGCACAGTGCTTTGGTGAAAAGAGACTCACCTAATAGGCCCTGAGTGCATCTCGGTGAGGGGTGAGACCTCTCCAGGGACTGGGACATTGGCGGCGGCCATTGTTGTGGCCTGGTGTGGGCGTGCTGACACAGACGCCATTGGAGTTCTCCCTGAGGCCTGCTAGCCCAGGGTCTGCCCCACCCTCTAGAGCACCGATTTAATCCAGCTCAGCCAGGGCGAGCAGCCCACCCTAGAGACTGGCCCCACCCAACAACAAGCCCTCAGGCAACATGTGGGCCTGCATAGATTGGTGACTGGATTCTCTGCAGCCTGGCAACTGAGCCGACTTCAGTGGGACAGGGCATGCACAAGGAGCAGGTGGAGAGTGTGGGGTGGTCATGGAGTGTGTGGGGCTCCCGCCGTGGAGAGACTGGGTCCGCTTCGGGAGGTCGGGGCGCGCACACGGGGCAGGACTGTGTTGACTCTGTGTGTGGACCTGTGGGCAGCAGGGCTTGTCAGCTGCAGAAGACTTGTGCTTCTCAAAGACACACATAGGGGGTTTGCCCCACATTCCAAAACCTGAAACAATTGGGTGCTCCCGTGCCTGAGGCCAGCCCCACCCAGCTGCAATCCTCAGAGAACTGACAAGAGACCTAAAGGCTGGAGGCTTATAGCAATTGTAAGGCCCTGAGCCTAACAACCTGCCACGCTGGGGACCTACTCACTTAAAAGAAATACTGCAACACAAATGTGGTATTAGAACTTGCAGCCAACTGTGCTGGGGCTCCCCACACCTGATAAAGAGACTGAAGGGCTCACAACAACTACAAGCAGCTGAGCATTACAACAGCTGGCCAGGAGCATAACTCTGCCTCCCTGGGCGCCTACAGGGAGAGCAAACAGGCCACAACAGAAGGACACACGTAGCCCACATAGGGGTCACCCCTGGAACACTGAGAACTGAGGGAAGCACACGGCAGGCCTCCTAAGCCATCACTTACATAAGGTCACCTATCCAAGAGCAGGAGACGTAGCTGACCTACCTAATATGTACTCACAAGCACAGGGAAAGAGGCAAAATGAGACGGCAAAGGAATACATTCCAAGTAAGGGAACAGGACAAAACCCCAGAAAAGGAACTAAGTGAAACAGAAATGAGCAACCTACCTGACAGAGAGTTCAAACAAAGAGTGTTAAGGATGCTCACTGATGTGGGGAGTAGATGAACTCAGTGAGAATGTCAACAAAGAAATGGAAGATATAAAAAAGAACCAATCAGAAATGAAGAATACAATACTGGAAATGAAAAATTCACTAGAGGGACTCAAAAGCAGAGTAGAGGATACAGAAGAACAGATCTGTGAGCTGGACGAAAGACTAGAAGAAATTACCCAAGCTGAACAGATAAAAGAGAAAAGAATTAAAAAGAGTGAGGACAGTCTAAGGGACCTCTGGGACAACATCAAGCACACTAACATCCGTGTTATAGGTGTCCCAGAAGGAGAAGAGTGAGACAAAGGGGCAGAGAATCTATTTCAAGAAATAATAGACGAAAACTTCCCTAACCTAAGGAAGGAAACAGACATCCAGGTACAGGAAGCACAGAGAGCCCCAAACAAGATAAATCCAAAGAGGCCCACACCAAGACATATCATAATCAAAATGTCCAGAATTAAAGATAAAGAGAGAATCCTAAAAGCCACAAGAGAAAGTCAAGTTACATACAAAGGAAACCCCATAAGGCTCTCAGCTGACTTCTCAGCAGAAAGCTTACAGGCTAGAAGAGAATGGCATGATATATTTAAAGTGCTAAAAGGAAAAAACTTACAGCCAAGAATACTCTACCCAGCAAGGTTATCATTCAAAACGGAAGGAGAGATCAAAATTTTCCCAGATAAGCAAAAATTAAAGGAGTTTGTCACCAAGAAACCAGTGCTACAAGAAATGTTAAAGGGACTGATTTAAGGGGAAAAGAGAAGACCACAAATAGGAAAAATTATCTATTTCCATGATAAGAGGGAAATGGATACAAATGCACAAAAAAGAGGTTAGATATAAGGACTATTAAAACACTGAGAAAAAAGTTAAAAAATGGCAGTAAGTACATACTTATCAATAGCTACTTTAAACGTCAATGGACTAAAGGCTCCAATTAAAAGGCATAGAATGGCTGATTGGATAAAAAAACAAGACCCATTTATATGCTGCCTACAAGAGACACACTTCAGACCTAATGACACTCACAAACTGAAAGTGAAGGGATGGAAAAAGATACTCCATGCAAATGGCAATGAAAAGAAAGCTGGGGTAGCAGTACTCATATCAGACAAAATAGACTTTAAAACAAAAACTGTCAAGAGACAAAGAAGGGCATTACATAATGATCAAGAGAACAATCCAACAAGAGGATATAACACTTGTAAATATCTACGCACCCAATGTAGGTGCACCTAAATATATAAAGCAATTATTAACAGACATAAAAACAGAAATAGACAGTAACACAATAATAGTAGGGGACTTGAACACTCCACTTACACCAATGGATAGATCATCCAAACAGAAGATCAATAAGGAAACATTGGCCTTAAATGATACACTAGAACAGATGGACCTAGTAGATATATACAGAGCATTCCATCCAAAAACCGAAGAATACACATTCTTTTCAAACGCACATGGAACACTCTCCAGGACTGATCACATATTAGGCCACAAAACAAGTCTCCATAAATTTAAGAAGACTGAAATAATACCAAGCATCTTTTCTGACCACAACGGTACGAAACTAGAAATCAACTATAGGAAGAAAATCAGAAAAGCCACAAATATGTGGAGATTAAACAAAATGCTACTGAACAAGACTGGGTCAATGAAGAAATCAAAAATACCTGGAGACAAATGAAAATGAAAATACGACATGCCAGAATTTATGGGATACAGCAAAAGCGGTTCTAAGAGGGAAGTTTATAGCAATACAGGCCTATCTCAACAAACAAGAAAAATCTCAAATAAACAATCTAACAATGCACCTAAAGGAACTGGAAAAAGAAGAACAAACCAAGCCCAAAATCAGTAGAAGAAGGGAAATAATAAAAATCAGAGCAGAAATAAATGAAATAGAGACCAAAAAAAAAAAAATAGAAAAAATTAATAAAACCAAGAGCTGGTTCTTTGAAAAGATAAACAAAATTGACAAACTTTTAGCTAGACTCACCAAAAAAAAGGGAGAGGGCACAAATAAGTAAAATCAGAAATGAAAGAGGAGAAATTACAACAGACACCTCCGAAATACAAAAGATTATAAGAGAATAGTATGAAAAGCTATATGCCAACCAATTCGACAATCTGGAAGAAATGGATAAATTCTTAGAATCATACAACCTTCCAAAACTGGATCAAGAAGAAGTAGAGAATTTGAATAGACCAATCACCAGTAAGGAGACTGAAACAGTAATCAAACACCTCCCCCAAAATAAAAGTCCAGGACCAGATGAATTCCCTGGTGAATTCTACCAAACATTCAAAGAAGACTTAATACCTATCCTTCTCAAACTCTTCCAAAAAAGTGAGGAGAGGGGGAAGCTCCCTAACTCATTCTATGAAGCCGACATTACCCTGACACCAAAAGCAGACAAGGACAACACAAAAAAAGAAAACTACAGGTCAATATCACTGATGAACATCGATGCAAAAATCCTCAACAAAATACTAGCAAATCGCATACAACAATACGTTAAAAAGATTATACACCATGATCAAGTGGGATTTATTCCAGGTATGCAGGGATGGTTTAACATTCACAAATCAATCAACGTGATACACATTAATAAAATGAAGAATAAAAATCACATGATTATCTCAATAGATGCAGAGAAAGCATTTGACAAGATACAGCGTCCATTTATGATAAAAACTCTGAATAAAATGGGTATAGAAGGAAAGTACCTCAACATAATAAAGACCATATATGAAAAACCCACAGCTAATATCATCCTCAATGGTGAAAAACTGAAAGCTATCCCTCTAAGAACAGGAACCAGACAAGGATGCCCACTCTCACCACTCCTATTTAACATAGTACTGGAAGTCCTAGCCAGAGCAATCAGGCAAGAGAAAGAAATAAAAGGGATCCAAACTGGAAAGGAAAAAGTGAAACTCTCACTATTTGCAGATGACATGATTTTATATATAGAAAACCCTAAAGAATCCACCAGAAAACTTTTAAAAGTAATAAATGAATATGGTAAAGTTGCAGGATACAAAATCAACATACAAAAATCAGTTGCATTTCTATACACTAACAACGAAGTAGCAGAAAGAGAAATTAAGAATACCATCCCACTTACAATTGCAACAAAAAGAATAAAATACCTAGGAATAAACTTAACCAAAGAGGTGAAAGAGCTGTACACGGAAAACTATAAAACATTGCTGAAAGAAATTGAAGAAGACACAAAGAAATGGAAAGATATTCCGTGCTCTTGGATTGGAAGAATTAACATAGTTAAGATGTCCATACTTCCTAAAGCCATCTATAGAGTCAATGCAATCCCCATCAAAGTTCCAACAACATTTTTCACAGAAATAGAACAAAGAATCCTAAAATTTATTTGGAACAACAAAAGACCCCGAATAAGTAAAGGAATCCTGAGAAAAAAGAACAAAGCTGGAGGTATCACACTCCCTGATTTCAAAATATACTACAAAGCTATAGTAACCAAAACAGCATGATACTGGCACAAAAACAGACACACAGATCAATGGAACAGAATTGAAAGCCCAGAAATAAACCCACACATCTATGGACAGCTAATCTTTGACAAAGGAGCCAAGAACATACAATGGGGAAAAGAAAGTCTCTTCAACAAATGGTGTTGGGAAAACTGGACAGCCACATGCAAAAAAATGAAAGTAGACCCTTACCTTACACCATACACAAAAATTAACTCCAAATGGATTAAAGACTTGAATGTAAGACCTGAAACTATGAAACTTCTAGAAGAAAACATAGGCAGTACGCTCTTCAACATCGGTCTTAGCAACATATTTTCAAGCACCATGTCTGACCGGGCAAGAGAAACAATAGAAAAAATAAACAAATGGGACTACATCAAACTAAAAAGCTTCTGCACAGCAAAGGAAACCATCAACAAAACGAAAAGACAACCTAACAATTGGGAGAAGATATTTGCAAACCATACATCTGATAAGGGCTTAATTTCCAAAATATACAAAGAACTGATGCATCTCAACAACAAAAAAACTAACAACCCAGTTAAAAAATGGGCAAAAGACCTGAACAGACATTTCTCCAAAGAAGATATACAGATGGCCAACAGGCACATGAAAAGATGTTCAACATCATTAACTATCAGGGAAATGCAAATCAAAACTACAATGAGATATCACCTCACGCCGGTCAGAATGGCTATAATTTACAAGACAGGAAACAACATGTGTTGGAGAGGATGTGGAGAGAAAGGAACTCTCATACACTGCTGGTGGGAGTGCAAACTGGTGCAGCCACTATGGAAAACAGTATGGAGATTCCTCAAAAAATCAAGGATAGAACTACCATATGATCCAGCTATTCCACTGCTGGGTATTTATCCAAAGAACTTGAAAACACCAATGCATAAAGATACATGCATCCCTGTGTTCACTGCAGCGTTATTCACAATAGCCAAGACTTGGAAGCAACCTAAGTGCCCATCAAGGGACGAATGGATAAAGATGTGGTATATATACACAATGGAATACTACTCAGCCATAAGAAACGATGAAATCCAGCTATTTGTGACAACATGGATGGACACTGAGGGTATTACGCAAAGTGAAATAAGTCATAGGGAGAAGGTCAAATACCATATGATTTCCTTCATTAAGTAGTAGATAACAACAACAATAAACAAACACATAGGGACAGAGATTGGATTGGTGGTTACCAGAGGGGAAGGGGAGAGGGAGGAGGGTGAAAGGGATAATTCGGCACATGTATGTGGTGATGGGTTGTAATTAGTATTTGGGTGGTAAACGTGATGTAATCTATGCAGAAATAGAAGTATAATGATGTACACCTGAAATTTATACAATGTTATAAACCAATGTTACTGCAATAAACAGAAAATTAAAAAAAAAAAAAAGAGGTGAAGCCAGCCCAGTCCTATTTTTGTAGCATATGTCACCCTTTCCACTCTCCAGTGACAAACACAAAACTACCTTGAGCGCATCCAACCCGTCCTTTGGGGCATCTTTGTCATCCGCTTATAGCCATCCCTCCCCACCTATGTTATACTAAACTTAATCCAGGCCTCTTGCATGTTGTACCTTATAATGAATTTCCAACTGCTCACCCTTCCTGATGGCCGAACCATCCCTTACATCTTCCTAGAGAGCAGACTGAGATGTGAACTGGGGTGGGGAGTGACGGGTGGGTAGTATGATGGGACACGTGCATAGCTGGAGACTCGGACTAGGGAGCTTCTTTCTGGAGGACACTCCAAAGGGGCCTGTTATCCTGCGTGACCCCAAAAGACTGTTTCCCACAGTATGGCTATTGTCTGCTGCCAGGGGTATCAGGTTCACTACCAGCACAGAACTGCCAGCAGCTCTAGCCGAGAGGCCGAGGGTGAGCCGAAGGGAATCAATTTGCTTTGCTGCAGGCCTTTCAATGGTTCCTGCTTCTAGGAAAATGCTTCTGCAAATCATTTCCCAGTATATGGGTAATCTGCATTCTCAGTGTCACCTTCCTTTACATTTTCCTGCATATTTAAACAGGCTTAAATTTTATGGCTGTACTGCTTGTGATAACAGATCCATCAAGGGGGAAGGGAGCTAATGCTGGGCATGGTGGTAGGCTTGAAATAAACTTATTAGAGGTGGAGATGAAATAAAGTATAGTGTAGTGGTTAAACAAAGAACCTGAAGTCAGGCAGCTTGCTATGCGACCTTGGGCAAATTATTTAAACTCTAAGCCTCAGTTTCCCCATCTGTAATATGATTATAATAAAACTGTACTTCATAGACTGCTGTGATAGAGTCCTGTGAGGTTTAACCGAGACAATGCATGTAAGTGCTTAGCCTAACACATCGTAAATGCTCTAAGAGGGTTTGCTGTTATTACCTAATCTCTCAACCAGGCCTGCTGTGTTAGGCATACTATCCCCATTTTACAGATGAGGAAATGGTAGCACAGGTGGTACCAGGGTCAGAATCCAAACTGCCCAACTCCGGAGCTCAAGCTCTTCCTACCACTTACTGGCTGACAAGATCCCCCATGTTTTGTGACTTTCAAAGAATCAAAGGCTCTAGGCTTGACCTTCAGAAAACTAAAATTCTGGGTTTTCTACTAGTGATTATAAAACGAATGGACCTCTATCACATGAGGAGGAGGACAAAGAAACTGGTTACCAAGCTATAATCAAGGCCTGCACCAGGGCTATGAAAACAGATTGGAAGACATAGGGAGATGGTTTGGAAAAAGAATCAGCAAAAAATGATGCCCAGATTGAGAATGTGGATAGAGCAGCATGTCACGGAATCAGGAGAGAAGACTGACAGCACAACACTGTGAGCAGCCATTCTTGCCATTCCAGGCAATAAACATATCGAGTGTTTCTGTCATTAAGTTTGGGAATCCTAGCATTTCACATTCATCTCTTGGAGAGAAATAACAAGGATTAAAATGGTAGCAAAATGAACACTTTGTACTGCTGCCATTCAGAATAAGCATGTACATCACATTCCACAGACAGGAAAACAAACCAAAAAACACTTTGCACCCAGAGATAAACCAAAAACAGTTGAGCACCTTGTTTAGGTTTGGTCCCCAAAATAAATCATACCTTGAACATTTCCTGTAAGTTACCAATGTCTGGAGATAAGACTGTAGTGAATAAGATAAAGTGAAAAAAGCGTTTCCACCATGAACACACTTGGTACTCTCAGTAATATTGCAAGTTTTTCCATTTAAATAAATATATGTTGTTTTTCATTTGGCGACGCAGTCCTTGTGAGGTCTGACTCCTTCACATCCCTTTGCAAGTAAATCTCTGTTATTTTCTGTATGTTTTTGGATGAATTTTCCTTTCATATGAGCATATGAAAAGCACTGAAATTCCTGCAGTAAAGAAACTTTAGCATTTCCCAAACTTATTTGGGGGCTATACCGTTTACAAGAGCATGAATTTTGACGCCACACCTCTGCCACTTGAAAGTTGAATAACCTTGGGCAAGTCACCTCTGAGTGACTAAACTGAGGCTTAGTTTCATGATCTGTGGACTCCAGTTTCTGGATTACACGCGATGTGGCTGATACGGCCTGTAGAGCACCTAGCACATTGTAAGCCTCCCAAGAAACATCGGTCAGTTAGTACTTAAACAGAACTTACCCCTTCCCAAATTCCAACCCACTCAGAGTTCATATGCAACAACATCCTGTAGGACGCGCCTGTTTGGGAAACAGAAGTACAGCTTTCAGGTCAGACCATCTCCCGATGCAGAAGGAAAAAGCAAGATGATCCTGATTTAAGTTTCTGTTTCTGCAGTTAGATGTGAAGTTAGGGGCAAGTCTCAAGTCTTTCTGAGCATAAGGTTTCTTTATCGGTAAAAATAGACACTACACACAGCTGACATCCAATTATAAAGCATTATATAAATGTGCACTGTCTTGTGGACACATCTTAGGAGCCATAGCCAGAATTTGCTATACAGTCCACAATGACTAAGAATATCGCTCCAAGAGGGGAAACTTTATACAAATAAAAATAAACACACACACACCAGGTCTTCACAAAAGATCTTCTAGTACAAATAACGTAGTAAAATTCTTTTCTATAGACATAAGTGCACCTTTCTGACAACTGCTTAATATAAGCCACCCGGGCCTTGGATAAACTGGTTGAACAGGTAATACAGGCTAATACCAACAGAAAACTTTTTACACGGTCACTTCTCAGTTATTCATACTAATGAAAAGAAGTAACAACATAGATGATACTTAAATAAACTATTACATAATCAAACCACACAGTTTATCTTTTTTAGCAATGTTTCCCACACAAGTTCAATAGAAACCAATTACTAAAATAAAATTTGTGCTTTCCAAGTATCAGTTCAATAAGACCAGGATCCCAGCCACGAGCTTACCAAGCAATGAGGGTGTTATACGACCAAGCTATTTCTATTCAACCCGAGCAGTCACAGTGTAGCCATCCGGTTTTGAATTTTCTACAAGCATCCATTAGCGTTGGATTTCTCCAAATAAATGGGTCTCTCATTCAGATTAAGAGCATCACTTAAACCTCTTTCAGGCTGAGTTCCCTGCACTGTAAAATGGAAATAATATCTGCCTAGCAGCGTTACTGTGAAATCTAGTGACGACTATCAGAGCCTTGGAAATATGTGGGGCACTTAACAAACTTGCAGCGACTGCTACCTGCCGTTCTTCTCTTCCGCACAATTCTCACTTGCTAACTCCCTGCAAGCTTAGGTTGCAACGCGCTTCTTCAAACTCGTAGGAGACGAAGGCGGCCTGCGGGGCCCCAGCTTCTCCGAGGCCCTTATCATCGGCCCACGACCTGCTCCTGCGCAGGCAGCATCCCGTCTGGAAACGCCCTCGGCGTCCCTGTACTCAACCGCAAGCCTCCTCTTCCCGCGACACTGCGAGCCCCACGAGCCCTGCCCGCAGGGCCCGAGCCCCCCGCACGGCCCCGGACTGCACGTCCTTCCAGCCGGGCGGCCACACGCTTCACGCTCGCGGCGCGGCCCCCGCGGCCCGGCTCCGAGACACGGCCGCGCGCCGGCCGCGACGCCCCGGCCTCGCTTTCCTGGGCGGCAGGACAGGGGCTCGCGGCCCCGCGGCGCCGCGCACTGACCTGCAGGTGATCTGCTTCGTGCTCATGATGGTCAGGCTGCAGGGCCGTGGTCCCAACGCCGCCTCTCGCTCTCGCCGCCGCCGCCTGTGCCCTGCCGCTCCCGCGCGGCCGCGTCACGCCGACGCACGCCGCCTCTCCCGTGTGTCACCTTTGCAGCGCCGGCCAGAACCCTCGCCGCCGTCACAATTGGTTCCGCGCCAGGGCTAACGCAGTGCGGACCCCCAATCCCCGCATTCCCTGTCCAGTATTTCCAAGCCTCCTGGGCGGGGCCTAACTAGCAGCCCAGTCCTGCCAGTCTCGTCCCGGGTGCCGCTGCTGCTACGGGTCTGCCCCCATCACCCAGGGCATCCCGTGGCGACCTCTCGCGTCCCCAGAATCACCTCACCGCTCCAGAGGCCAAGCTCCCGCCTTCCCTCTGCGCGCCTTAATCCCCAATACCCCTACCCCCAAGCTTGCACTCCCCAGGCCCCTTTCTCAGGCCCTGCCTCACCTGTTCCCGCCAGACCGCGCCCCCCACTTAAGCAAATCCTTAGCCCTCTCCCAGCTGCTCTTTTTCCAAGTCTCGACCCCCATCCCAAGTGTTAGTCCTCGTTTTCTTTCCTGGCATTCCTCTGCTGTTCGTCTTTCGCTTCCTGTGGTGGAACCCCAAGAAGATGTTCATGACATTTCCTCTGGCTCTGTATGTCCTGCAGATCCTGCTCTCACACCTCTCTCCAGGGCCTCTTCTCTCATCTGCACCGTCGCGGTTCCAGTCTCAGCAACCGTCACTCTGTGAAAATTAATCAACAGACACCTCATTTAAAATGGAGTCGGGGGCCCAGCAGGAGAGCTCTCAAGCCCTCCCACTCGGGTCAATTGCAGACACAGCAGGGAGACGCTGGCTCCGCCACCCCAGCAGAAGGAAAGAAGATTTTCTCCGGGCCTGGCAACAGCCCAGCCAATGAGAGGCTCTCACAACTCAGCCCTGGAAAAGCCATCACCCTTAGAACTCCCAGCCATCCTCCAAGGGACTCTGTTTAGAACAGCCCCTCCCAGCTCGCCCTTCTCCTCTGTAAAAGAACGTTCCTCTGCTGTGTTCTCCAGACTTGCCTGTGGTTCACCATAGATTGCATGTCCTTAATAAACTCATTTTTTGCTGGTAAAATGACTTTTATTTTTAAGGTCAACAACTCCTTGCCTGGGCCCATGCAATAGCCTCTTAACTGGTCTTCTAGCTTCTGCTCCTACCCGCTTCTAGTCTGTTGTCACACAAACCCTGTTTTTAAAACATAAATTGGATCAAGTCGTTCACCTCCTTTAACACTTCTAATGGTTTCCCATTGCTTTTTTATTTCTCTTTAAAAGTTTTTAAAAATTGAGATATAACAAACTATAGTAAAGTGCATAAAACGCATATATGCCTCTATGAAATTTTACATATGTATACACTCATGAAACCACCACCCAGATCAGGATACACAACATTATTGACACTCCAGAGGGCTCCTTTATGCTGACTCCTGGTCAATACTTCCCAAAAGTGCTTGTTCTCACCTCTATCACCATAAATTAGTTTCAATTGCTCTTGAGCTTCATATAAATGAAATAATTCAGTATGTACTCTTTTGTCTCTCTTCTTTTGACGAACATTATATCTGTGAGATCTATCCATGTTGTTGTATATAGATGTGTGCTGTTCTCTCTTTTACTTTGCTATAAAAATATTGAGTCTTTCAATGAATAAGCATGGTAT
The DNA here is from genome assembly GCF_057802395.1 of Ceratotherium simum simum. Classification (NCBI taxonomy): domain Eukaryota; kingdom Metazoa; phylum Chordata; class Mammalia; order Perissodactyla; family Rhinocerotidae; genus Ceratotherium; species Ceratotherium simum. Next base: position 86,063,830 of record NC_141904.1, on the reverse strand, counting down.
GTGCTTCCAATTACTTAGAACTTTTTAAATTTCTCTCAGAAATTTAGGGAGTTTATTGGAAAATTTGTAGTTTTCAGTATACATGTCTTCATAAATCTAATAAACTTTTTATTAGATTTATTACTAGATACCTAGTGGTTTTTTTGATGCTGTTTTAAATGATATTTTTTAAAATGTCCTAATTGTTTGTTGCTTGCTCCATGCTAAATTTATATATTAATTTTATTTTTTAATTTTTTTGTGTGTGAGGAAGATCGGCCCTGAGCTAACAATTATTGGTTTGGAGGGGGAGTGGCGAGATTACCCAGGCTTTGTTCTGCTGAGTTATTGGCACAATGGGGGATTCAGTTTGAATTAGTCTGTTCTGCTGTAGTAAAGGAAGAATTTCCATCACGATAGACTGTGTTAAAGGTGGGACTAAGAAGGAGGCAGGCCCATAATGTGGATTACTCCTGTGTACATCGTGCAATACCGAGAATTAGCTTTTCATAAAGTGGCTCCTAGATAACTTGAATCTGATTCACGTTGATTCAAATTGTTAAATCTAAATTTATTAAAAATGTAGATTTCGCAGAACTACTTGTGACCTGTTAAATCAGAATCTATCTTGGTGGAGCTCAGGAATCTGCATCTTGAGCTGCTTCTTATTCTTGTGTGCACTAGTATTTGAGAACCACTGCCCAACAAGAGAACTGAAATAGCTTCCACTTGAAAGCTGAGTCTGCCTGTGATTACAAAATAAGCTCAGATCTGAGAGCCAGTTTCAATCTTCTCTTCCAAATGAGAAAAGCCAAGGATAGAAAATTCTAGGATTTAAATTGTCATAATGCTGGCTGAAACAGATGATGACAGAGCTCAGATAATCAAGGCTAGAAAAAGAAGAAAGCAGGACAGGCTTAATTTGGACACAAAAACTCCTCAAAACTTTTTTTTTTTGGTGAGGAAGATCGACCCTGAGCTAACATCTGCCAATCCTCCTCTTTTTTTGCTGAGGAAGACTGGCCCTGGGCTAACATCTACTTCCTCTACTTTATATGGGACGCCGCCACAGCATGGCTTGACAAGCGGGGTGGTGCGACGGTTCGCGCCAGGGAGCCGAACCTGTGAACCCCGGGCCGCTGCAGCGGAGCACATGCACTTAACTGTTTGCGCCACTGGGCCGGCCCCTATATATTAATTTTAATGGTTTTTTTGTTGATTGTTTTGGATTTTCTACACACACAATCATGCCATCAGCAAATAATGACAATTTTACTTCATTTGCAATCTTCCTATCTTTTCTTTCTTTTTCTTGCCTCATTACACTGCTGAGAACCTTCAGTGTAACCTTAAATAGAAGTGGTAATAGTGGACTTCCTTGTCTTGTTCCTAATTCAGGGAAAGTATTTAATATTTCACCATTAATTAAAATGTTAGCCAGGGGCCAGTCCAGTGGCATAGTGGTTAGGTTCACATGCTCTGCTTCAGGGGCCTAGGGTTCGAAAGTTTGAATTCCGGGTGTGGGCCGATGCACCACTCATCAAGCCATGCTGTGGTGACATCCCACATACAAAATAGAAGAAGATAGGCACGGATGTTAGCTCAGGGCCAATCTTCCTCAGCAAAAAGAGGAAGATTGGCAACAGATGTTAGCTCAGGGCCAGTCTTCCTCACACACACACAAAAAGGGTTAGCCATGGAGTTTTTGATGCTATCCATTATCAAATTAAAGAAGTTTCTTTCTTTTTCTTAGCATTTTTATCATGAACATGTCTTATTTTTTATGAAATCCTTTTTTCCCATCTATTGAAAAAGCCATATTGTTTTATCCTTTGTTCTATTCACGTGTTGAATTATATTGATTGATTTTTGAATGTTAAACCAACCTTGATTCCCTCAGATATCCCATGGCCATGACATTTTATTCTTTCTATAAATCTTCAGATTCTATTTGTTAATATTGTGTTTAGGAGTTTTGCATCCTTGTTCATGAGAGATATTAGTATGGGGTGTTCCTTTTTGTAATGTCCATGTCAGGTTTTGGTATCTGAGATATGCTGGCCTTGTAAAATGAGTTTGGAAGTCTTCCCTCTTTTTTATTCTCTGGGAAAAAATTTGTGTAATGTAGGGTTTATTTCCCTCTTAAATATTGGAAGAATTTACCATTGAAGACATCTCAGCCTGCAGTTTACTTTATATGGAAATTTTTAATTAAAGATTTAATTGTTGTATTACATAAATGATTAATCAGATTTCATTTTCCTGTGTCAGCTTTGGGAAGCTCTTTTTTTTTTCAAATAAATTAGTCTATTTCACCTAAATTATTAAATTTATTGTCACAAAGTTGTTCATAATATCTTTTTTAAATGTCTGTAGGATCTGCAATGATGTCTCCTTTCATTATTGATAATAACAATTGATGTTTTACCTCTTTTTTATCAGTCAGTAGAAATTTACTAATTTTGTTAATCTTTTCAATGGACAAGATTTTGCCCTTGCTCATTTTCTCTATCATACATGTGTTTTCCATTTCACTGATTTCTGCTCATGTCTTTGCTATTTCCTTTTACTATGTTCTTTGAATTGAAATTGCTCTTGTTTTCTTGCTTTTTGAGATAGAAGTTTAGATCACCAATTTTTTTTTTAATTGAGGTCATAATAGTTTATAATATTGTGAAGTTTCAGTTGTACATTATTATTTGTCAGTCGCCACATATATGTGCCCCTTCACTCCTTGTGCCGACACCCAACCCCATTCCCTTCTGGTCACCACTAATCTATTCTCTTTGTCCATGTGTTTGTTTATCTTCCACATACAAGTGAAATCATGCGGTGTTTGTTTTTCTATGTCTGGCTTATTTCGCTTAATACCCTCAAGGTCCATCCATGTTGTTGCAAATGGGACAATTTTTTTTATGGCTGAGTAGTATTCCATTGTATATATATACCATATCTTCTTTATCCACTCATCAGTCGATGGGCACTTGGGTTGCTTCCTCTTCTTGGCTATTGTGAATAATGCTGCAATGAACATGGGGGTTCATAAGTCTCTTTGAATCGTTGATTTCAAGTTCTTTGGATAAATACCCAGCAGTGGGAGAGCTGGGTCATATGGTATTTTATTTTTAATTGTTTGAGAAATATCCATACTGTTTTCCATAGTGGCTGCACCAGCTTGTATTCCCACCAGCAGTGTATGAGGGCTCCCTTTTCTCCACAATCTCTCCAACATTTATCATCTTTTGTCTTAGTGATTATAGCCATTTTAACAGGTGTCAGGTGATAGCTCAATGTAGTTTTGATTTGCATTTCCATGATGATTAGTAATGTTGAACATCTTTTCATGTGCCTATTGGCCATCTGTATATCTTCTTTGGAAAAATGTCTGTTCATATCCTCTGCCCATTTTTTGATTGGGTTGTTTGTTTTGTTGTTGAATTGTGTGAGTTTTGTTGTTGTTGTTGTTGTTGTTGTTTTGGTGAGGAAGATTAGCCCTGAGCCAACATCTGTTGCCAATCCTCCTCTTTTTCCTGAGGAAGATTGGCCCTGGGCTAACATCCGTGCCCATCTTCCTCTACTTTACATGGAATGCTGCCACAGCATGTCTTGATAAGCCATGCGCCCGTCTGCGCCCAGGATCTGAACATGCAAACCCCAGGACGCCGAAGCGGAGCATGCAAACTTAACTGCTATGCCACTGGGCCGGCCCCGTGTGAGTTCTTTATATATTTTGGAGATTAACCCCTTGTCGGATATATGATTTGCAAATATTTTCTTCCAGTTGGTGGGTTGTCTTTTCGTTTTGTTCCTGGTTTCCTTTCTCTTGCAAAAGCTCTTTAGTCTGATGAAGCCTAATTTTTTTACTTTTTCTTTTGTTTCCCTTACTAGAGTAGACATGATATTCAAAAAGATGCTTCTAAGACCGATGTCAAAGAGTGTATTGCTTATCTTTTCTTCTAGGAGTTTTATAGTTTCACATCTTACCTTCAAGTCTTTAATCCATTTTGAGTTCATTTTTGTGTATGGTGAAAAATAATGGTCTACTTTCATTCTTTTGCATGTGGCTGTCCAGTTTTCCCAGCACCATTTATTGAAGAGACTTTCCTTTCTCCATTGTATGTTCTTAGCTCCTTTGTCGAAGATTAGCTGTCTGTAGATGTGTGGTTTTATTTCTGGGATTTCAATTCTCTTCCATTGATCTGTTTGCCTGTTTTTGTATCAGTACCATGCTGTTTTGATTACTACAGCTTTGTAGTACATTTTGAAGTCAGAGATTGTGATGCCCCCAGCTTTGTTCTTTTTTCTCAGGATTGCTTTAGCTTCTCAGGTTCTTTTGTTGCCCCATATAAATTTTAGGATTCTTTGTTCTATTTCTGTGAAGAATGTCATTGGGATTCTGTTTGGGATTGCATTGAATCTATAGATTGCTTTAGGTAGTATGGACATTTTAACTATGTTTATTCTTCCAATCAATATGCATGGAATATCTTTCCATTTCTTTATGTCATCATCAATTTCTTTCAATAATGTCCTATAGTTTTCATTGTATAGGTCTTTCACCTCCTTGGTTAAATTTATTCCTAGATATTTTATTCTTTTTGTTGCAATTGTAAATGGGATTGTATTCTTGAGTTCCCTTTCTGTTAGTTCATTATTGGAGTATAGAAATGCAACTGATTTTAGTAAGTTGATTTTGTACCCTGCAACTTTGCTGTAGTTGTTGATTATTTTTAATGGTTTTCTGATGGATTCTTCAGAGTTTTCTATATATAAAATCATGTTGTCTGCAAACAGCAAGAGTTTCACTTCTTCATTGTCAATTTGGATACCATTTATTTTGTTTTCTTGCCTAATTGCTTTGGCCAAAACCTCCAGGACTATGTTGAATAAGAGTGGCGAGGGTGGGCACCCTTGTCTTGTTCCTGTTCTCAGAGGGATGGCTTTCAGCTTCTCCCCATTGAGTATGACATTGGCTGTGGGTTTGTCATATATGGCCTTTATTATGTTGAGCTACTTTCCTTCTATACCCATTTTATTGAGAGTTTTTATCATAAATGAATGTTGGATCTTGTCAAATGCTTTCTCTGCATCTACTGAGATGATCATGTGGTTTTTTTCCTCATTTTGTTAATGTGGTGTATCACATTGATTGATTTGTGGATGTTGAACCATCATTGCATCCCTGATACAAATCCCACTTGATCATGGTGTATGATCCTTTTAATGTATTTTTGTATTCGGTTTGCCAATGTTTTGTTGAGGATTTTTGCATCTATGTTCATCAGTGATATTGGCCTGTAATTTTCCTTCTTTGTGTTGTCCTTGTCTGGCTTTGGGATCGGTGATATTGACCTCATAAAATGTGTTGGGAAGTGTTCCATCTTCTTCAATTTTTTGGAATAGTTTGAGAAAGATAGATATTAAGTCTTCTTTCAATGTTTGGTAGAATTCTCCAGAGAAGCCATCTGGTCCTGGACTTTTATTTTTTGGGAGGTTTTTGATTACTGTTTCAATCTCTTTACTTGTGATTAGTCTATCCAGATTCTCTATTTCTTCTTGATTCAGTTTTGGGAGGTTGTATGAGTCTAAGACTTTATCCATTTCTTCTAGGTTGTCCAATTTGTTTGCATATAGTTTTTCATAGTATTCTCTTATAATCTTTTGTATTTCTGTGGTATCCGTTGCAATTTCTCCTCTTTCATTTCTAATTTTATTTTTTGAGCCTTCTCTCTCTTTTTCTTAGTGAGTCTGGCTAAGGGTTTGTCAATTTTGTTTATCTTGTCAAAGAACCAGCTCTTTGTTTCATTGATCCTTTCTACTGGTTTTTGGGTTTCAATTTCATTTATTTCTGCTCTAATTTTTATTATTTCTCTCCTTCTGCTGACTTTGGGCTTTGTCTGTTCTTCTTTTTCTAGTTCTGTGAGGTGTAGTTTAAGATTGCTTATTTGAGATTTTTCTTGTTTGTTAAGGTGGGCCTGTATTTCTATGAATTTCCCTCTTAGGACCACCTTTGCTGAATCCCATATGAGTTGGTATGGTGTATTTTCATTTTCATTTTTCTCCAGATATTTTTTGAGTTATCCTTTAATTTCTTCATTGATCCATTGGCCAATTGGTTGTTCAGTAGCATGTTGTTTACTCTCTACATCTTTGTCACTGTCCCACCTTTTTTCTTGTAGTTGATTTCTAGTTTCACAGCATTATGGTTGGAAAAGATGCTTTGTATGATTTCAATCTTCTTAAATTTAGTAAGGCTTGCCTTGTTTCCCAATATATGGTCTATCTTTGAGAATGTTCCATGTGCACTTGAGAAGAATGTGTAATCTGCTGTTTTGGATTGAGTGTTCTATATTTATCTATTAAGTCTATCTCATCTAGTTTGTCATTTAATTCCACTATTTCCTTGTTGACTTTCTGACTGGATGATCTATCAATTGATGTAAGTGGGGTGTTAAGGTCCCCTGCTATTATTGTGTTGCTGTGAATATCACCTTTTAGGTCTATTAATAGTTGCTTTATGTACTTTGGTGCTCCTGTGATGGGTGCATATATAAGTGTTATGTCCTATTGGTAGAGTGTCCCTTTTGTCATTATATACTGTCCCTCTTTGTCTCTCATTGCCTTTTTAATCTTGAAGTCTATTTTGTCTAATATAAGTATGGCAACACCTGCTTTCTTTCATTTGCCATTAGCTTGGAGTATCATCTTCCATCCCTTCACTGTGAGCCTGTGTTTGTCTTTAGAGCTGAGATGTGTTTCCAGGAGGCAGCATATTGTTGGGTCTTGTTTTTTAATCCATCACGCCACTCTGTGTCTTTTGATTGGAGAATTCAATCCATTTACATTTAGAGTGATTATTGATGCTGCCATTTTATCACTTGTTTTCTGGTGGTTCTGTATTTCCTTTGTTTCTCTCCCGTGTATTTAGGACTGCCAATTCAATTTGGTGTTTCTCTGTGATGGTTTTCTCATTATTTATCATTTGTGTCTCTGTTGTGATTTTTTGTTTAGTGGTTACTGTGCAATTTGTATAAAAGATCTCATAGATGAGATAGTCTGTTTTCTGATAGCCTCTCATTTACTTAGTCTAAACAATTTCCATCTCTTTCCTCTTCCCTGTCTAAGTTATTGTTGTCACAACTTATCCCATTTTGTGTTGTGAGTTTGTGGTCAAAATGCAGTGATTATAGTTATTTTTTATGTTTTTCTTCTCTTTATCTTTAATGTTGTAATTAAGTGTTTGCTAACTTGTTCTGATAGCCCGAATTTTCTAATTTTCTGATCTCCTTGCTCAAGATTTTGTAAACTCTTTCTTTTTTTTCTTTTCAAGTGTGAGGGCCTCCTTGACCATTTCTTGTAGAGGGGGTCTTGTGGCAGTGAACTCCCTCAGCTTTTGTTTATCTGGGGAAGTTTTTATTTCTCCATTGTATCTGAAGGATAGTTTCACTGGATAGAGTATTCTCGGCTGAAATTTTTTGGCTTTCAGAATTTTGACTATATCGTTCCACTCTCTCCTAGCCTGTAAGATTTCTGCTGAGAAACCAGCTGAAAGCCTGATAGGGGTTCCCTTATAGGTTATTTTCTTCTGCCTTGCTGCCCTTAATATGTTTTCTTTGTTGTTGACTTTTGCCAGATTTACTAACATTAGCCTTGGAGAAGGTCTTTTTATGTTGATGTAATTAGGAGTTCTACCTGCTTCTTTTACTTATAATTCCAGCTCCTTCCCCAGGTTTGGGAAGTTCTCAGCTAGTATTTCTTTGAACAAGCTCTCTACTCCTTTCTCCTCCTCTTCTCCTTCTGGAATACCTATAATCCTTATGTTGCATTTCCTAATTGAGTCAGATATTTCTTGGAGAATTTCTTCTTTTTAGTCTTAGTTCTCTCTCCTCCTCCATCTGAAGCATTTCTATATTTCTGCCCTCTAGACTGCTAATTCTGTCCTCCATAATATCAGCTCTGTTATTTAAGGACTCCAGATTTTTCTTTACCTCATTCATCGTGTTTTTCATCTCTAACATTTCTGATTGGTTTTTATTTATAGTTGCAATCTCTTTGGTGAAATAGTCTTTCTTCTCATTAATTTTATTCCTGATTTCATTGAACTGTCTTTCTGAGTTTTCTGGTAACTCATTGAGTGTTTTTTTATGATAGCTATTTTGAATTCTCTGTCATTTAGATTGTAAATTTCTATGCCTTCAGGATTGATTTCTGGGTGCTTGTCATTTTCCTTCTGGTCTGGAGTATTAACATACTCCTTCATACTATTTTTTGGGTGTGATATGTGCCTTCACAAAGTGGTAGTATCTGGTTGCAGATTCCACCTACGACAACTGGGGGGGGGGGGTGCGTCAGGAGCTGTGTGTTCTGAGCTCACCACGATCCCAGGCAGCTGTGCCTGTCCTTTGGAAGCTATGCTGACAGAGCCTGTCTGCACTTGCCCGCTGGCCACCACTGCGTTACACACTGTATGCGCCGGCACTCTGGTGGGGTCTCTTGCTCTAGCTGACAGGCCAAGCTGGGGCATCAGGTAGGGGGAGCGGTGCTTTCTTTCACGTGCAATTCTGGGGGGGGGGGTCCCACTTTGTCCTGGCTATCTGCCCTCCTGGGCTGCTTGGCTTCACGAATATGCCCCCACATTTGCTTAGCCTCCTTGGTGTGGAGCTTTCCCACAGGCTGGGAGGCAAATTGGAGAGCAAAGGTATTTCCATGGAGGACTGCTCCCTCCCCTGTCTCCTCTCGAGCTACACTTGGTCCTGTGCCCTATGTTGCTGCAGTTGGGGGAGGGAGAGGATATCCCTTACCTTCTTCCATTGCCTCCTGGAGGGTCCAGTACCTCCACCTTCTGATGGCTGCGTGGGTCTCTCAGATGTCTATTGTGTTGTGTGTGTGTCCTCTGTTGCTTTATCAATGTCCTTTTTGTTGTATCTTAGTGGGGAGAGTTTAAGGGAAGAGCTCTCTCCACCATGATGCTTATGTCACTCCTAGATCACCAATTTTCAAATATTCTTCTTTAAGTATTTAAACCTGTAATTTTCCTTCTAAGTGCCTTTTACTTGTATTCCACAAGTTTTTATGTCATATTTTTCTTACCATTTGGTTCAAAATATTTTCTTATTTCCATTGTTTTTCATTCTTTGACCCATACATTATTTAGAAGTGTGCTGCTTAATTTCCAAACAACTGAGGATTTTCTAGTGTAATCCCATTGTGGAACTGTCTATTCTCCTTTTAGTTTGGTCAAAATTTGATTTATATATTTTTGAAGCTATTTTTAGGTTCAAACACATTTAAGATTGCTTTATCTTCTCTTGTGTCAACACATTATCTCTGAGAAATGTCCCTCTTTGTACTAGTTGCACATGTGAATCAGGTCAGTGTTATATCAGTAAAAGAATATATTCACCACAATATTGTGCACATAATACACTATATAAAGAATGTGTATAAAAGATGTTTCTAAGAATGCATTTGTTCATTGCATCAGGGTAGTATTTTCAGTGAAAGAATGTGATGACCACGCTGTGGTGCGTGCGTGTAATATGCTATGTAAAAACACATGTATAAAAGATGTTTCTTAGAGTGCTAGTTAAAAAAGAGAATTTTCCCTCTTTATCTCTAGAAATTCTTCTAGTTTTAAAGTGTATTTTGGGGGCTGGCCCTGTGGCTTGGCGGTTAAGTGTGCGCTCTCCGCTGCTGGCGGCCTGGGTTCAGATCCCGGTCATGCACCGACGCACCACTTCTCCGGCCATACTGAGGCCGCGTCCCACATACAGCAACTAGAAGGATGTGCAGCTATGACATACAACTATCTACTGGGGCTTTGGGGGAAAAAGTAAATAAATGAAATTAAAGTGTATTTTGTCTGATATTAATACAATCGTATTAGCTTTCTTTCAGATAGTGTTTGCATGGTATATCTCTTTCTATCCTCTTATTTTCGACTTACATAGTATTTTTATATCTAAACTGTACCTCTTGTAAATGGCATATAATTCATTAATTTTAAAATTCAGTCTGATAATCTTTGTTTTTGAATTGGATTATTTACTCCACTTAAATGCAATATTGTTGGATTTAAATTTACCATCTTGCTATTAATTTTCCATTCATATCATCTGTTATTTGTTCTTTATTTCTCCTTTCTTACATTCCTTTGGATTAAATATTTTCCATTATTCCATATTTTTCTTTATTCGTTATACACGTTTAATTATATAAATAATTATTCTTTTAGTGATTACCCTAGAGATTACAACATGCATCTATGACTTATTAGAGTATATTAGTATTATCACCACTTTCTCAACAATGCAAAAAGCCCATGATGGCTTAACTCCATTTACTTTCCTCTCCCATTTTATGCTATTATTATCATATATTTTAATTCTGCATATGTTTAATCCCAACAACATATTGTAATGAATGTTGTTTTAAAATTTGGTGTTCTTCATTTCAACCATTCTGTATTTCCATCTGGGATCATTTTTAATCAGCCGAAGAACTCTTTTAGTATTTCTTATACTGAAGATCTTCTAAGAATTAATTTTCTCAGCTTTTATTATTTGAGAAAGTATTCACCTCTCTTTTAAAATATGCTTTTTATTTTAAAATAATTTTAGATTTACAGAAAAGTTGTGAAGATAGTATAGACCTCCTATATACTCCATGCTCAGTTTCTCCTATTATTAATATCTTATATCAGTATAGCATATATGTCATCATTAATGAAACATTAATATATTATTATAAAGTCCATAGTTTATTCAGATTTCCTTAGTTTATACCTTTTTCTATTCCAGGATCCCATCCAGGATACCACATTGCATCTAGTCATTATGTCTCCTTAGGCTCCTCTTTGCTGTGAGAGTTTCTGAGATCTTCCTAGTTTTTGATGACCATGACAGTTTTGAGGAGTTCTGATAAGATGCTTTACAGAATATCCCTCAGCTGGGATTTATCTGACATTTTTCTCATGATTAGACTGAGATTATGGGTTTTGGGAGGAAGAACCTAAAGTGCCATTCTCACCACATCATATAAGGGGTGGATACTATCAAGATGACTTATCACTATTGATGTTAACCTGGGTCACCTGGCTGAGGTAGTGTTTGTCAGGTTGTTCTACAGTAAAGTTCCCCCATTTCCATACTGTCCCTTTTAGAAGGAAGTCACTATACACAGCCCACACTTAAGGAGTGGGGAGTTATGCTCCATCTCCTTGAGAGTGGAGCATCTTCATAAATTACTTGGAATTCTTCTGTATGGGAGTTTTGTCTATATCCTTCTATTTATTTAGTAATTTATGTATACCAATATGGACTCATAGAAATTTTATACTTTGGCTTATAACCCAATACTAATTTTTTTATTTTCTTGTTTATATTGTTCCATCTATGGCCACTAGGAGCTCTTTCAGCTAGCTCCTGAAAATACTCCCATCATTGTGAGTTTTCTTTATTCTTGAGGACTTTCTTACTATCCAGCACTACAAGATGCTCCAGGCTCATCTTGTATATTTCCTGCTTCAATCCTGGAATCATCCACTGCCTCAAGGAGGCGTGGTTACCTCTATTGGATAATATTATTAGCAACCAAGATCTAGGTGCTAGGTATACTCGTTGCTACTGGGTGTCATTGATTCTTGGCCATCTCAGCTGACAAAGAAAGGAAACATACGTGTGTGTACTGACTCATGTATCCTTTGCATTTTTGAAGGATATTTTCCCTGAGTATATAGCTCTAGGTTAATAGTTTTCCCCGTAAAAACTATAAGATGTCATTTTTTTTTTTGTGGTCTGGCCTAAAGTTTTTCTGTTACAAAGCCATCCATCAATCTTATTTTTACATCCTTTTCTCTGACTGCTTTTCAGAAGTTTTAAGACATTCTAGAACAGCATATAGCAACAACAACAAACCTTGGGAATGGAGAGAATTTGATTTCCAGAGTTGTCACATGATATTATTTTAAACGTTCAGTTGTCAAAAAAAATTACAAAACATGCAAAGAAACAAGAAAGTATGGCCCATACCTGGGGCGTGAGCAATCAGTAAAAACTATCCCTGAAGAAGCCCAGATGTTGGACTTACTTGACAAAGATTTTTAAATCAGCTATTTTAAATATGGTCAAAGAACTCAAAAAGAACCATGTATAAAGAACTAAAGGAAAGTAGGAGAATGATTTCTCATCAAATAGAGAATATCAATAAAGAGATAGAAAGTATTAAAAAGAACCAAATAGAAATTATGGAGTTGAAAAGTACGATAACTGAAATGTAAATTTTACTGAAGGAGCTCAACAGTAGATTTCAGCAGGCAGAAAAGGAATCAATGATGGGCACATATGTATAAAGATGTAATCTGTATGACGATAAAGAATGGGGGAAGGAATGGTGTAATATAAAAGCAAAGTTTTTGCATGCTACTGAAATTCAGTTGGTATTAATCTGACCTAGCTTGTTACAAGTTAATATGTTAATTATAATTCTCAGGAAAACACTAAGAAAATTAAAAATATACAGTAAAAGAAATGACAAGGGAATTAAAATGGTACACTAGAAAATATATATTCAACACAAAAGAAGGCAGTAATGGAGGAGGAGAGGAAGAGAAAAAGACGTAAGACATATTGAAAACAAACAGCAAACATAAATCTAACCTTATCAGTAACTACATTAAATGTAAACGGGTTAAACTCTCCAATAAAAAGGCAGAGAATGGCAGAATGAAAAATAACAACAACTATGATCTTACTACATGCTGTTTACAAGAAACCTATTTTACATTCAAAGATACAAATACATTGAAAGTAAAAAGATAGTAAAGATATACCATACAAACAGTAACCGAGAGAACTGGAGTGGTTATATTGATATCAGACAAAACAGATGTTATGACAAAATTTTTTTACTAGAAACAAAAAAAATGTTTTAGAATGATCAAACAGTTAATCCATTAAGATAACAATTATAAAAATATCTGTACCCAAAACAGAGCCTCAAAATACATAAAGCAAAAGCTCACAGAATAGAGGGAGAAATAAACAGTTCAACAATAGTTGAAGACCTCAATACTCCACGTTCAATAATGGATAGAAGAATTATACAGAAGATAAATAGAAGATATGAACAACACCATAAAACAGCTAGGTCTAAGAAACATCCATAGAACACTCAGCAACAACAGAATATATATTCTTCCAAGTGCACGTGGAACAATCTCTAGGACAGGCCATAGTAGGCCATAAAACAAGTCTGGATAAATGTAAAAGGGTTGAAATCATACAAAGTATGTTCTCCCATGGACACAGAATAAAATTAGAAATTGATTATAGAAGGAAATTTGGAAAATTCACAGATATGTGGAAATTGAACAACACACTCCTAAATAACAAATGGTTCAAAGAAGAAATCACATGGGATATTAGAAAATACTTTGAAATAAATGAAAATAAAAACACAAGATACCAAAACATATGGCACACATTGAGAGCAGTGCTAGAGGGAAATTTATAGCTGTAAATGCCCGTGTTAAAAATCCCAAATCAATAATGTAATCTTCTACCTAAGACACTAGAAGAGTAAACTAAACCCAAAACAACAGAAGGAATGAAATAATAAAGATTTGTCCATAAATAAATGAAATAGAGTATAAAGATACAATAGAGAAAATCAATGAAACAAAAAGTTGGTTCTTTGAAAAACTTAAGAAAATTGACAAACAAGCTAGACTGCCCCCCAAAAAAGAGAGAAGACTCAAATTATTAACGTCAGGCATGAAACAAGGGACATTACTACCAACCTTACAAAAATAAAGAGGATTATAAAGTAATATTAAAACAATTGTATGCCAACAAATCAGATAACTTAGATGAAATTGACAAATTTCTAGAAAGACACAAACTACTGGAACTGACTGAAGAAGAAATAGAAAATATAAATAGACTTCTAACAAGTAAAGAGATTGAATTAGTCATCAAAAAACTTCCCACAGAGAAAAGGCCAGAACCAATGGCTTCACTAGTGAATTCTACTAAACATTTAAAGAAGAATTAACACCAATGTTTTATAATTCTTACAAAAAACAGAAGAGGAGGGAATACTTCCCAACTCTATGAGGCCAGTACTACCTTGATCCCAAAACCAGACAAAGACAACACAAGAAAACTATAGACCAGTATACTTTGTAAATATAAATGTAAAAATCCTCAACAAAATACTAGAAGACTAAATCCAACAACATATAAAAAGGATTATACACCATGACCAAGTGGAATTTATACCAGGAATGCAAGATTGGTTCAACATTGAAAATCAATCAATGTAATTCACTATAAATAGAATAAGGAAAAAAATCATATGGTTCTTTCAATAGACATGGAAAAAGCATTCAACAAAATCCAACACACTTTCATGACAAGAACACTCAAAACACTAGAAAGAGAAGGGAACTTCCTCAACCTGATAAGGTCATCTACCAAAAACCCAGGGTTAACATGAGACTTAATGGTGAACGAATGAAAGCTTTCCCTTTAAGATCAAGAACAAGATAAGAATATTCACTCTTAACACTTCTATTCAGCATTATGCAGGAGTTTCTAGCCAGGGAAATGAGGCAAGAAAAAGAAACAAAAGTTATTCGGGTTGGAAAGGAAGAAGTAAAACTATCTTTGTTTGTAGATGATATGATCTTGTATATAGGAAATCCTACGGAATCCACAAAAAAACTGTTAGAGAAATAAACTAATTTGGCAAGGTTGCAGGAAACAAGATTGAGACACAAAATCAATTCTATTTCTATACACTAGCAAGAAACAATCTGAAAAAGAAATTAAGAAAACAAATGGCAGGATTTCCTTCTATCTCATGGCTGAATAATATTCCATCGTATATATATTTACCACATCTTCTCTATCCATTCATCCATTGATGAACACTTAGGTTGTTTCCGTATCTTGACTATTGTGAATAATGCTGCAATCAACATGGGAGTGAAGCTATCTCTTCAATATCCTGTTTTCATTGCCTCTGGCTATATACCCAGAAGTGGGATTGCTGGATCATATGGTAGTTCTTTTTTTATAATTTAGTCTTCCTTTTTCCTTTTTTTTTTTTTTTTTTTTTTTGTGAGGAAGGTCAGCCCTGAGTTAACATCCGTGCTAATCTTCCTCTTTTTGCTGAGGAAGACCGGCTCTGAGCTAACATCTATTGCCAATCCTCCTCCTTTTTTTTTTCCCCAAAGCCCCAGTAGATAGTTGTATGTCATAGTTGCACATCCTTCTAGTTGCTGTATGTGGGATGCGGCCTCAGCATGGCCGGAGAAGCGGTGCGTCAGTGTGCACCTGGGATCTGAACCCGGGCCGCCAGTAGCGGAGCGCACGCACTTAACCACTAAGCCACGGGGCCAGCCCTGGTAGTTCTATTTTTAATTTTTTGAGGAACCTCTATACTGGTTGCACCAATTTACATTCCCACCAATAGTGCACAAGGGTTCCCTTTTCTCCACATCCTTGCCAACATTCACCTCTTGTCTTGTTGATGATAGCCATTCTAACAGGTGTGAAGTGATATCTCATTGCAGTTTTGATTTGCCTTTCCCAAATGATTAGTGATGTTGAGCACCTCTTCATGTACCTGTTGGCCACCTGTACGTCTTCTTTGGAAAAATATCTATTCAGTTCCTCTGCCCATTTTTAAATCAGATTTTTTTTTGTTATTGAATTGTATGAATTGTTTATATATTTTGGATATTAACTGCTTATCAGATATATGATTTGTAAATATTTCCTCCCATCGATAGCTTGTCTTTCAATTGATTTTTGTAAAGGGAGCCAAGACCATTCAACAGAGAAAGAATAGTAGTTTCACCAAATAGTGCTGGAACAACTGGATATCCACATGCAAAAGAATGAAGTTGGACCACTACCTCACACCATATACCAAAATTAACTCAAAAATGGATCAGGGACCTAAATGTAAGAGCTAACATTATAAAAGTCTTAGAATAAAACATAGGCATAAATCTTCATGACCCTGGATTAAGCAATGGATTGGATACCAAAAGCATAAGCAACAAAAGAAAAAAATAGATAAATTTGACTTTACCAAAATTAAAAAATTTTGTGCTTCAAATAACACCATCAAGAAAGTGAAAAGAGGGGCCAGTCCAGTGGCATAGTGCTTGAGTTCACGCACTCCGCTTTGGTTGCCTGGGGTTCTCAGGTTCAGATCCCCCGCGCGGACCTGCACACTGTTCATCAGGCCATGCTGCAGCAGCATCCTACATACAAAAAATAGAGGGAGATTGGCACAGATGTTAGCTCAGTGACAATCATCCTCAAGCAAAAAGAGGAAGATTGGCAACAGATGTTAGCTTTGGGCCAGTACTCCTCATCAGAAAAAAAAGAAAGTGAAAAGACAATATTTAGAATATATATCCAGACTATATAAAGAACTCTTATGACTCAACAATAAAAGACAAATTACCTAATTAAAAAATGGGCATAGGATTTGAATAGACATTTCTCTAGAGAAAATATACAAATAGCCAATAGGAACATGAAAAGATGTTCAACATCATTAGTAATTAGGGAAATGTAAATCAAAACCACAATGAGCTACCACTTCAAAACCTCTAGGATGGTTAAAATAAGAAACACAGACAATCACAAGTGTTGGTGATGTGGAGAAACTGGAAGCCTCGTAAATTGCTCGTAGGTATGGAAAATGATGTAGCCACTTTGAAAAAAAGTTTGACAGTTCCTCAAAATGTTAAACATAGAATTACTATGTGACCTAGAAATTCCACTCCTAGGTATATAACCAAGAGAATTGATAACATAGGTCCAAGCAAAAACTCATACGTGAATATGAAACTTGTTTATAGTGGCATTATTCATAATAGCCAAAAAGTGGAAACAACACAAATAAATGTCCATCAACTGATGAATGGCTACACAAAATGTGGTACATCCATACAATGGAATATTATTCAGCCATAAAAAGCAATTAAAAACTAATACACACTACAACATGGATAAACTTTAAAAACATTATGCTAAGTGCAAGATACCCGATACAAAAGACCACATACTGTATGATTCCATTTACAGTTATGCATCGCTTAATGCTGAGGATACATTCTGAGACATACATTGTTAGGCAATTTTATTGTGCAAACATAATAGAGCGTACTTACACAAACCTAGAGGATATAGCCTACTACACACCTTGGCTGTAGGGCATAGCTTATTGCTCCTAAGCTACAAACCTGCACAGCATGTTACTGTACTGAATACTGTAGGCAACTGTAACACAATGGTAAGTATTTGTGTACCTAAACTTATCTAAAGATAAAAAAGGTACAGTAAAAATATGGTATAAAAGATTTAAAAAATGGTACACCTGTATAGGGCATTTGCCATGCATGGAGCTTGCAGTTCTGGAAGTTGCTCTGGGTGAGTCAGTGAGTGAGTGGTGAGTGAATGTGAAGGCCTAGGACCTTACAGTACACACCATAGACTTTATAAACACTGTAGCCTAATAAATAAATTTAGTAAAAAATATTTTTCTTTCTTCAATAATAAATTAACCTTAACTTACTGTAACATTTTTACTTTATAAACTTTTTGACTGTTTTTGTAACAACACTTCATTTAAAACACAAACACATTGTACAGCTGTACAAAAATATTTTCTTTCTTTATACTCTTACTCTATAAGCTTTGTTCTATTTTTAAAAGTTTTGTTTTTTTTTTTTACTTTTTAAACTTTTTTGTTAAAAACTAAGACACAAACACACAGATGAGCCTAGGCCTACACAGGGTCAGGATCATCAACATCACTGTCTTCCTCCTCCACATCTTGACCCAGCGGAAGGTCTTCAGGAGCAATAACAATGGAGCTGTCATCTTCTGCGATAACAACGCCTTCTTCTGGAATACCTCCTGAAGGACCTGCCTGAGACTCTTCTTGAGGAGCTGTCACTCTTTTCAGAAATATGTCCATGGTGGTTTGCTTGGTTTGTTTCTTTTTTTCATCATAGATTTGCTTGTAAGCAGATAATGCACCAAGAACATTCCTCTCTACGAATGAAAACCTTTCAGTGTTGGGGTCCATGTTTTCAAACTTTTTAAGGAGCTTGTTAAGGTCTGCAAGAGCTTCTGCCAAACCCTTAATTGTGAATTTTTCTTGAGGGTTCTTGTTCTTTTTCTTCTCAGGCAGTTTCCCTTTCTCTTGCCTCTTCTTCAGCTCTGCATTCCTGTTCTAGTTCCATCAACTCCTCATTAGTCAATTCCTCAGGAACCACCTCTAGGAGCTCCTCAATGTCATCCTCATCCACACCCAGGTTAAAGCTGTTTGCCATTTCAACCACAGCCTTGATGATTTTTGCGACCTCCACATCCTTGGTAAATCCTTTGAAGTCATGGATGAACCTCTTGAGTGTCTTCTTCCAGATGCCATTCATACACTCCTTGGTGACATCACCCCAAGCCCGAGCAAGGTTCTTGATGTAGTCATAGATGTTGTAATCCTTCCAGAATTGCACAGTGTCTTCTCAGTGTCTTCCTCAGTTGCAGCAATAGCCTGGGCAAAGGTCCCCCCTCAGGTAGTAGGCCTTAAAAGCTGCTTAACTCATTGATCCATTGGTTGGATCAGAGAGGTGATGTTTGGAGGGAGAAACACCACTTTTATATTGGGATGAAGATCACCTAAAAAGGAGGATGTTCAGGAGCAGTATCAACAATAAGCAAAATCTTGAAAGGTATGTTATTCTCCAAACAGTACTTCTCCATTTCGCTGGCATAGAAATTCAGGAGGGCATCCTGGAAGAGGAGTTGGTCATCCACGACTTCTTGTTGCTCCTGTAGTGCACTGGCAGTGTGTGCTTATTCATATGCTTGAAGGCCCCGGGGTTCTCACTGTGCCAGTTCACAAAGGGTTTTGAGTTGTAGCCTGCACCGTTGCCCCCACACAAGTCTGTTATCTTGTCCCTAAAAGCCTTGAGACCTGCCATTGACTTGGCCTCCTTATGTATGAAAGTCCTTTCAAGCATCTGTTTCCAAAATAGGGAGGTATCACCCATATTGTATATTTGCTCTGGCAAGTAATTTTCCTCCACAATCAGCTCATCTAGAGTTTCTAAAAATTCTTCAGCTGCCTTCACAACAGCATTCACAGACTCACCTCTCACTTTCACATTTTGTAATGAATAATGATTCTTCAATCGTTTAAACCACCCAGAGCTGGCAGTAAATTCAACATCGCAGTTGGGTCCAGCCTTTTCCTTCAACATAGCAAACAAACCTTTTGCTTTGGCCAAGATCGTCATGGTGCTAAGAGGGATACGCTTCTGTGTCTGGTCTTCAATCCAGGACATTAGAAGTTTCTCCATGTCTGATATAGGTCCTTCTCGAATTTATGTTAGTCTCAATGCCTTTAATGAAGCAGATCCTTTAGCAGCTTCTGCCACTTTGTTCTTGTTCTTCGATATCATAGCTATGGTGGAATGGGACACGCCTGACTGGTGAGCAATAAGCATCACTGATTTTCCATCTTCGTAGTCCTTAATCACTTCTAATTTTGTTTCCAGGTCAATCGCTCAATGTAGCCTCTTACTGGCAACATTAGCGGTGGATTTTATATGCTTAGGGGCCATGATGAACAAAACAACATGAGATTAAATCAAGCACAACAAAAAATGATGCGATCAAGAGATTTGGTAAACACGAGATGTATGACGCTGCTGCCAGCGTAACATGGCATACTGTTTTACAGTAACCTTTTTTTTAATATAAGTAGAAAGAGTACACTCTAAAATAATGATAAAAAGTATAGTATAGTAAATACATAAACCAGTAACACAGTCGTTTATCATCATTATCAAGTATTATGTATTGTACATAATTGTATGTGCTATACTTATACTGTATATGGCTGGCAGCACAGTAGGTTTGTCTACACCAGCATCACCAAAAACATGTGAGTAATGCATTGCGCTATGACATTATGATGGCTATGATGTCACTAGGTGATAGGAATTTTTCAGCTCCATTATAATCTAACAGGACCACTGTCATATATGCTGTCTGTTGTTGACCGAAGTATCATTATGTGGTGCATGACTGTAGAAGACTGTACATGACTGTAGCCAGAACAGACAAATCCACATAAAACAGACCAGTGGTTGCCAGGGGCTGGGGGGAGGGGAGAATGGGGAGTGACTAATATGTACAGGGTTTCTTTTTGGGGGTGATGAAAATGTTCTAAACTTAGATTAAAACCACTGAATTGTACACTTTAAATCAGTGAACTTTATGATATATAAATTTTATCTCAATTAAAAAAAAAGAAGTATTGAAGATAGACAAAGGGATCTAGCATACAGATAATAGAATTTCCTGAAGAAGAAAACGAAAACAAAGGAAATAGAACAAATCCTCAAAATTATAATTTATAAAAAATTTCCAGAAATAAAAAAGATATGAAACTATGTATTCAAAGAACAGATCACAAATCTGAGTAAATCAACCCCAAATGACCAACATCAAAACTCATTATAACAAAATTATTGTGGTTTCTTTGTTTGTTTGTTTGTTTTGTGAGGAGATGAGCCCTGTGCTAACATCTGCCAATCCTCCTCTTTTTGCTGAGGAAGACTGGCCCTGGGCTAACATCTGTGCCCATCTTCCTCCACTTTATATGGGACACCGCCACAGCATGGCTTGCCAAGCAGTGCATCGGTGCACGCCTGGGATCCAAACCAGCGAACCCCAGGCCGCCGCAGCAGAGCGCACACACCTAACTGCTTGCGCCACCGGGCCGGCCCCAAAAATTATTGATATTTAAAAAAAAAAGAAAAAATCTTTCTGGCATATTGGCAAAAAAGAACATAATTTATAGGAGAATGAAAATTAGTTTGTCAT
Source organism: Ceratotherium simum simum (assembly GCF_057802395.1). Classification (NCBI taxonomy): domain Eukaryota; kingdom Metazoa; phylum Chordata; class Mammalia; order Perissodactyla; family Rhinocerotidae; genus Ceratotherium; species Ceratotherium simum. The sequence goes on along the minus strand of NC_141904.1, from coordinate 86,042,930 downwards.
CAGACTTTTTGACAGCAGTGCCTCATACCAGAAGAAAATGGAACAATGTATAAAGAAAATATGAGCCAAGGATTTTATATCCAGCAAAACTGACCTTCAAGTATGAAGAAGAGAGATAAATTATCAACATGGAAGAACTCAGGGAACATTCTTCCTATGAGCCCTTCCTAAGGAACCTTCTAGAGAATGAGCTTCAGACAACCATAATTACTAGAGAGTAATGAAAGGACAAGTAGTGAGCATTAAGTAGAAGTTTGTGTGTAGAACTAAGTCTTAGTGAGGGTTATAGGGGATAGATTATTGTTTAGAGGCAGATGCTCTGACAATGAAGATATAGGACAACCGTTTAAATAAATGAGAGGAAGATAGAGTATATGCAAAAAATATTTTAAAAATATTTTTATTTTTTATTTAAAATAAATAAAATTTTTATTTAAAATAAAAATATTTTATTTTTTATTGAATAGTTAAAAACTATTCAATAATCATAATTGGAGGTGGTGGTATATTTTTATTACTATTATTACTCTGAGATTGTTGTATGTTTAACATGGGATAAAGCATCCCCTGCATCCTTGAGAACCAAGATTTTCAGTGTGGAAAAAAAGAGATACAAATGTAATGCAGAAGAGGTTAAGTAAAAATGCTGTAGTCCTGAACTTGAATTGGAAATAGCAGTATGAACTCATGAAGTATTTTATCTTTATGTGTGTGCATGTGAGTGTGCACCTTTTTACCCTGCTCTGCTCACTGAAAACGTCCAGAATGATAACCAATCCAGTAGCAATGAGTATCACTAGCGGGCAGATTGTAGACTTGAAATACCATTTCCCATTAAAAGAAACCAAGGCTTTTTGGAGAAATGGCGAATTCCAGTTCTGGGGCAGCAAAGGTCTGAGATGAACCTGGAACACCTTGACAGACTAGATGGCAAGGAAACCATCAGGGACTTCTACGTTCATGTGCAAGGGACTCAGGAGCCCATCGAAGAGGCCAAAGATGGGACAATTTGACCTTCAACAAGAATAAAAACCACATCGGGTTGGAATCCATCTAATACGTTTACACCTACGAGTTCACAGTGAGTCCATTAAGTGACATTTAAGTTAAAAGGATTCAAAACCAACTGAACACCTTCTGAGTGTGACATAGATGCGCTCATTTTTTTGAAATGTGGATAAAGGAAGAATCAGGCAATAACTACTCTTTCCCGTAAGCCTGTACCACGTGTTGATTAAGTTACAGCTGAGTGAAGTGTCTCCTTATAAAATTATTCCAGCTAATGTATGAAAACAAATGATGGACTTAGAATATTATCATTGTACCACTCCCAGTGAATGAGTGGATCTCTAGGCACTGAGAATAATGGCGGCTAACATCACAAAAGACTGAAGAGCAGATGTGACGTGCCTTCTGTTGAAACAACACACCACCACCTACGGTCTTGTCAAGAGGGTCAAACCTGAGTCTGATCCAGTCTGGAACCAGCGGGCAATGTGCAGGGTGTACAGAGGACAGAGCAGCATTTTGAACTGAACCCTAAGTGTGAAGGTGGCAATGTCAGACTGTGGGAGATGCTACAGGACAAATGACTCGGAGGCTTCATGGATATATTGCAAGGACAATAAAGAGAAGAAAGGGGAACGAAGAGACTTAAAAAACATGTAAAAAATTTTTAAATGGGCCAGACTAAACTATAGTATCTACGGATGCACACTTGGGTGATTAAAGCACAGAGAAACACAGTGAGTGATTACTATAAAAGTGAAGGGAGGGGTCACTTTTGGAGGGAAAAGAGAGGGGGCTCTGACCAGGATGGGCACTGGAGGGGCTCCTAGGCGGCTGGAAATGTTCTAGTTCTTAACTTGGGTGGTAGTTACAAAGGATTCACAGTAAAACAATTTATTAAGCCATACATTTGTTTCATGTCGTCTTCTATGCTTTATTTTACCATAAGAAGATTTTTAAAAATAGAGGAAATAAAGTAAAAAAGGATTGAAGATGCTTGTGTTAAAAAAAAAAAGAATGTTAGTGTATTAAAAATGTTTATTAAGGCAGGATTCCTCAGTTCCTTCTCATAGGATTAAAAATACCTCTTGGTACTGGCATCATGAAGATGAATATATTCTCTGTTGAAAGGAACTTGGGTCACTCAAACACTCAGACAATAGCTCTGTGGTTTGTATTAATAACGAACAATCTCAGATCCTTGTCACCTGAGCTGGGTGTCCAGCTATAACCTGTCTGCCTTCGCTGTAACAAGAGAAGATTGGTTGAAATGATTTCTAAGATCTTTTTTAGTTCTGTGAGTCTGATGATCATCTTCATGTTATAACACTGAATATGCACTTTTCTGCATTTCAGCATACTATATTTAAATACAGATTATGAAACACTTAACTTTTCTGAAGTGCCTTTACCTGCCATGTTCCCTCGCTGTGGGTCTTCCCTTTGCGATTGCTGTTCTCTGGAACTATAGGCATCGATAGCGGATTGGTTAAATAAAGTGCGTTGCAACCAAACTCTGGATTCCTCTGCAGCTGTCTGAAAGGATGAGCTGGACCTATATTACTGATATTGCGGGAAAGTTTACAAGATGAGAGAAAAACACAAATTTCAAAACACTATACAGTATAACAACATTGCAGTTTTAAAAAATTATGTGGAAATATTCACTTACTTGACTCTTGGTTTTCTCCTGGGAGTAGAATATGGTGGGTGGGAAAACGTTATGGAGAAATAGGGAATATTGCCTTGGTTTTTTTGGAATATTTTTGTACAGCTGCTTAAAATTATTTTAAAATTGAAGAATAATAAAGTGCACATAGTAAAATGTACAGTGTGAAGAACTTTCACAAACTGAATACTCTCATATAATCAACACCTAGATAACTAATCGGAACAGCCCCAGGCCCCAGAAACCCCTCATGCCCTCTCCCAGTCAGTACCCCTCACCTGGGATAACCACTATCACTATTTCTAACTGTGCTGTTAATTTTTTACGAGCAAAATTACTTCTACAATATAAAATATCAAAAGAAAATATCCTCAAAGTAGGGATTTCATTTATTTATTCAAAACCGAAATGATGTAATCTATTATAGAGAACCAGAAGTAAATGTGGGTCCCTAACTACAAGAAGCTCACAGACTAATGACTAATTAAATAACAGAATTCTGGTAGAAACAGAAATCCAGTGCTGCCAGCACAAGGGAACGCTGCGGGGAGCTGAGGAAGGTTTTACAGAAAGGAAAGTCTTTAAAGGATGCATAGGAGCTGGCTGTCAACCGTCCCAGTGTACAAAGAAAGAAACTTGGTAAGCGAGCACAAATGGAAACTAGCTCTTTAAGACACCAGTTTATGGGGCAGCCTGGTTACTGGTTAATCCTACCTGGTTTGGCTTCTGAAGCTGTCAATCAGAATGACATCATTGTTGATCAGGTTACTCAGGCAGTGTGCATTTGCTCGCTGTGTAAGGAGGAAAAGGAAGTCTTGGGAAACCAGCCTGGTTGCCCACAAGGGGAAAGCCATGCAGCATGCAGAGGCCGGAAAGCCTTTAATTAAATTCACCCACTGTAAGAAATGCATCTACAGCTTCAGCGTGCCGCGCTGCTGCCCCCTCTGCCAGCAGGACATGGGCTCGAGGAAGCTGGAGGAAGCACCTGTTAGCATCTCTCATCCGTTTACCAACGGGCACCAAGAAAAATGTTCATTCCTCCTCAGACCAACTCAAGGGACGTTTCTTAGGTACAGTGTTTTAAATGTTACGTTGAATTGTGCAAACCTTTCCTTCTGTGTTTTAGTCACTAAAACTTTCTTTTTCTAATATGCACTATACAGTGTGAGGTTTGGTGGATAATCCTTCCAGCGTTTTGGTGTTAAATCCTAAAATGTACATCTATTTGTTTCATAAAAATAGATGGGGTGCAGACTTTCCTGGAATGGTAAGTGCGAGAATATGTGAAGGTCAAACCAGCTCACATAAGTTTGAGAGAGAAAAACTGATAGCATGGAGATTTTTTTTTACCCATAGATTTTGTGCTAAGAGGCCAACTGGGAAAATGACCCAGCAGCTAAACTTACCAGAATAATACCTTTACTGTGAGTTAGTCTGTAACTTCTGTGACAAACAGGTACAAGGTACAGAGCCTGAAGAACAGCCACTTACAGACTATGTTGCATGGAGATGAATTAAACGGAAGACCAGAGCTGGTCTATTTCATTTGTAGTTGCCCCCTGTCTTGAAGAAAGATTTCAGAAATCAAAAGAAAGGATTGTGCCTCCTCAGTGTCCTTGTGGAGTTTACAAACTTGGGATTAGAAGTAGCCCTGCACAAGCCAGGTTTTAAGAGAGCACCCATGCTACTAAATGACGCACGTGCTTCAGGAAGCGAGGTCACGCGCATCATCAGGGTCTAATGCCCAGACCTCCTTGCCTCCTTGCAGTTTACCTTCCTACCTCTCATGCCCTCAAGAGTGCTGCTTTGGGATAAAAAAATTGGAGTTGATTACTCACTTCCCTGCTTACTAACTTCCTTCGTCAATTTCTTTCCTGTCCTTATGTGGATGAAATGAACCCAAGTGTGTAAAGGGAGTTGCACCCCGACCCTTCTTCAGGGAGGCCATAGGATGCAGAGAGGACAGTGCCGGTTTTGATGCCATAAAGCCCCCGATTCCTATCCTGGGTCACACCAGCTCCAGGACCCTCTCCGGTTCTCTGGTTCCTCATCTGCAGAATGAGGATCCTGCTGACCTTGCAGAGTTGTGAGGGTCAGCGATAAGGTGTATCAACCTGGCCTGGGCACCAGTTAACATGTTGAAGCAACATGCTCCTTCCCATCCTAGTCTTTTCATATTCCGTTCAGAATGTAACTGGCAGAACCTTCATTTCCACCTTAATCAGAATCATGAAGCTCCAACTGCTTTATAAGAGGCCCTCATTCATGCTAACTCGAGTCATTAACAGGGTGGATTCCAAAAGCTTTTGAGTTAAGTGGTTAAAATTCGGAATTCATTTGCTGTAACATTGGTTCATTCAACAAAATCCTCCCTGGGTAGCTCTGTGTGGGAAAAACTAGGGATGTCACAGCGAATAAGCCACAGCCCTGCTCTCGAGAAACGACACAGCAACTGATAGGCTTTCAGGCTGGCCCCTAATGAGTATGTATTCATTCTACGATGTGGTGGTGATGGTGACAGGCATGGGCTTCCTCGGCATCGGCAGAAGGGAGGTGGTGGTGTTGAAACAGGTTATGTGCTTTGGCATCCTCCTATGCCCTCAGGCCAGGATCTGCAGAACCCCCAATTAGCCCCCTGCCCACCAGACCCTCTAAGGCCAAGTTCCAAACTATTTCCTTCTCTCTCATCCAACTTCCAAACCCTCAGGACTGACTCCCACAACTCACCTTGAGACAATTTCACTTACTTTGTAAAAGAGAACCAGCAATGACCCAAAGGAATCACTGAGGCTCTGATCTAACTAGGTTAGGATCCCTCAAGCCTGCCACATATGGTTGTGCAGGTTGTGCACTGCACAAAAGTGCCTGGCCAAGGTGGCTATGGGTACTGAAACTCAGTCTGCACTCCACTCACTAAGCCAAGCACGTTGGGTAGAGCTGCATCTGCAGGAAGAAGGGGCATCTTTTCTTAATTTGTACAAAGGTGGTGTACGGGAGAGGGGTGGCCCTGTCCCTGCCCCATCATGTGCTTCTGTAACATTCTGTTTTTTCCCTTTTCACAGCACTTATCAATCTGTTAAAACCTTGTTAAACTAAAACTACAAAGTCTTCTCTGGAAGTGAGCAAGCTCCGTGAGAGTAGAGACCTGGTCTTATTTTCTGTTGTATCATTAGCCCTTCACTTCAAATGAAGTGAAGGCCTATACCTGACACAATAAACATCAGTTGCATGACAGGAATAACTGAAGGACAGGAGGGAGGGGGGGAACGCCTAGGATTTAGGGAGGAACCAAAGTGCTGCAATACGCTCAGGGAGCGATCTTGGGGTAGCACTCACACGGTGGTGCAGCGCCGTAATCAGCCACCCAAGACTGTTAACTGTTTTTCCCGGCTTCGTTCTCAACCTCTGAACCCACAGGGTCTCAGAAAACTCAAAGCGGCTGCAACAAGACGACCTAGGGGGATTGCTCTGAAGAAAGCAGGATAGCCATCTGTGTCCTTGGTCATTTTAAAAAGGACCCGGAACTGCTTGCTTTAATGAGGACCAAATATGCAGACCTGTGGTCTGACAAAGAAGCTTTATCATTTAAAAATTACCTCTGATTTATGCGACACCTAGAAGTAGCAGGCACTCATCAGGCATTTTATTCTTACGACCAGCTGCTAGGAGGCTTATGATAATCCCATTTTATAGATGAGGAATCTGAGATCAGAGAGAGAAAGTGACTTGCCAACGTCCCAGGACTAGTAAGTGATGGCCTGGGACTGTACATGGAGGTTCAATTACATGGAGCTCTACATCTAACGCACAGTCTCGGGTAAAGAACAACTTCAGGAAACGGGCTGTCTGGGAAAAGTGGGTGAGGCCACAGGAAACAAGACCAAAACGGGCCACGTTAGTGCTGAAGCTAGAAGCCCACGGAGATGCATTCAGGATCCTCTCCCCACGTCAGCCTGAAGGAACAGGCTGTCACCTCACGTATAAGGAGGAAACCAGGAGCTCCTGTGACAAGTGACCTCAGGGTGGGCCCCTCTGCCCGCGGAGCCAGACGTTAAGCTGACTTGATGCTCCAGCAGGCCTGGCCTTCCAGCACACTCACCTTGAGAATTGAGGGGCAAGAAAATCCAGATGGAGACGCAGGGGAGTATTTTCTACCTCAAATGTACTCTTGGCTCAACCAGCTTTGGACAGGGCTTCCACTAACCTGGCCACTGATGGCAAGTTCTGGCACCAGCCAGGAGAAGAGGCCCATGTCTCTCCTCCTAAATACCAACTCTTCATGCCAGACACATACAAATGACAGAAAAAAATACTTGTCTCTTTCAGGGAGTACGACGGAAGGTCTGATCTTCACGTTGGAATAACCAACACAAACGGTGAGTGCATTTTCATAGCTTAAATAACCCCCACAACACCCAGTTAGAGAAGAGCAGTATTTCTAGAGGAAAGGCAATCACGGCAACATTTAATCGGCGACCGCTCTGTTCCCTGGGTTCTCCTGCTGCACCATGAGGTGGGCAATGGTACCCGCAAAAGAGAAATACTTGACTTTACGGCAAGGTGTTACTACTAATAGTACTGGATATTTGAAAGCTCTTTAATGTTTTCTCAGCCAAGAGCATCACAAACCTGTAAGTTTTGCTGGTTTTTAAGAGACAAACAGATGTCCAGAGAGGTTGAGTTGCCCAAGACCTCGTGTTGTGTTGGAAGCAGAACTGGAGCCAGGCCCTCTGTCCCCAGTCCTATACTCAGCACAGTGCCACGGGAACCTCACAATCTAGGGTCTCCAGGGGCCAGGCAGGGACCCCAGGGGTAGACCAGGGGGATAGAGCACCTGAGCATGTGGTGGGGTCTGCAGTGGTTTGCTTTAAAAAAGAGAAGCATGTTTAAACAAAACGGTTCCTTTGGTCAGATTTGGCTCTGAGGGCGCAGAGGCTGCAACCCCTGACACCAGCACATCCTGGTCTGCAGGAAAAGGGCAGGGTGGGCACTTGCAGGAAGTTGTAGGTCTGGGAATGGTGAGTGAGGCCAGTCTAGTGAGGCTGTCATCACAGCCCTTCTTACCCCTTAAGGCAGGAGAAACTGACACTGAACAGAAACCTAGGACTGGGTTTTTGAACTCGAGTTACCCATGTGAGCAGCCAAATTTACCACTAGTCTTTATCAGTGGAAATTTACTGCTGATTTAAGGGAAGAAGATAGACCCATTTGTAATAGCAAACTTCAGCAAAAGTATTTGGAGATGATTATCCTGGCACCCACTACTGTCTCCTTGTCCTGGGGGCGACTTCCCGGCGCTGAAGAGCAGGTGGAGCGAGGACTGGGCTTCCCTGAAGGAAAGGCTTTGCTGAGAGCAGGGGAGGCAGAGGCTCCACGAACCCCTCCCGACTCCAGGCAAGACCAGCTCGCAATCTCTTGGGTGGGTGGCTGCCTCTCGAACTGGACCCTGGAGGAAGGAGACTCTGCAGCCTCTCAAGGCCCGTTGCTCTCTGACTAATCAGAAAGTGCAATCTGGGTTATGGAGAGTTACCACAGTGGCTGCTGTTATTTTCTGAAGCCTCCTTTCACAGAGGTGCATTTCCCCTTCAGCTCCTGCGTGACTCTGGTTTGGTTGCAGGAGTGGTGTATAATTACACCGCGCACGGTGTCCAGCGAGATGAGACAGGCTGGGAGCAGAGTGTAAGCATCCCGTTACTGCAGCCTGGCATGTTTGGACTGATGGACCAGTGGGACAAGTACCTGGAAGACTTCTCTACCACGGGGGCCTGGCTGCCTCACAGGTACGGGGTTCAGAGACTACCCCTCCCAGGCCTCATTCACCACACGGGTGCGATCCCAGCTCACGAGGGCTGTTTAGTTCATGTTGAGCCTGTATCAAGGTAGTAGTGCCTATAACAGAATTCAAGCAGGGGTTGAATTACTCTGGGTTTTCTGCAGAGATAAGCACATTTACACAACAGAATCACAGCATTTTAAGAACTCACAGGACCAGAACTTAGTACTCTAGTTATTTTAGTTATTTGGCTAGGTATTTTTGTACTTAACATTTAATAATATGTACACCAAAAGCCACAATAGTATACCCCCTTAAAACAAAATTTTTAAAAAATTATGTTCAAAATGTAAAACTATCCAAAGTTTTTAAAAAATTTTTTGTTTCAGGAAGTTTGAAATTTTTCAATTTCTTGCTCTCTCAACACTTTAGATATATAGCATACTTGTGGATTTAAATTGCTTTGAGGCTTCCCTTGAAGTAAGTTTAGACACTGTGGGATATGCTAAAACTTAGAAATGAAATTCTACTTCTAGAATCTAGAATTTCAGTGAAAGTAAGTTCCCCAAATTGGCAGTTTACGTACAACTTAAGTCATCAGTCTGAACATTTGGATGACTCCTATCTGTACTTAAGTTGCTAGTAGAAATAGCCCAAGATGTCAAGGGTCTCTCAAAGCTTTGCTGTCATGTGGGCCAGCACACGTAGGGGTGCAGCTCACTGAGTGAGCCCAATTTCAATTCTGAAAGTCCTTTGGCAGCTTCCCAGCCTGTTTCTGAGCAGCCTTTGAAGCTAAGCCTTCTCTTCTCAACATCCATGTTTTGTAAGGTATGAAGAAGACCATCACAACTGCTACAGTTATACCCTCACGTTCATTAACTGCATTCTGACCACAGAAGGCAGGGAGCAACTGGACAAGGCCGAGTTCACGGAGAAATACGTGGTCCCGAGGACAAGGAAGGTTTCCAAGTACATCACCCTCTACCGGGCGATAGAAGTGCGTGGCTTCTACGTGGTCGACCACCCTGATCAAGAGACAAGCTCTCCTCCAGGAAGTGCTTTGTGCTGAGTGTGCTGCGTAAGGGCAGAAGGGACAGAAGTTTGGGGGTTACTACCTTTAATAAGTGTTAGGGATTTCTAAATGTGTTAAACTGTGGTTATTAAAAAAGTGTTATGGCTTTCCTTTAAGCATATTTCAGCTTAATGCAGCGTAAGAATTTATAAAATTAATAAAAATTGCCCTGGGTTTTCAAAGTTGTATGCATTACAACTAAATTCCTTTCACAATGGTTCGGTTTTTAAACTGAGAATCCATATTACAGCATAAAGTGGCAGCATCTTGTGTTCACAGAGCAATGAAAACTCTTCTTATATGTTAATTAGAGCTGAACAAATTCACCTTTCCATGTGAATCCAGAAAGTGCGGATTTGTAGGAAGGTGAGTGAGACACTTGAAATTTATGAAGTAATGAGTACCTTCACCTCACTGTTTTATTTAAAAAGCACGTGGTAACTTTTTGAGAGTCAGTAATAGTGAAAAAAAAAGAAAGAAAAAAAGATCTCAGAATCTAAGTTAGGAAATGGGCACTCTTCAATTAGCCTTTCTGAGTCTGTGTGTAAACTGGACTGGCAATTCCTCAAGCCAGCAGAACGCCAGTCTGTTTCCTTCTCATTTTGCCTGACCTGACTCGAGGAGATTGGGGTGTTTGGTTTACCACAGCAAAGGACCTCCCCTGCCTACATTAAATGTAGAATTCAGAAAGGACATTAGGAAAGGTCTTGTCTCCTCTAACATCTTCAGGAGGAGAAAGGGGAAAACTGGGATGAATAACGATAAAGAAATGACGTGATTTTTAACAAGCATATTAGAATTTGTAAACCCAAATAATCATCAAACTTTAGCCAGTGAGCAAAACATTTCAGAATTGCTTTTTGGCAGCTGCTTCCAGAACTTTGTTTACAGATGAAACATGAAATACTACTCCACCACCAAATGATGTCTGATTTCCAAAAACCAAACCCATCTTCAAGGTTCCCATCTTCAATGTACCAAACCCATCTTCAAGGCACCAATAATTATTTAGTAATAAATACATTCAGAAAACTTGCTACAGATCCTTAAAGCTTGTTTCCAAAAAGAATTAGCAATATTGAGGACAGCAATGCAGAAGTGCTCCAGATGGAGGAGGAAAGAGAACTAAGACTAAAAAGAAATGAAGAAACTCTCCCGAGAAATATCCAACTCAATTAGGAAATCCAACATAAGGATTATAGGTATTCCAGAGGGAGAAAAGAGGGAAAAAGGAGCAGAGAACTTGTTCAAAGAAATAATATCTGAGAGCTTCCCAAACCTGGGGAAGGAGCCAGAAATACCAGTGAATAAATAAATAGATCTCCTAAATATATCAACATGAAAAGACCCTCTCCAAGGCATATAGTAGTAAAGCTGGCAAAAGTCAACAACAAAGAAAAAATATTAAGGGCAGCTAGACAAAAAAAATAAATAAATAACATACAAAGGATTTCCTATCAGGCTCTCAGCCGATTTCTCGACAGAAACTTTACAGGCTAGGAGAGAGTGGAACGATATATTCAAAATTCTAAAGGACAAAAACTTTCAGCCAAGAATACTCTATCCAGCAAAAATATCCTTCAGATATGATGGAGAAATAATAACTATCCCATATAAACAAAAGCTAAGGGAGTACATTGCCACAAGACCCCCACTACAAGAAGTGCTCAAGAAGGCCCTCATCCCTGAGGAAAAAAAGAGAAAGGGGATTCAAAGTTTTGAACGAGGAGGAAAACAGGTCGACAAAACCAGAAAAATCGCAGTCCTCTATCAAAATAGATTAGCAAACACTTAATTATAAAACCAAAGATCAAGGGAAGGTAAGCACCAAGCATAAATATAACCTCAATATGTTAAACACGAACTCACAACACAAGAAGGAATAAGATGCGACAACAATAACATAGAAGGGGAAAAGGAAAGGGATCCAATCGACTTAGTCTAAGGGAATAAGAGGCCATCAAAAAATGGACTATCACATCCACGATATTTTTTATACAAACCTAATGGCAACCACTAACCAAATAATCAGAATAGAATCACACACGATAAAGAAAGAGAAAACTAAGAGAACCCCCATACAGAACTACCAAACTGCATTGGTAGTCCAAAACATATGGGACGAGAAACCAACAGAAATGCAAAAGAACTGGAAAAAGAGAGATAAAGTAACAACAAGCCCCCATATATCAATAAGTACCCTAAATGTAAATGGACTGAACTCTCCAATCAAAAGACACAGAGTGGTGGGATGGATTAAAAAACAAGACCAAACAATATGCTGCCTCCAGGAAACACATCTCAGCTCTAAAGACAAACACAGGCTCAGAGTGAAAGGATGGAAGACAATACTCCAAGCTAATGGCAAACAAAAGAAAGCAGGTGTTGCCATACTTATATCAGACAAAGTTGACTTCAAGATAAAACAGGTAATGAGAGACAAAGAGGGCCAATATATAATGATAAAAGGGACACTCCACCAAGAAGACACTTTTTTTTTTTTTTTTTACTTTTTATTTATTTATTTATTTTTTTGTGAGGAAGATCAGCCCTGAGCTAACATCCATGCTAATTCTCCTCTTTTTGCTGAGGAAGACCAGCTCTGAGCTAACATCTATTGCCAATCCTCCTCCTTTCTTTTTCCCCCCAAAGCCCCAGGAGATAGTTGCATGTCATAGTTGCACATCCTTCTAGTTGCTGTATGTGGGATGTGGCCTCAGCATGGCCGGAGAAGCGGTGTGTCGGTGCGCGCCCGGGATCCAAACCCGGGCCGCCAGCAGCAGAGCGCGCACTTAACCGCTAAGCCACGGGGCCGGCCCTAGAAGACACCTTCAAATATATATGCACCCAATACAGGAGCACCAAGGTACATAAAGCAACTATTAACAAACCTAAAAGGAGATATTAACAACAACACAATAATAGTAGGGGATCTTAACACCCCACTCTCATCAATGGACAGATCATCCAGACAGAAAATAAATAAGGAAATAATGGACCTAAATGAAAAACTAGATGAGAAGGACTTAACAGACATATACAGAGCACTCCATCCAAACATAGCAGATTACACATTCTTCTCAAGTACACATGGAACATTCTCAAGAATAGACCATACGTTGGGAAACAAGGCATGCTTATATAAATTTAGGAAGATTGAAATCATAACAAGCATCTTTTCTGACCATAATGCCATGAAGTTAGAAATCAACTACAAGGAAAAAACCGGGAAAGTGACAAAGCTGTGGAGACTCAACAACATGCTACTAAACCACCAATGGATCATTGATGAAATTAAAGGAGAAATCAAAGCATATCTGGAGACAAATGAAAATGAAAATACACCGTACCAACTCATATGGGATGCAGCAAAAGCGGTCCTGAGAGGGAAACTCATAGCAATACAGGCCCACCTTAACAAAGAAGAAAAAGCCCAAATAAGCAACCTCAAACTACGCCTAACAGAATTAGAAAAAGAAGAACAAACAAAACCTCAAGTCAGCAGAAGGAGGGAAATAATAAAAATCAGAGCAGTAATAAATGAAATTGAAATTAAAAAAACAATAGAAAGGATCAATGAAACGAAGAGCTGGTTCTTGGACAAGATACACAAAGTTGACAAACAGGCAGACTCACTAAGAAAAAAAGAGAGAAGGCTCAAATAAATAAAATTAGAAATGAAAAAGGAGAAATTACAACAGATACCACAGAAATACAAAAGATTATAAGAGAATACTATGAAAAACTATATTCCAACAAATTGGACAATCTAGAGGAAATGGATAAATTCTTAGACTCATACAACCTCCTAAAATTGAATCAAGAAGAAATAGAGAACATGAATAGACCAATCACAAGTAAAGAGATTGAAACAGTAATCAAAAACCTCCCAAAAAATAAAAGTCCAGGACCAGATGGCTTCTCTGGAGAATTTTACCAAACCTTCAAAGAAGACTTAATACCTATCCTTCTCAAACTATTCCAAAAAATAGAGGAAGGTGGAACACTTCCCAACACATTCTACAAGGCCAACATCACCCTGATACCAAAGCCAGGCAGACAATACTAAGAAGGAAAACTACAGACCAATATCCCTGATGAACATAGATGCAAAAATCCTCAACAAAATATTGGCAAACCGAATACAGCAATACATTAAAAAGATCATACACCACGATCAAGTGGGATTTATACCAGGGACACAGGGATGGTTCAACATCCACAAATCAATCAATGTGATACACCACATTAACAAAATGAGGAATAAAAACCATATGATCATCTCAATAGATACAGAGAAGGCTTTTGACAAGATCCAACATCCATTTATGATAAAAACTCTCAACAAAATGGGTATAGAAGGAAAGTACCTTAACATAATAAAGGCCATATATGACAAACCCACAGCCAACATCATACTCAATGGGGAAAAACTGAAAGCCATCCCTCCGAAAACAGAAACAAGACAAGGGTGCCCACTCTCGCCACTCTTATTCAACACAGTACTGGAGGTTCTGGTCAGAGCAATTAGGCAAAAGGAATAAAAGGAATCCAAATAGGCAATGAAGAAGTGAAACTCTCGCTGTTTGCAGATGACATGATCTTATATATAGAAAACCCTAAAGAATCCATTGGAAAACTATTAGAAATAATCAACAACTACAGCCAAGTGGCAGGGTACAAAAGCAACTTACAGAAATCAGTTGCATTTCTATATACCAACAACGAACTAACAGAAAGAGAACTCAAGAAGACAATCCCATTTACAATTGCAACAAAAAGAATAAAATATCTGGAGTAAATTTAACCAAGGAAGCGAAAGACCTATACAATGAAAACTATAAGACATTATTGAGCAAAATCAATGATGACATAAAGAAATGGAAAAATATTCCATGCACTTGGATCGGAAGAATAAACATAGTTAAAATGTCCATACTACCTAAAGCAATCTACAGACTCAATGCAATCCCAATCAGAATCCCAAAGACATTCTTCATAGAAATAGAACAAAGAATACTAGCATTCATATGAGGCAACAAAAGACTCTGTATAGCTAAAGCAATCCTGAAAAAGAAGAACAAGGCTGGAGGCATCACAATCCCTGACTTCAAAACATACTACAAAGCGATAGTAATTCAAACAGCATGGTACTTGTATAAAAACAGACACACAGATCAATGGAACAGAATTGAAAGTCCAGAAATAAAACCTCATATCTATGGGCATATCTAATCTTTGACAAAGGAGCTAAGGACATAGAGTGGAGAAAGGAAAGTCTCTTCAATAAATGGTGCTGGGAAAACTGGACGGCCACTTGCAAAAGAATGAAAGTAGACCACCACCTTTCGCCATACACAAAAATTAACTCAAAATGGATCAAAGATCTGAAGGTGAGACCTGAAACTATAAAACTCCTGGAGGAAAATATAGGTAGTACACTACTCGCCATCAGCCATAAAGGGATCTTCTTGAATTCCATGTCTACTCAGACAAGGGAAACAAAAGAAAAAATAAACAAATGGGACTTCATCAGATTAAAGAGCTTCTACAAGGCAAAGGAAACCAGGATCAAAATGAATAGGGAACCCACCAGCTGGGAAAAAATATTTGCAAACCATATATCTGACAAGGATTAATCGCCATAATACATAAAGAACTCACAGAACTGAATAACAAAAAAACAAACAACCCAATCAAAAAATGGGCAGAGGAAATGAACAGACACTTCTCCAAAGAAGATATACAGATGGCCAATAGGCACGTGAAAAGATGCTCAACATCACTAGTCATCAGGGAAATGCAAATCAAAACCACACTAAGATATCACCTTACACCCGTTAGAATGGCTATAATCACCAAGACAAAAAGCGACAAATGCTGGAGAGGCTGTGGAGAAATGGGAACCCTAATCCACTGCTGGTGGGAATGCAAACTGGTGCAGCCTCTGTGGAAAACGGTATGGAGATTCCCCAAAAAATTAAAAATAGAAATACCTTATGATCCAGCTATCCCACTACTGGGTATCTACCCAACGATCCTGAAATCAACAATCCAAAGAGGCTTATGCACCCCCATGTTCATCACAGCATTCTTCACTATAGACAAGACATGGAAGTAACCCAAGTGTCCCTCGACTGACGATTGGATAAAGAAGATGTGGTATATATAGCATGGAATACTGCTCAGCCATAAACAAAGACAAAATCTTCCCATTTGCAACAACATGGATGGACCTGGAGGGTATTATGTTAAGTGAAATAAGTCAGAAAGAGAAAGACAAACAGGGCATGATTTCACTCATATGTGGAAGATAAACCAACACACGGACAGACAGAACTGTTTGGTGGTTACCAGGGGCTAGGGAGGTGGGGGGTGGGCACAAGGAGTGGAGGGATGCTCTTATATGGTGACTGATAAACAATAATGTACAACAAAAATTTCACAATAAAAAAAACCCAAAAAATAAAAATAAAAATAAATAAATAAATAAAAGTTAGGAAGAAGAATATCTACCTTTCGAATACTGTTTCTGAAAATGTAAAGATTCTAAAAATTTTTAAATGCTAGAAAACGTTCACTTAAAAAGAAATGACAGTGAATTACTTTGAAATAAAAAATACTACCTCAGTTTAACAATTTCACAAATGTGCCTTTTCATATCATGTATTCTTAAGGGAAGCATCCCTATATTTTACAAAATGGTAAAAACATTAAAAAAATTTTTCAGCCTATATATAAAAAAACAAAGATTTAAGATAAACTGATGGGTTTAAATATCTCTAAATTTTAGAAATGGGTCTCAGTTACAGTTTTAAGGAAGTTAACATGCAGGGGGTAATTATCTGAGTCTGTAACTAGATTTTTAAAACTTCACTAAAGTTGGTGAAATCATACATGGAAGCTGGGTGGGGGGGAGGAGAGACATTTCATTTCCTGTTAACCCAAGTACTTCCCCACAAGGGGAACATTAAGTTAAGAACCACATTCAAGTAAATGGAAACTTTTTAAAAGGGAAAATGAAAATGCAAAGATAAAATAATTAAGATAAAAACTTTATTCAATGAGTAACAATGAATTTTCAGATTTGTACACTATGCTCAAAAGTGTAGGGAAGCCTAACCAGCTCTAGCCTGGTAAACTGGCCTAAAACCATGTCCCCTGCACGTCGGTTAATCCCTGCCAAGTGCTACATACGAGCTAATTACCTCCTAGAGGTGACTTTCTTTAAGAGAGAACCCAGGACAGTGAAGGCACAGATGTCACCATTGCCCTTCATAGTCTGGGGATGAGATCAGAAAACGTGAGCCTCTAACACCAAAGCTAAGAGGATCAACATGCAACGACCAACTGCACAGTAACCACCTTCATCAGAGGGTGTCAATGGTGGTTCTTAGGACACTGGGGCCTCCTCCTCCCCCAAAATGAATCATCACAGCTTCAAATTACTGAGAGGGTCTTAGGGACCAGGCACTGTGCTAAGCACCTTGTAAGGATCAACCGACCCACATAATCCTCCAGAAACCCGCTGGGGTCGAGAACATTCTTATTATATTATTTGTTTATTTTGATGGAGGTCACATTCACAGTATATAAACCTATTTTAAAGTGAACAAGTCAGTGGCATTTAGTACATTCACAATGCTGTGCAACCACCTCTCTCTAGTTCCAAAACATTTCATCACCCCAAAAGGAGACTCTGTACCTATTAACAAGTTGCTCCCCATTCCTTTCTCGCCCTAACCCCCGTAACCAGCAATTTGTGTTCTCTATGGATTTACCTATTTGGGGTATATAACTGGAAATCATAATATGTGAGCTTCTGTGACTCGCTTCTTTCAGTTGGCATAACGTTTTCAAGGTTCATCCATGTTGTAGTGTGCCAGTACTTTATTTCTTTTTGTGGCTGAATAATATTCCACTGTACGTGTACACTAATAACATCAACTTCATTTAACAGACGAGGAAACTAAGGTTAGGATGGCACAACCAGTAAGTGGATGAGCTGGGATGCAAACCTGGGTCTGACTTCAAACCAAGCGTGTAACCATCTTGCTCTCACCCAAGGACAATCAGAGCCCAAGGAACTGCTGAAGCCTGAAGCCAAAACCAGAGCCTCATAAACAGTTTAAAAATCCTGAAAACTGTAAGCTCCCAGCTCTAACCTGAGGAGGGGGCGCCTCAAAGGCAGGGCAGGCTGGCAGTTCCGGAACCATTTACTTGTGCCCCCCTGCCCCCTGGGCCGGTCCTGCACCTTCCAAGGGTGACTGCCCGAGTCTCCTGTGGGTTCTTCAGAAGGCAGACAACAGTAGTCCAGCTCGCTCCGTCGACAGAGCAGCCCCTCTGGCACACGGAAGGCCCCCAACAAATGTCCTCCTCCCTCTCTCCACTTTCTGTGCACAAACAAGGCCTGCATTTATCAGAGGGGCCTACCTTCCACAAGCACATTTTGGTTCTCCACCCAGATTTAGCTCTGAAGATAAATTGATCGACACTGTCTTTTCGGACTCTCGCCAGTTTGGTGGGTTTGAGTCACTCCTTCCGGGAAGGGAGGAGCAACTGTTACGTGTCAGGTGCTTTGAGTTCTCCTCCTTTAGCCACACAACCACATAATGAGGTCAATATTACCACTGGCCCCATTTTAGAGATAAGATTGAGGCTCATAGAGGGCAAGTGAAATCACCCGTCACATAACCAGTGAGAGGCAGAGCTGAGATTTGAATGGTTCCTTTCTAGAAGGCTCACTCCACTGCCTAGCCTTCAATAAAATTCTCTGGAGAAACTAAAAGCTAAGAACCACCCATTGCACCGAGGTTCTTAACCCGGGATCCACAGATGGTCCTCATAGAATTTGTGAACTTCAGGACCCTGGATACAAAATCACATGCACGAGCTTGTTCCTGGTGACAGGAGCCTCAGGTTGCACCCCAACCGTGCCAGCACATACCCGGTCCCACCGTGGGCAGCCTTCCTCTTTAACCTCCGCCCAGACAAGGCCTAACAGGGCTGTGTTTCCAACCTCATGTGATTTTCTAGGCTGGTGTCACTTCAGCTGTGGTGATCTTGTAAAGTTACAGAGAGCTCGGGTCAAGTCCTCTGCTTGCACACCCCGGCAGTGGCGTATGGCGGCCACATCTCTGAGCCTCAAACTTTCCTCCTATGGAGAGCCCATGACCTGAACTCAGAAAGCTGTTGTGGGATGAGAACACAAAGGTAGCTGTCCCATCTCAACTCCCACTATCTGAGTATTTGCTACAACGATGTGCAAAAAACATTACCCTATGTTGGCTCTCCAAATGAAAAACAACGAGCCTGCAGCACAGTCACTCAGCTTGAGCACCTGAACCGGACAGGACACGACACACACCGCTCTTAGCAGACGCCAGTGCCTGTGCTGTTCGGACATGTGGCCTATCATTACCTCATTCTCCCCACTTGAAGTGAAAACGTCTCCTACAGAAGTGGAAAAGCCTGTGAAGCAGGTGAGTTTGAGAGGCCTAGGAAACTGCCTGTTAGAAAAACAGAAGTGATACTGTACTGAGAAATGTGATCACGTAAGAGAGATAATCCTGGCCAAACACGTGTCCCCCCCATTTCTTGTGGTTTTTTTGCATTGGGTGACAAAATATCACTTGTGAAAAGTGTTGATTCCACAAGGTTTCTCAGTGTTCTTGAGCATGGTGTGCTATTTTTATAAAACTAGTTAAATTCTTGTATGGAGGACGCACAGCCAGTCAGCATGATGCCACCAAGCACACACTGGTACAGTGGGAGATCTGAACACTTCGGGAGAGTTGGAAAAGTGATGGAAGAAAGAGATGATTTGGTGGAGGATTTCAGTTTTAAAGCAAGTCTGGAAGGTTCGAGAGATTTAAGAACATGTAAGCCTGACACTTGGAAGAGTGTGGGTGCAGCACCTCCTCCAGTGAAATGCAGCGACTCCTGACGGTGGTTTTATCACAAATTTCCAATCCTGATGAATCTGAGCTTTTTCTGAAAACAAATGCCATCTTGTACATTTATTTCAGAAGGCAAGAAAAAGGAGCCAGGACCTAAGTCCACAGATAAGCTAATACTGCTTTCAGCTGGAAGCTGTGAGGGTGACTGATGTAAACCAAAGCCTGTGCTGGCGTATCACTCCAGAACCCTGGCCCTCGGGTAGCGCTGCAGAGTGCACGGCCTGCTACATGGTGTGCAAACCCTATATGTGAAGAAGGAAAACCTCTGATACAAGGCTTCTTTGACTAAAGATAATGCTTTTAGACATTCTTCTAGAGCCTTCAGTTAAAAGTAATATCTGTGCAGTCTTGTGGTTTTTCTGCATCTTTATTGTAGTCTTGATACCACAGAGTCACCACGACCTGCAAGGCATATTAGCTGACGACAAAGTACTTTATGTGGAGTGCTGACAGAACGACAGAACTTTGAGGAGGATTCATGGAAGAGTTTTTACCACAAAGGCAGTGGATGCACTGATTAGGCTTGGAAAGTGTCACCACAAACAATGAATGAAAAAGGGAAGAAATGGCTCCTGAAATTTTTTGCTGACTTTCAAAGGTTTTGAGAAGGTGGTGATTCAAAACAAAGTCTTTTACTTTGCTAAGGAGCCTGGGGTAAGCAAAGTGGACAGTAAACACGCTGAAGAACTATTAGCATCACTAATGAAGAGCAAACA
Organism: Ceratotherium simum simum; assembly: GCF_057802395.1. Lineage (NCBI taxonomy): Eukaryota > Metazoa > Chordata > Mammalia > Perissodactyla > Rhinocerotidae > Ceratotherium > Ceratotherium simum. Next base: position 86,022,733 of record NC_141904.1, on the reverse strand, counting down.
ACTTACTGCTAAGAAGCTCTTTCAAACCAATGGTCATTATTGGTCTGAGGCAGGGGAGGAAGAGGAGCTCCACTATTTGAGCGTCAAATATTTAAAATGTAGATCACGCAAACATAATGATTTTGTCGCAAGAGAACAGGATCATGACGTGAACAGAAGCACCGTGTTAAAACACACGTCTATAAGCAGAATCTTAGGCTATCAGGAGCTCTACGATCACGCATCAAGGGAACGCAAACGATGCCCATTTTGGTTTTTTCATCTCGCAGCTTTTAGGGATAGTTTAGCCATCCACCTCTGGAGTCTTGGCTGCCGAGGAAAAGACTGTCTGCATGCCTTTGATTGGGACACTGGATGAACCTCTGACACTTGTTTCCCTCATAATGTCACGGGCCCCTCTTGCTTGTCTTCCCCTGCCACCATGTCCTCCGTCCATCCCCTCCTCTTGTATGCAAACACAGCCCCTCAGTCAACTCTTCATTGATATCTAACCAATTAAAAAAGGCTTTGTTTCCTGTGTTTTACTAAATGTTAGTTACGTTCATTATGCATCTTCTTACGTTATTTCTCCACATATTTTTATAACACGTTCACTGAAGACGCAATTTTTATCTAATGTTGTACAATATTGTTGTGCATTATACACAAACATGCCCACCACTGAGGTCACTGAGAAATAAATAATTGGTAATTGATGTTTTAAGTGCTCTCTCTGATACAGAAATCCTTGGTAGATATTAAATGGATTTGTAAGTGTTTGAGTGATGGGTTGAAGTTCTTGGACAAGCTGAGACAAATTATTTTTTCCATTTAAAATAATGGAACATAGGGTCCTGCAGGCCCAAAATCTGCTCTCTGCACTCTTTCAGGAATGGACTGGATATGGGTAACAAGAGACGCATATGTACCAAAATGCTTTGGAAACTGTGGCGTGCCGCATAAATGTAAACTGCTATCATTTTCAGGCAAAATCAGAGAATAACAGAATTTCATTGTTGCTGAAAGAGTCCTCTTGGGACTCATTTAGTCCAGCGTCCTGGGTGGACGGATGAGGACACAGACGGAGGCCCACAGGAGAGAAGCTCAGGGTCAAGCAGAGTCAGGGACAGATTCAAGGACAGGATCGCAAGTCCAGCTCAGGGCTCTTCTTTTTCCCCTGGCTAATGGTATCTTTTAAAACACTAACAGTTTTCTGGTGCTGGGAGCCCCAGGCCCTGGAAAACTTTTAAATTATTGGGCAATTACAATAAAAGGACTCTTGACCTCGCCCTAAACGTGGCTTCTCATGGGAGACTCAGGAAGTATCCACTGGTGAAATCAGGGGCAGAACTGTCAGAGTTCTTCTGGGTCACTCCTCTCGCGCGAAGAAACCCAACGGCTTAGAATCACCTCCTGTAGCGGATCCAAACAAAAAGGCGACTGAATTTCACACACAGAAATGAAAGAACACGCCAGGCATATGACACTGCAGCTACACTGCTCAAAGAGCTGTTTATACAATGACAACACCCGCTCCCATCCCTTGTAACCGAAGCTTGTGAAGAAAACGTGAATATAGCAACACAAACCTCACGTGCAAACAGCATCTACCGTAATCACACACAGACTGTAACGTGAAACCTGCCTCAGCTGTGGTGTTCTAGAGCACATTTCATGATCAGGAGTGCCAGTAAGAAAGCCTGTATTTAACCCCAGAGCCTAAGATGTCTTAGGTTTATTTAACCCCAGGGTCTAAGATGGCGCTGGTCCATCTAGGTCAGCACTGACACGGGAGATGTGGATCTGGACTGGCGTTTTATGAAAAGCTAACCTGGTGGGGACGAGCAGGCCGAATTGCGGGGTGAGGCACTGGGGCCTTGGAGAGTGGCCATCAGGTTTGTAGTGGGACGGGGCGGTGCGAACAAGGAAGAAGAGTGAGACGTTAGGGATGAAGAGAAACAACGACGTGCTGGATGTGGGGGAAGAGTCAAGGACAGGGTGAGGGGCGGAAATATTAACACGGAGGGGCTGGACGATGAACTTGGCCGCCCTGGCAGAGAAAAATCCGCCAGGAAGACCGGGGGAGACTAGGCTCAACACAGCATCCCAGAAGCCAGACGAGAAGTTCAGGGAGGAAGGGAGTCAACGGCGACCCTTCTAGTCTCTGGGAATGAGACCCAGGAGAGGGCGTGGCTGCGAGGTCCCAGGCCATTTGTGAGAGCAGTTTCAGCTGCGTGGTGGGGATGGCAACCAGACGACGTCACAGGGACAGAAGCAGCAGGAATAAAGGGGGAGTGGGAGTGGGTTCAGCGGGGGAAGGGCCCGAGAGGGCTGCCTGTACCAAGGTGAGCTTATTCTCATTTCTTCTCTTGGGACCATGTGTCCCAGAGGGTTCAGTATGATGGACAGAATATTTGGGATGATGTGAATCTGTCTCTGAGTTCACTCACCTGAACTTTAATTCTTTTCATACATTCTGGTGACTCCATTTCTTTGTCAGTCATGGCAGAGGGTTTAATCAAATAGCACAGCATAAGTTCCTATTGAGAAATGAAAAACAATCTCCATATCCCACAAAATAATACAAATCTGGGTGTGTCAGCAGGAAATGCAGGCAGTCTTTACTCCCCCTCCCTGAGTGCTCCTGGAAACATCACAGAGTGCAAACTCACAAGGCACGTCGGTTTCCTCCTGGGACCGTCCTAACTGGGCTCGTGTTCTAGACTAAGGACCTGCCATTTATCATTGCTGATGTGGCAAGAGAAAGCAAATCAAGTAGATATACTGATTATAAACATAGCATTCAAAATATTAAATATATGCGACAAATCCCATAAAATGGGCATAAAAATACTAGAAAGAGTACACACTCCCTATTTCTATAGGACAAAGCTACTTTTTACAGGCTAGAGCCTAAGCAACTTAACCTGCCCTCAAGACAGTTGTCATCTGGCCCCTGCTGGGCCTTCTGGCCTCCCCTCCCACCACGCCTCCAGCAGCAGTAGGACAGAGTTGCAGGGGCCCACAATCTGTTTCCAGTTAGCAAATCACTGAATAACAGAGAACACACAAAGCTTTCATTCCTAATCATCCTGGTATAAGACGAAACTTCCCTCCCATCTTGATGGCAGCAGGATACAGTGGAACACAAGCTAGAAGTCAGATGGCTCTGGGTCTGAATCTCAGCTCTGCTTATGAGCTGCATGATCATCAGTCTGTGACTGCACATTTCTGATCCTCTGATTCCTCACCCTTAGGATGAGGATAACAGGGTGCTAAGAAAACATGTAAAGTGTTTAGCGATAAACATTAATCCCCTTCCTCTCTCAAGAGATCTGCTAACGTTGAAAAGAAATGTGTCAATGTTTTGACTCCTTCTGGATGTGTTTGAGGGAATTCTGAGCATGCGCTGGCTGTGCTTACCGGCGGCCCCCCTGGGCAGGAAGGCAATGCCCACCTACATCAATCACTACAGGAAACTTCAAAGCTCAATTCCTGGGGCTTAGCACCACTTGGTGGTGGGAGCGGGCGTGAAGGAGGACAGCTTCTAGCTCAACCTTCCAAACTTCACTGGTAGGAACTTGGACGTTCCTACAAATGACTTTTCTCATTCTACTACATTTAACAAAAAAAAATCCAACCATTTAAGCAACACCTGAATGCCAAAGATGATGTGTTACCTTGGACACATTAACCGAAACTCTGCTCAAGGCGGCCAGTGACTTCCAACTGAAAGGTCTGCGAAGAGAGCCCTCAAAATGGTCGTCGACTAACTCAATAATGACAGAGTAACTGGAAAACACACAAAGAGCACTTTAAAAAAAAAGCATGACATCAATGAAAGCGGGAATAAAAGCACAGATAAAAAGAATACGGTTTGTCTTACCAAGAACAAAGATACAGAAAATAAAATATACATCATCTGATCCTAAATTCCCCTCTATTGCCACTGAGCAAATATTAATGAAAAACTCACATTTTACGTTACAAATTTTCAGGCTGATTTCAACACTTACAGGAAAGGAGTAGAAATATTTCTCCCAATAGGAAAGCTATGAATTCACTCAACTGTTTAGATACTAACACTTGATGATATTAAGACTCAACTGTTCAGATACTAACACTTGATGATATTAAGATTAACAATTACCACATAGATTAACTCAGTGTTTAATATTAACACAGATTATCATAATCTACTTATTATTTTACATATAGTATAACAATGTTGGTGTCTAAGGCAGAGACATATAGGATCTATCCCCATCAGGCCAAGAGGAGCATGACTCTAATTGTTTCTGTGGCACTGAAAATTAAAGTGAAGGCCAGAAATTTCCTTGTGTCCCTTTAAGCCATTAACTTATTTAACAATCACTCCAAACCTTGCGTGGTAAAACGGAGGGCCTTTTCGATACAGCACTGCAAAGGAAAAAAAAAGAAAGAAAATGTATAATCACTCAAAATCAAAAGCTTACCGTATTATTTCAGTTTTTTCTTCTCCAAAGTGACATAAACACCCAATTATCTGTATGTGGGCATCTGTATCTGTATGCAGTATGCCCCGTGGTCTATTTTTAAAACCCAAACTGTTTTCCCTGGAACAAAATGCAATTAGTAAAGCAAATCTGTTGCCAAGACCCTAACACTCTCGTCCCACCCCAGCCCCACAAATGAGTCCCAAAGTCAAGTACAGAGATTCTTGTCTTGCCTCTTATCTTAAACTCTCCAGATGAGAGTGTGAAATTATATCAAGAGTGTGAGGTTTGTGTAATGTGGATCAACATTTTGTTATTCATTTCAAATCAATGTAATTGAAAGTGTGTGAGCTATGATGGCCGGGCACCACATTAGGTGTTGGTGCTAGAGATAAATAAGACTCATGCCTATTTTTAAGAAATTCCAAGTCTATTGGGAAAAAAGTCACACAGCCATCATGCTATCTGGAGATGGGTCTGTCCTACTGTTGGGGACTTAAGGAGGTGGGGTCAATTCAATCTGCGGAGGTCAAGAGCTGCTGCCCGGCGAAGGAGCCTGGGGCCAGGGACTCGGCCATGTGGACTCCAGCTGACAGGGAACCCTTCAGAGGCACACAGGTGGTGGCAGGGAGGGCTAGCTATTCATAAACCCAGGGCTTCTCTCCCCAGCATGTGGCCAGACTGTGTCTCTGTCTCCCAAGCAGCCGGGCACGGCTGTGTGTCACGTGGCACTTCCAGGCTGGCCATCCAACTCTCCCGTGTACCAAGCCTGTGCTCGTTTCTTTTGAAGGTGACCTTGAAAGCCTCGTGTTGAAGACTGTGGAGCCACAGGGAAGAAGCCTGGCCTCCTGAAGCACCTTTGCAAGTTGGTCTGCCCACCACTCAGAGACACCAGTTTTGGATTTTACATGAACTAAAATTAACTTCTACTATTAAGCCCCTGAGATTTGGGGTTTATATGTAACTACAACTATAGGAATTACCTTAACAAACACGTAATTAAATCTGTAAGCTCTTGGCTGTCTCCTGTGCAAAAACCAATGCCAAAAAGCTTTGTTTCCTTTGAGGAACTGACAGAATTTTCCTTTTTGCCCATATCAATCCTGTAGCCAATCATGTTTCCCTTTGGCTCAGGAAGCTCAGAACCAAGTTTGCAGCATGAGGTTAGTGACAGCGCAGGATCCCACGGACAATACAGTAACCCTTCACCTAGTCTACATTTTCCATGGGCACATTTCCTTTTTACATTTCCTATTTAAATTGTATTTAAAGTATTTGGCAAGTCAGCTCAAATTCACTGTGTAAGGGCACAAATCTGAGTAAATATCCAAACATACAATTCTCAACTTTTTGAGATGTGGTACAGTGGGAGGAAACCACATACTGGAATGAAATGGAATTCAGGAAGTTTGTTTCCTGCCCAATCTCTGCCACTCTTAGCTGCGTGACTTTAAGCAAGTTATTAACTTCTCTGAGCCTCAGTTTCCAAAATTATAAAATGAAGACATGAGGGGAAATTAAGATCTTTGCTAGCCCTCAAATGCCATTATCTATGATCAATTACACACCTTTAATCTAATATGCATCTGGAACATTGCACAGCTTGAAAGCAGCTCCCACCACAAGTGCGGTCATTTCAGATGACTGGTGATGATGGCAGTGTAGCTTAGAAGTTAAAAGCATGAACACTGGCATCAGACAGATCCGAGTTCAAGTCTCAGCAGTGCCAAGACCACATGAGGATACCCTGTGTTTCAACCTCCTTATCACGAAAAATGAGGATAACAATGAGGGTAGAGGTACTGGCAGAGTGGCTGGCATAAAGGAAGTGCTCAAAAAGTTACCTACAATCACAGTAATTACAATGACGACAGTGTATCCAGAGGGAAAAATGAAATCATTTTAGAAAAATGCCTCCCAAGCAGAAAGATGAAAGCTTCAGAAGTCTAAGAAATACCGGGCATTTAAAAATGAAGTCTGAAAGGGGCTAGTCCAGTGGCGTAGCGGTTAAGTGTGCGCACTCCACTTCTGCAGCCGAGGGTTCGCGGGTTCGGATCCCAGGCACGGACCGACGCACTGCTTATTAAGGCATGCTGTGGCGGCGTCCCATATGAAGTAGAGGAAGATGGGCACGGATGTTAGCCCAGGGCCAATCCTCCTTGGCAAAAAGAGGAGGACTGGCGCCAGATGTTAGCTCAGGGCTGATCTTCCTCACAAAGAGAAAAAAAAAAAATGTCTGAAAGAACGGGGAAAAGAAACCTCCTTTTTTGAGGAAGATTGGCCCTGAGCTAAAATCTGTTGCCAATCTTCCTCCTTTTTTCCCCTTTTTCTCCCCAAAGCCCTAGTAGATAGCTGTATGTCATAGTTGTGCATCCTTCTATAGTTGCTCTACGTGGGATGCCGCCTCAGCATGGCTTGATGAGCAGTGGGTAGGTCCATACCCAGGATCTGAACCAGTGAACCCCGGGACGCCAAAGCGGAGTGAGCGAACTTAAGTGCTACACCAGCGGGCTGGCCCCAAGAAAGCTCTTTCTTACAGATGAATGCCAGAAATGACACATGGAGGAACGAAAGAATTAGAAAATGATGCTTAGTGCAATAATTAATTCAGGCAACCATTACAATTATTGGAAAATCAGATATTCAGTCTCACCCTATAAATTACTTGTTAATTACAAAAGGAAAAATGTAATTTTACAACAGACATCTGACTATAGCCACTTAGCCAAATGACCAAACTTAGTATCACCAATAGTAGGACAACCTGACATCATGCTGTGGCAAAGTACACATATCACCTCCGTATGCCAAAAAATGATGAACCTGAGTCTAATCGTGAGGAAACAATTGGACATATCTACAACACAGGACATCCTACAGGACTCTTCAAAAGAAGTCCATGTCACGAAAAACAAAGCAAACAAGAAGGCAGAGGGATTGTTTTACATTAAAAGACCAAAGAGGCTGCAGTGGGCTGAACGGTGGCCCCAAAAAGGATGCCCATGTTCCAATCCCTGGAATCTGTGAATGTGGCTTCATGTGGAAAAAAGAGCTTTGCAGAGACTGGAGTGATGCAGCCACAAGCCAAGGAAAGCCTGGCGCCACTAGAAGCTGGAAGAGGCGAGGGAGATTCGCCCCTAGAGCCTCTGGAGGGAGCATGGCCCCGCTGACACCTTGATTTCAGACTTGTGGCCTCTAGAACTGTGAGAGAATAAGTTTCTGTTGCTTTACCCACTAGTCTGTGGTAATTTCTTATGGCAGCCCTAGGAAACTAAGACAGACACACAACCAAATGTGACAAATGAACCTTGACTGGAGTCTGTATCAAAAAATCAAAACAAGACAGTCACAGAAAACCTTCTGGAGACACCTGGGAAAATTTAAATATGGACTAGATATTTAGATAATATTAATGAATAATTCTAATTTTTCCTAGGTCTTGTAACTATGTAGGAGAATGTCCTTATTAAGAGCTGCATGCAGAAATACTAATGGATTATGTGTGGAAAATGTTAAAGAAAATACTGAAAAAGTTTGATTAGAAGCCAAGAGTGTGGTTTAGGAAAGAACCAGAGGGAGATGGGAAGAAGCACCTTGTTCTGTGATGAGTACAGAGCTGCTCTGACACCTCTCCCCAGGGCAGAACGGGTTATTGGTCTCTGGGCTGGATGTCATAACTGGAGACCGTTCCTTTCGGCTCTGGAAATTCTGCAACTCTGCTGGCTTCTAACAGCTCCCACCATTCCACTTGCTTTGTGACTTATAATTTGCAGGGAGCTGAGAAATCACATGACCACACAGTCAATGTGAATCCAAAACGAGTGGCTGGGAAGGAGGCTCAGGAGTAACTAGACTTTTGGGTCAAACCAAGTCAAATCAACCAGTAACTGCATGTAAGACAAAAATATCAACCCGCCAGCTGGCTGGCTGGCAACGTCAGGCGTAGTGGGAAGGACAGGGAGCTCGGACCCAGACAGCCCTGACCGCTGTATTTACCGGCTGTGGGCCCCTAGGGAACTTCCCTGGTCCTTCTAAACCTCAGTTTCCTCAGCTATACAAGGAGGCAAATACCACATGCCTCACAGGAGTGTGGAGATGAAATAAGACGAGAAGAAAAGCACCAAGGAAGGGGTGGCCACAGGAGCCAGCAGCCCCGGGAGCTTTCAGAGGGGGGAATGTGAGCAAAGGCTCCCACTTGGTTTCTAGTCTGGTTTTCACCAGTAGGTGATCAAGGTCAACTAGCTGGGCAGCTGCACTTGATCTGAGATCCTTATCACTTGTTCCAAAGACTGCTCCTGGAATGAAATTTGATTGACAAGCTTTATTCAAGGGAAGAGTTTCCCTCATAAGATGTGAATGTCACAAGGACCCTTTGTCATGAGTCATTACCTCTGCAAGCAGAAACAATTAAGACACACTGTCCTGGGTCTAACCTGTGCTGGCAGTTCCGGGTACATGTGATTAGGTCACTGGCCTTCCAAATGAAAATGACTGTTAAAAACCAGAAGGCACCTCGAAGCCATGCCTGGAGAAGAGGTCAAGTTTAGGAAGCCATTCCTCTCATCCCAGGCTAGCCCTGCTCGTGCACCGTTGCTAAAGCAGGAAATGTGAAGCCAGAGACCTCGTCTCGTGTTAATTATACAAGCAGTTTGAAATGCATGACAGCCTCCAGGGAACTGGGAAATAGCAATTGATTTATTTTTTTCTTTAAAAAAAAAATCTGTCCATCTGTCTATCTTTTCATCCACCCTCATAAGGCAATTTATTTTTAAATTAGGAAAGTTCTCTCTACTCATTATCCACAAATATGGCATGAGTACTGAAAATACGTGAGACAAGGTATGCTTAGAAGGCACTCAAAAAAAGCTCCTTTCCCCTGCAACTTTTTATTTTTTTTTTTTTACAAAGAATGATAAATAAATGAAAAGCAATAGGATATATTGGAGTATATGAGGAAGCCATGTGGTGTAAAATTAATTCGGCCTGATTCTGCTTTTCCAAAAGGGCCTGACGTGGCCTGTTGAGCATGCATCATACATCTGCTTTACATATTTATTATGTCCCAAAGACAAGAATGGTGCCATTAAAGATAGGGATGTAGCTTCCCCCCATATCAGCATTTCTTTAAGGATACGCATCTCTTCCTGGAAATTAAAGATTAATCATTGACCTGATGTGTCACCTTGTGACACTGACCTGCTGACCACCGACCCACTGTGCCAGCTCAGCATCGCATGACAGCAGTAAAAG